>NW_026250111.1:0-418217 GCF_024043145.1 Alternaria conjuncta | reverse complement strand
CAATACGATATTCGAAATAGGTCACAGTCTTCGCTTCTTGAAATTACAGCATCCCTATCACCCCCTGGCTCGCCTTGATGGGCTAGCAGTTCAGCCTCCGGACATGGATTGGGGCTTTCAATGGCAAGATATCGAGATACTAGCGTCAAAGGCAAAAGCGTACGAAGAGAGGCTCCGACAAGCATTGCTCGCTTTCAGCACAGGATCACATGACGAGACAGCCGCTCTCTCTACTCACACAGCACCAGAGTTTGCGACTGAGGTCCCGACTAACTCTCAAGATCTCGATCGATACTTTGAGGACTCTATCCGGCGCATGGATGACACACCGAAATGGTCGTGTCAAGCGCTGCCAGACGAACTGCAGCTTCTCATAGAGAAAACACTAGAGAGAACAAGTGAAGATGGCGAGGCTGTATCCAATACGTTCTCGCCACCCATGTCTTTAGCATCTACACTGTCGTTCCGCCCACTCATCACCGCACAAGCGAAACTAGTCAACGCAGCCACGATCCGTTTGTTCTTTCGGTCACATCAGCTGCGACTTCACCTATCTCTGCAGCGGCAGTACCACCTTCTAGGTGATGGTGTCTTCTCATCCCTACTAGCAACCGCCCTATTTGACCCCGACCGCGAGAGTGCCGAGCGTCACAAAGGAAAGATGCGCAGTGGAGTACACATGGGGTTGCAACTAGGGTCCCGAACTTCATGGCCACCAGCGAGTTCGGAGCTTCGATTGGCATTGCGAGGCGTTCTCAGCGAGAGCTACTATTCCTCGACGCTGTACCAGTCAACACAGGGCGATGAGGCTGTAGCTGCGCCTACCGCGCTTCTCAACAACAGGGATAACGATGAGCTTCCCGGACAGCTCAACTTCGCTATTCGCAACCTCACCGAGGCGGAACAAGAAAAGGTCATGGACCCTGATGCATTACATGCTCTCGACTTCCTGCGGTTACAGTACGTAGCGCCAGCCCCGCTAAATCTAGTGATCACGAGTACCTCTCTAGACAAGTACGACTACATTTTCAAGTTCCTGCTGCGGCTTCTGCGCATGCTGTTCGTCGTCTCGCATCTACCACGCGAGTATGCAGATAGCAACGCTCGTTACTTCAGGACCGAGGCGTATCACTTCGTGATAACGCTCACCAACTACGTCTTCCAGACCGGCATTGCAGAGCCGTGGGACGACTTTGATACCTTGGTTCGGACGGTCGAGACCAGGTTAAATGAGGAAGACGCAGCCGGCGAGCTCGGAGTGCGTGTCACGGAAGGTGTTGCATCTCTGCGCGATTCGCACGAGAGATGCCTGGACAGCATCTTGTTTGCACTCTTACTCCGGAAACGACAGCGCAAGATCATGGTCCTTGTAGAAGAAATATTCGACCACATCCTTCTCTTCGCCAAGATGCAGAATGCCAACACACAACAGACGGAAGAAAGTGTGAAAGGTCTTTACGCGAAACTCAGAGGAAAAGTACGGGTGTTCTTGAGTGTGTGCCGAGGCCTGACAGGCAAACAGGGCTACGGCAAAGGAAGAGGCACTGCAGAAGAGAATCAAATGGAGCGGCTGGTAGTCGCAATGGAAATGAACGGCTACTTCGCTTGATGATAGGAAGATACTAAAAGGCAAGATAGCGCTTGGGCTGTGGCCTATCATCACTCCGTGCCACAATCATTCCGCCTCGTTTATTCCGCCTTACACGACAAGGCACCAGCCCCACTTTTCTTCACGCGTGTATACTCCGCTGCTTACATGCACCACCAAAATGATGACCACATACATGGAATGGAGCAAGATAAAAGAGACAGCAATCGCCTCCTAGAATGACTTGCTTCGATACCACATCACCTCTCAAGATACCATTCTTCCAAAATGGCCAACCCACGCACCCACACCCTAGACAACTTCCGCACGAGCCTAACAGCCCTCGTAATCCTGCACCACGCCTCCACCCCCTACGGTGGTGCAGGCCCCTGGCCCTACACTTCCCCCCGCTACTACCCCAGCAGCTCCCCCGCCCTCGTCCTCTTCAACGTCACAAACCAGACCTTTTTCATGGGCTCCTTTTTCCTTGTCTCCGCGTACTTTTCCTCCATCGCCGCGAAGAAGAAGACGAGGTCGCAGTTTCTGCGCGAGAAGTGGAGGAGGTTGGGTGTGCCGACGCTTGTGTTTTGTCTAGTGAGGGGGGGTTTCGTGAGGGGGATATTGGCGGGGAGGTTGAAGGGAGAAGGATGGGGCGTGGTGGGGAGGGAGGTTTGGGAGGGGGTCAAGAGCGTGAGGGGGATTAGAGGGCCGGTTTGGTATTGTGCTACTCTTTTGGCTTTTGATGCGGTGTTTGCTGGATTGTTGCCGGGGTATTTTGCTCGTCAGGAGCCGGTGCCGCAGGGCAAGAAAGCGGACTCCGGTTCTGCCTCTAGCAATATTAAGGCCAGCGCACCGTCGACGAAGACTCCATCCCAAATGGAAGTTACCAACGCCCCAGAGGAACCGAAGCCCTTCCGGACGACTCACGTGCTGGCTACCCTAGGCCTGATATCCACATCATCCTTCTTCATCCGACTCTACTATCCCGTAGGCCGAGCCTTCTGGCCCTTGTTCCTCCAGCTGGCGTATGTATCCCAATACGTCACTTACTACACCGCCGGCATCTACATCCACCGCTCTGGCCGCTCACTCCAAAACGCCATCTCTTCGCACACCTTGCGAATAGTTGGCACCATCACCGCCACCATCGCCTCTCTCAGTCTCTTCCACATCAAATCGCTACTCGATACCGGCATGTCTTTCCCCGACATCGTCCCTCTCATCTTCGGCGGCCCTAACCCACTCGCGTTCCTCTACGCTTTCTTCAACGAATTCGCTGGCTTGACCCTCACTTCGCTCCTTCTAAAAGCTTTCTACAACCCACGTTTGGCGTTTCTGAGCAAGCGCTGGATGGTGGGTAGCGTGGATGTGGCGAAGTATAGTTATGCGGCTTTCTTGGTTCATAGCCCGGTCGTTCTTGATTTGCAGTGTTGGTTTGGAAAGATGGGGTGGGAAGGTATGGGGGCGGTGGCATCGGCGGTTGTGGTGGGGGCTTTGAGTGTGGTTGAGTCGTGGGTTGTTGGGGTGGTGTTGAAGAAGGGAGTTGAGTGGGTGGGCTGGAGAGGGTATCTGTGATGTACTGATAGTACCAGTAATTGTATAGTGTGGCTGGAGGATGAAAGTCTGTAGTTTGAGACAAAAGATTTCGCTATGAAGCAGTAGTGTGACTACCTTAGCAAGAATTGAATGAAGGTTTTAGTTGTAATTTAGCGAAGACTAGGTACTGATTAGTCGTGTTTTACGGGCATGTAGTTGTACAAAGGCTTGACATCTATGAATCGAAAAAGCACCGAGGTGGTAAGGTAATGAATAGGATGACGACAGTGAGAAAGGTTCTCATCATACAGTTTTGTGCATGTAACCATGCCATCGCTTTACACATTGGTGTTAGTTTAAGAACTATGCCGATGAAGTCCTACACAGACACAGTCTTGCTTGAGCGTCTCACCCCTTCCACCAGCACAGCAAGTTAGAGAGATTTCTCAACTGCGATCGTAACGCGTTTTGACAGGTAGCAGGTCGTAGTTTGCAATATGAAAAAGGAGTGCAAAGTTATACCCCCAACGGTGTCACCAATGTTCAGGTCCGCGAACGATCTCTCTAGGGACTTCGAGTGAAGCCCTTCGAATCATGTAATGCCTGTTTGCAAACTTCTGCATTAAGGCCTGGGTTTGACATTGTGTTCCATCACATCCCGTATCAAGCGTGGTTCCGTCTTTGGCTGAGATCTGATATACTGTCAACGGGGAACTGTTCGGTTTCTTTGAACAACAACATACTCTTCCATCCACTGATACTTGATCCCGCTCAAGGGCATCATTTAAGCACGCATCTGATATCATACCCACGTGCAAGCCGCAACGACATCGTTTTTCACCGCAATCGACCGCCATGGCGCGGATGGCAAGACAATACACATTGCAAGGCGAAAGCGTGTAGTCCGCGGCGAGGAACCGACCAGCTCCTTTGTCAATTAGACCAAGTACCGCATATACTTTGTCCCGACCATCGGTAGCAAGACGTGAAGCAGAACAGTGCAAGGCGTGCGCCAAAATTGAGGATTTCCATGGCCAAAGGGATAAACGCGAGATGGAATCAAATCGGTCCTGAAGCTCGGTGCGATCAAATGCCATACCCTTCGCAAGTGGGAGGAGTTTTTGGAACATATCATCTAGAAACAGACAAAAATAAGACCATTCTAGGGTCACAGTACCGCACATGATTCTGATCTTTTTAGCCATGACCACTTCTTGGATGATCCACACCCGTTGCCAGTAGGGTTGTCGTACAAGATGCTGCATCGCGGCGACGATTTCACGATCTATTAGAATCCCACAGCGACAGACCGGGTGCATGTAATGCCAAGAACAGTTGCTGTAGTGGACACCTATCACTGAGCTTAATTTTCCAATTCCGGTGTACCCTGGGCCAAGCCATGCTACCACCTCAGCTGCATTGCTGTAGATAGCTCTCATTTTTCCTACTTGACGCATTCGCTCTGCTGTGTTACTTTGATCGATGCAGATTGCATCAATCCAAAAGCTGGCATGCGGGAGCGCGTTCCCTAGGTGCGTCAGGGCTTCCCTGAGATTTGAGGTGATGTATGCGATTTCGCCATCCAGGAAAATAGGATGCTGGATCGTGGCATCCCCCCAGACGTAGGAGAGCGCTACGTACAGAACAGTCTCTGAAGTTATGTCGTATTCTTTGATGGTGCAGCGAATGTCTCTATCATTGGAACCGGGCAGAAAACGAAGTAATCTGATCGAATGTGCCGCTCGGAGATGTCGATATCGATATGTTCCCGTATGTCCTTTGGTTGCTTCTGGGGAATGTATCAAATCCGAAGCGAGAGAGCAGTGCCCTTTCCGCTTGGTCCCTAGCCTTCCTTTGTCATCGACATGACTAGTCAGTGCATCGCGACCATAGCTAATAGCTGTGGTGTTAGCGAAAAATTATTCTTTGCGTCTTCAAAGGCATGCCACCACCTACCTAATCAGCTTTCGGAATCGTTGCGCAACTGGCATATTGTGTCCATGAGGGTGCGCCTATAGTCAAAGTGATCTCCGACAGATGATGCAAGACTCAGTGGCTGTCGAAACGGGATGAGCGGCTATAAAGACCGGCGATCAACCATCAACGGGGTGATTGAAGCTTGACAGTATGATAGCCAGAAGGAAACAGTTGCGTTCCATATCCCCAATGCAAATGATGATTACGTGGGGGCAGTGCAAGGCTTCCCTCTTTGTGATGGCTGTGCAAGCGGCATCGGCATCGGCACCGCCTCGCCAGCCCCCAATCCGGGGCCGGCTAGGCCATGACGCGCAACCACCCAGGACGCGCTTCGAGCCCAGGCACGCGTTTTCTCACCTATCACTGAAGTTCCACGATGGGCGCAATCTGTAATGTTCCTTGTTCGATCTCGAAGCTCTGCGCGACTTTTACCACTATAGCTTTGTGTAGCGGCAGGTACGACAACTGAACACTGCATACGGATGCGCAACTTCGTCGCAGCACCACCTCTAATCCCGAAAAACCTGAACAGGTCTGCCGCCTACATCAAGATAAAACGATGCAAAGTGATCGTGAGATCGCATCGAATGCATCTAGAGCCGTTGTACTAGATGATAGGGTTACTGCAGAGAAGAAGCAGTGCTAGCAGCAGATGTCCAACTTCGAATCGCAACGAGCAATGCTCTAGCAGAAAACATTACCAGACCACGTCAATGACGAAGTGACCGGCTTCTGTGTACTGGAATGATATCTTATTGGCATCGATCGAGGCGGGGGGGTAAACGCATGTGTACGACGCCGCCTGCCGCTACGTCACGACGCCCCGTACCCCAGCCTTCAGCATCAGCCCCAATGCCAGAAGCGCAATTGATACCTCTCAACAACTCGCTCCACCAAAAAAGACATGTCCAGCAAAAATGTTACCGCCGAAAGTAATCGCGACATCGACACCGAAACCATCGAGCGCTACTCCGTCTTCACCAAAGCCGAAAAATGGTGCATCGTCGCACTAGCATCGTATGCAGCGTGGTTCTCCACGTTGAGCAGTTTCATTTACTTCCCAGCCATTCCCACGCTATCAAAAGAACTAGGGGTGTCTGTCAACAAAATCGACTTGACCGTGACGACGTACATGGCGGTCGCCACTTTATCTCCAATGTTGGTGGCTGACGCCGCAGAGATACTTGGACGGCGGCCAGTATATGCTGTTACCCTGACAGTGTATTTCATCGCGAATCTTGCTATCGCTTTGTCGAAAACATATCCAGCGCTTCTTGCTCTGCGCGCGTTGCAGGCTTTGGCTATTTCGGGTATGTGTTATCGCAGTCGTTGAGTCTGCTTCTTACCGCTGCTAGGCACGTTCTCGGTAGCATACGGTGTTGTCGTTGACATTGCGTCGCCCGCGGAAAGAGGCTCTTTCGCTGCATTGGTATCCTTCGCGTTCGTCTGACCTCCTGATATTAAGAGACAGAAATGCTCATAGTCGCCAGTGTGACAACAGCACCTAGCATTGGACCAGTACTTGGCGGTAGCCTCACGTTGGTCGCTGGATGGCCTTGGATCTTTTGGTTCCTGTGCATCGTATCGGGATCTTGCCTCGCAACTATGTTACTGTGCCTACCGGAGACTTCGCGAAACAATGTGGGTAATGGATCAATTCGACCGACGAAGCCTCTGCTGCCACCTCCGCTCATCATGCGTCATTGGGATGCTAGCGAAGCTGAGCTTGCGCGAACTTGGCGTATGCCTAACCCACTAAAGTCACTCATGCTACTTCGACGTTTAGACAACGCGATTATTATTTTAGCGTGCGGACTGCTTTACGTTGTACACACCTGCATCAATGCTTCACTATCCACCTTATTCGTCGACGTATATCATCTGAATCAGCTTCAAGCCGGACTCATCTACCTTCCCTTTGGTGTCGGCGGAGCTGCATCAACTTTAGTGTCTGGCCGGCTTCTAAATCGAGCTTGGCGCAAAGCGCGAACCACGCAAGACTTGTCCACGGATAAGGTCGCTGGAGACGACTTGGACAGCTTTTCTGTCGAGAAAGCTCGGCTGCAGGTCATCTGGATACCCATGTTCATGACTGTTGCGTCTATTGTAACCTACGGGTGGGTGTTGCATTACCAAAAGGTGTGTCATAACCCCGAGCGCTAGTTGTACCGATGCTCAAACACTGAAGCCAATGGCCATATCACTCGTCCTGCAGTTTATAACAGGGTTCTGTATGCAGCTCGACTTCAGTGTCAGTTTCTTTCTAAGAATCCTCCATACGGAGCCTGAGAGCTGAAGACCGCGCAGATCTACAACACGCTCCTCGTAGACAAAAACAATCGAGCGCCGGTAGTCGCACAGGCTTCTAGTAATATAGTCCGCTGCGCCTTAGCAGCAGTCACAGTCTCGTTTCTCCAACCGATGATAAACTCGATGGGCGTAGGTGGAACATTCACCTTCATGGGCGGATTATGCCTGCTTGCTCAATGCTTGTTTCTCGTTGATTACCACAAAGGAACTGCATGGCGACAGAAGCATCTATGTAGTCCGTAGGGCCAATTACACAACCAACCGTATATGCTCAACTGAAGCTTGAGCATCTCACCACTGCGACCTCTCCGTTCCGCGGGCACAAAAGAGATCTTTCTTGAAGCCAAATCATACATAACTCGAGACAGTCTTTACTAACCCAGTCTGCTGGTAATGCAAACATCTCGCTGAATCCTTTCTTCTCATGGGTTTGTTGATGCGTGACCTGTGATGGTCCGGCGAGTCTAGCTTCCGACGGAATTTCCCAGGAACAGATGGAGAAATTCCGTGACAGGAAGAGTAATCGATCACGTTTGAGGAAAGACAGTGCTAAACCGATTTGAGAAGCCATTTCTTCTGGGAGTATTATGGGAACGACTGTCTGTCGAGGATCGCTGGCTTCTCTTGGTTGAGTGTCGACGCTCGCACTTGTCGAAAGGGATGACGCCGTGAAGTAGAGGAACTCTTTTAGCTTGGACTTGTTGCTTCGCGACATCTGAACGAGGATGTGTTGCTTGTCCGACGTAATTAATATGCGCTCCATGGTCCTTGCCGCAGCTTCTTGATCTGATAGGGCTGAGGTATCTGGTTCAAGTGATCTCTCGATACGATACGTGCCACAATCGTTCAAGTCCCATGATAGCATTACGACTGAGTTTTGACCGAAGCCAAGAATCAGCGCTGGGCCTTGAGGATGTGCGATCCACCTGCGGTCATGTTCGGGCGCGGGTATTGAACGCACTACCGAGGCTGACTCGAGTGAGATCGTGCAGAGCGTGGCTGACGTAGCTACGAACAGATGGCTCGAGTCTGGCTGGAACAGGAGCTGCTGTATAGAACCATCCGTGAGGGATTTGAGTGACACTTCGAATTGATGTTGCGCAACACCGCCATTGCCTGATGCATCCCTGCTCATAACCATGACGAAAACCTTCTTGCCCGAGTCGGCAAAACATATGTAACGGCCATCGTCACTCCATGCCGCCTGTTCGATGCTCAAAAAGCCTTTGGAGGTATGCAGTTCTGTCGCCTCGACTTCTTTGGTGTTGCATAGCATTACGCGGCCGCTTTCAGTCCCGTAGCAGTAGTACTGGCCGTTTGGTGAAGCTGCGAGTACGGTGATTGCATCTATCCTGCGGGATGTATGGACAGGCGTTATTGACTCATGCGACGAGCTTTCCGACTCGCCTTCAGTATCCGTTCCTTTTATTGCACTCTCCGCATATCGCACCAATGCTGCAGGTTCCCATGTGTTTCCGTAGTAGCCTCGCACGTCGTAGATGCGTCTGTGATCAGCGCTAAACGCCAAGCCGAGGATGGCGTCTTGAGATGCAAGTTGGTACATTAGGTGAAAGGTGTTGGTGGTATATATCTTGATCGCACCCCGTACATCACCTGTTGCGAATAGGTTTCCGTCTCCGCTAACAGTGAGTGTTGAAGCGCCTGTGAAGATCTCTTCGGGCTCACCTCCATATGGATCCCACCGAAAGACGAATCCGTCATTGTATAGTCCCAGGACTTGCGGAGAATGCGCCAGCCACTTTGCTGCAGCGACTTCACCTCTTGCAACTTCTTTCCGGGCACGCCAGCAGTGGCCAACGTGATAAGGGCCTTCCACTTCCCACGCGGATAGCGGATGACCACGGTATGCAATTGCTATCAAACTGCCGTCATCGCTAAGTGCCATGTAGCTTGCGGCATTCAAGAAGTGGCCTTTGAGTTCCTCTTCCTCAAATGTCGCGACAAGATTCCAAGTCGGCGATGGCTCGTTGATCTCAAGTGAACGTAACTGCTTATCGTCTGACCCAACTAACAACGTTCTGTTGTTGTTTACAAAGGCGATGACAAGTGGACGCGATCTTGTCGCTGGGTTCGCCACTGTCGCTATGCAGTCTCCCGTAGAGATTACCCAGACCTTCGTAGTATTGTAGCCGTATGTGACGAGCAATGTCCCGGAAGAGTTCAGCTTCATCATGTATGTACGTTCACCGTGTCTGATGGGACTCGTCGCTGTCTCCTCAAAGAGGGAGGTGTCGAACAAAGACGCTTTTCCCGAGGCGGCCAGTACAGCGACATAATTTCCCGCAGTAGATATAAAGGAGGCATAGGTACCAAAGCCGAATGACAATCTTGCGAGAGAGTCGTCCCATGTCTGTGTCGAAATCCCGGAAACCATCAGACTCCTTTGCTCTGTTCTACCAAACTGCTGATAGATAGCTGAGTTATGCGGACAGAAAAGAGCAATGGTTTTGTGTATCGTAGGGGGGTTGCGTCGCAGGATGGCGCCAAACTTGCCAATGATTTTGACGAAGTCCACTGCCCAGGCTTCGGCCTGCTCCAGTTCCACAACGTCCCTCTTTCCGATGCTGGCTGGAAGCTGGGATTTCCTCTTGTTGACATAGCCGAGCAAATTCTTCGACGCCTGAATGAGTATGCGAAGTCGAAGTTCAGTTGCTAGGATATGTATCCACGTCAGTACATAATGGCCTGTCAGGAATTTGTTTATGACACTAGCCACGGCTTCACTGCCGGCTGGCACTGCTGCCAAATGGGATGACCACCAGTTCGAGCTGTAGCTTGCAAAATCTGTTATGCCATGATTAAGTTTTGATCGAAGGCCGCTAGACATGAGATATCGCATGCAGCTTAAGAATAACTGCTCATGTGCCTGACGTCGATCTACTTGGAAAGGTCGGCGGTCGGCGCCAAGTAGATACTCTCGAGCCGTTTCATGAATCATCGCGACGTTGCCATCATTGTCAATGACCACAAACCCGCTACAGACATTCTTGATGGAATCTTGAATGTCTAGGAACTCATGTGCGTCACCTTCTAATGCCTGCAAGAGCTCCTCTATTGTGAGGGCGCGGAATGCACATGTGACACACTGAAGAACGGCTGACGCTAGAGCGGTGTCAGCAGATGACTGGTGCCCGGCGATGGTAACAGCCATCCGGTCGTAGATTGCTTCCATTCCGCGGGGAAACTCGTGAAAAGCTTGCTCGACGGCGGAGTGCGTATGACACGAGTTGATCTTCTCTACAGCAAGTCGTACCCACTGAGAGGTTAGCAAAATCATAGCATGGTACTGGATATCAAACTTACAAGAAAGTTGTCCTGCGCTTCATGCAAGATACGCTGTATGATGTCATCCCTGAAGCCCTTACTACCAGGCAAGATGAGTTCCCGGTCAATGTAGCAACGTAAGTCATCCACATGGCCCTCGATGGTGATCGTCTCTTGAAAGACTGTGTTTGGTGTATGCTCTAGACCAGCAGCTATCTCTGTAGTGTCGCGACTAACCAAAAGGGCTCGGATAGGTGTCGCAGAACCAGCAATGTCAGAGAGCAGGTCTATCAGGGCTTTGGGATTATCAGCTTCGTCAAGGCCATCGATGACCCAGTAAAGTGTTTTCCCAGGACTGAGCTTGAACAATATGGACCTGAATATCCGATCCCAGATCGTCCTCGGGTTTGCAGCCTCAAAGTCGACGGCTTCGCTTTCAACCTCCGCTACCTTTTGCAGAAATTCAGGTAACTGTTGCGCAATCTGATAGGCGATTGAGCGTAGGAGAAAGCTCAGAGTGCGCTTTCTTCTATCTGCGAACCGCACAAAGAAGTATTGACAGCAGAAATCGCGCTCGATCAGGCTGTTGATGATGAACGAACTTAAAACCGACTTTCCTCGTGCCGCGGCCCCCTTCAGCCAAAGTATTTGATGAGAGGATATGTGAGGATTAAGCCAATCCACGAAGCGTTGTTCTCCATGAATCCATTGGTTAGTCCCCTGCACCCATTGGTCCCGGAAGAAGATGTAGTCGGTGTTGGGGAACTCGGCGATAGCTAATATGGCTTTGAGATCCCTTGATCGTCTCCTTCTCGGTGCGCTCTGGCTTCCAGATTGACTCTTCGATATTGACTTGCTCACGAGTGATTTGAGAACGTTCCTCACTGTGATATAGTTCGGGTCGTGAGGGCTCTCATACTTGCAGACACCGTGGTGGTCTGCGTTCAGAGGGTTGGATGTCTCTCCAGGATATCCGAGCAGCGACGAATCTCTTTCTAGCACCATCTTCGCATGTTAGCAATGAAGCTAAAATTATGTATAGTGTCAGTGGTTCACTTACCACTCGCGCACTTTTCAAACCGATCGAAGTCGGTTGTGTCTCGTAGAATGAAACGATCTTCAGCTTTGGTGCAATGTGACGAAACTGTTCATTCAGCTTCTGCAACGTAGACGAATTCCGCGTCAGCTCAGAAATGAAAGGCTTGGAATTCGTTACAGGAGTCGACTGTAATATTCGGTTGAGCACATTGGCCAAATTGGTGCCCCGATGTGGGGTGGAGAGGAAAATGATTGCTGAAATGGCTTTGACAATGTTCTCGTACTCTGGATCGTTTTGACCTTGCATATAGGCCTGTATAATGTTAGTCAGGTACGCCCAGATCGATGGATGGTGTTACCTCTTTCACGATGAGCCCACCCATGCTGTGAACTACGAAGAGCAAAGGTACCTAAAATGCGCTTTAGAAAAGGCCACGTTGTATGGAAAGGTGACCTCACTTGGCCCATATTCAGATTTTCGCCTTGTACATCTGTGTAATATTTGAGATTGTACAGTAGAGTTTTGGCGAAGTCCAGTATCACGTTAGTAGCATTACTGCCATTCGTGAAATCGGCATCGTAGCCAAAACTCAGAATTCTCGCTAGGCAGATATCCGGCTCGAGTGGCAGGAAGGTCAAGGGCCAGAAGAGTCCAGGGCTTTTGTGCTTCGACCAGGTCATACGGCTACTGCCACCAAGCCCATGGATAAAGACGATGTCGGCTTTATGTCCATTGTCTGGCGTGTATACCACGTTCAATCCTAAAGCTCCAGGGTCTTGGCCGCCAGTCAAAGCCATGTGAGTTGGGGACGCGGACATCTGGGACGGCGAAGGAGTTGTCGAGGATCGAACATCATCTTCCTGGTCTGGCAGGAGCAACGGGTCGACAACGCCTGATTCTCTCCGCCGGCTTCTCCCACCCAGATTACGGAACTTGAAGGGCTTCGAGAACTATACGATTATTAAGAGTGCGATCTGGATACTCGTTCAATAGCACTTACCATCCTGGGCAAAGGTTCTCGCGAACGGTTGCTCGACCATCTTTGGATACGCGACAGCCGTGCCTAGAGATACTTTGATTGCGTGGCGACATCTAAGCCTCATAATCCTGACCGGTCGTGTGTGGCATGAATCTTAGTCGCCGTTCAAGTTGGGGGCTGCATGCGGGGTAGTGTTCGTTCGTCTGG
Organism: Alternaria conjuncta; assembly: GCF_024043145.1. Taxonomy (NCBI): domain Eukaryota; kingdom Fungi; phylum Ascomycota; class Dothideomycetes; order Pleosporales; family Pleosporaceae; genus Alternaria; species Alternaria conjuncta. Next base: position 405,296 of record NW_026250111.1, on the reverse strand, counting down.
GAGTGCCAACCCAGCTAATCATAGTCGTGCAGCCCTGTCAATTAGGGCGCAGTCCTGGGGTCCATCTAATGGATGCCTGCAATGTGGCGTCACTCGGATATTTGGAAGGGAGGCGGATACATCGATGAGTATCAAGGGCGGGAGCGACGTCCCGCTCGTGGCTGCCGACCCGCGAATCATCTTGCGTGCGGTGAACACCGAAGCTGCTCCCGTGCCACCATCTCAGCATCCAACGTAAGCAGAAGATAACGTACCCGCATACAAGGCTTCCATCAGCTGTTCCCTCTGCTATTCGAGAGCCGACATATCATAAGTGCGGGTCCCCTACGCGTAGTCGCGTGCTAGTCTTTCATATCCGCCATGATGAATCCATTAGAATGGGAAACCGAAATAGGAGGGACGTTTCGCATTCACCGGGCTGTGACCAGAGGTAGGCATTCCTGCAACCCCGACGTCAGATTTCGTACACTAAGCACTACGGGTTAGCTATGCCTGTTGGTACCAGGATCGTATCTGCAGAGCCTTGCGGTGTTTCTGCCTGGACGAAGACAGCAAAGATTGACGTGATACTTCCGGACCAAAGCTCAAAGAGCTACTTCCTCAAAGTATGTCGTGGTAGAGTAGAGGGTGTTTGTACTTGCTGACATATCGTTTCAACACACAGTGCGCCACTGGCCAGGGCTCAAAGGCTCTTGTCGAAGGCGAGTACGAATCTGCATGCGCTATCAATAAGATAGTCCCAGGTCTGGTTCCTCGAGCGACAGGATGGGGAAAGTATCTAGATGGTAGCACCCAGGTTTATTTCTTCATTGGGGACCACCACGACATGGACCTCGTGCCAGCCCCAGAACCGGCAAGCCTTGTGGAGAGAGTTGCCAAAATGCACATCGAAGGGAAATCTCCGACTGGCATGTTTGGATTCCACGTGCCAACAGTGTGCGGCAAGTTCGTCCGGACGACAAAATGGGAGAAGACCTGGACGGCGTGTTTTACCAATCTGCTCAACGATGTGATCAAATATGACAACGAGACCAACGGTCATTGGCCAGAGTTTGATGCTGCCTGCAAGCAGGTAATCGCTGTCGTTATTCCAAGACTCCTAGGTGCTCTCCAGTCGGATGGTCGAAATATCGAGCCAGTGTTGATCCACGGTGATTTGTGGGAACAGAATGTTGGCATCGACATGCAAACTGGCGACACGATCCTGTTCGACCCCGGGTGTTTTTATGCCCATAACGAGATGGAGTTCGGCACCTGGAGAGCGTCTTGGGCCTGTCACTTCAATTCTCCGATATACATGCGATTGTATCAGCGCCATATCGAGCCGTCCGAGCCTGTAGATGAGTGGGACGATCGAAATCGACTATACAGTATCCATATATATCTGAACGATTCTGCAGGCCATCCGGGTAGTATTTCGAGAGCCACGTGAGTATTCATCTGGTGTAGTGTAGAATCGAGCTGACGAAATCCAGAGCTTACAACGACATGTTGTACTTGTGCGAGAAGTACGCACCGCTGGAGGGCCTAGGCACGTACCGTCCAGAGAATGACGTTAGCGTTACTGGCGCCTACATCGAGCACGAGACCACGAAGTTGAGCCATCTCCATCATGCCGTAAAGACTTGATGATTGATATACGGGTCAACCCTGCGTCTGAGCGTACATCAATTCCGTTGGAGCTGGTGTCTTGGATGCGTTCCAACTGCGGGCATTATCAAGGCGTCGCGATCCTTGAAGCGGCACCGATGTAGCAAGCTATCACGGTAAAGAATGCTGTATCTCCCGGCTCGTCAAGGCTGAAATCTGGTTGTGCGTTGCTGGTGATGAGGGAAACGGCGCGTCCCTGCCCAAGTGAGCTCGACGCGTCCGAAGTGGGTACCCAGGTACGCGTCATGCGCTAGCCTCAGAAATCGGGGTGGCAGGCGCTGCCCAAGTGATGCCATCGACTTATTTTGGCTATCGCGCTCGAGCCTGACGAATATTCCTACGGCTAAAATAGGCCTCGTGCTTTAAAATGTTGCATCGTGTTCCACAAAAGAGCAGTGCAAAGAATCTGAGGATCAATTTACTGTCAAGCCACCCGCGCATGACATAAGCCCGCACGCCAAAGCTACACACTGTTGTTCTAGCCTGCATACTCAAGTAACGAGGTCAAAACGGGCTGGAGTAGACGCAGTAGTTGTGGCACTATTGTTCAACCCCCAACTTTCCAGCATATTACGCACCCGTATATCCATTGTCCACAGCCTGATACCAGCTGCGACCTTCGCCCAAGGCGTCTGTTCGTGTTACATCAACACGACTGAGCATCACCCAACCAAGCAAAAACATACATTCAGGAAGAAGAAAAAAGTTGCATAGAATTACATATCTCGACTACCAATTCCCAGCCCTAGACCCTACTGCCCCACAAAGAACAAGGCTAGAAAGTAACGAATCAAGACGTTGATGAAAAGTGACTGACTACCGGAGCGATCCCGCTTTTCTCAAAACGCCTTCAAGGAAAACAAAAGCCACAAAAGGTCAAACGCCAGACCAAGATGAATGAGTGACATAGGAGATGCCAATGTTCCTAACCACCAATCAGTTCCAACAAACGAGACATTCCAAATGCTAATACAGAGCGCTGAATGTGCAGGCTCAATCAAGCCAAACGCTTCAATCGCAAAGGAAGGACAGCCACCTAGGCCTTAGCCTTCTTGGCAAGGTAGTATGTCAAGAGGTTCAAGTGCTGTTCCCTCGCGCCGGCAACAGCTTTCCAAAAGCCGCCGTCTTCCTTTGCGCCGTCGGAGCCGTTGATGCGTTCGTGGAGGGCGATGCAGAACTCAATGTCTGCTTTGCGCACGTCGGCGTCTTGGTCGTCCATGCAGCGTACGGCTAGTCTGCCTAGACGCGCAGTCTGTTCGGCGGACAGTGTGACGTTCTTGGCGCCGCTCATCTGCACGAGGGATGCGAGGGTGGTCAAAGCCATGGTCGTGGAACGGGTTGACGCTTGGCCTGGTTGGGATGAGACCGAAGACTTGGAGTTTGGCGAGGATGTTGGAGTGGATGCGGGCGTGTCCTCAATCATCGCGAGGACGGTGTTAAGGCAGTCTAGAGTCTGGCCGTACTTGACGATTTCGTCTGCGGTCGCTTCGAGGTCAATGGCAATGTGTGATGTGCTTTCGTACTGTGCCTTTGTTTGCAGGATCGTGCGAAGAACGCGAGAGTAGTACTTTGAAGTCTCCTTGCGGTAGAGGGACAGCAACGCGCGAATTGTTGCTAGAGCCTGCACCTTTAGATTGACAGCTTTCATCTGAGGCGCCTTCAACTCGTGGACGGGTGCCTCAAGGAAATCCAGACATGCCAGTAATAGCCTGCCAAAGTTCTCGTCATTCGGTCCCCAGATTTCTTGGTTCGACTTGACCATGTCCTGCATGCGGCGGAACATGTGGGCTTCGACTGTGCGTCCTTCAATCTTTTTGATGCCGCTTGTGAGCAGCTGTCGGTTCTTCAGCACTTCAGCATCGTTTGTCTCGTAGCTTTGCGTGTGCAGGACACTTCCTGTGCTGTTCGTCTTGTGGTGACCGCGAGGGCGCTCTTCGTTATCGTTACCCATCATGACATCGCTTGTCATGCTTCCAGTACTTTGGCGGCGCTCGTTGCTCTTCTCGTTGATGGGAAGCTCCTCGAGGACCGGCTTTTCTGATCCATTCTCGACACGTGTGTGCTCCTCGCCAACAAATGGATCCTCAAACACTTGCACTTCGTCTCCGGCGTCGGTACCGCGAGTGCTTGGTCGATCTGGTGACCTCAGGCGTGGGCTGCGTGTCGAAGACCGTAGGCTAGCGCTGTCTAGGTGCCCCATAGACTTTGGACTTCTTAGCGCTGCAGCACGAGGGCTGGGTATTGGCAGTCGACCGATGGACTTTCTCGGCTTCGTTGGCGTGTCATGTGTGGATTGTGTTGTTGGTTTCGCAAGGTTAGGAATGACCATGGTAAAGTTGTCTTCATCTCCCACATCCACAGCCTCATCGTCTCCCGCTACACTTCCACCCAGACCATTCCTTTGTCGAAATGGTATGGTACCTGCGTCATGCTGGCTTTGTGATCGAACCCAAGGCTTCACCATCGATAGGTCCTCCTCTTTTGCTGGGCTCACAGCCGGGCTCTCGCGACGAGAGCTCGCACTAGGAGACTTGCCATGGGCAATGGGTTGGCCAATCCTTGATTTGGGTCGCGCCGGACTGACTTGTGGGCTGTTCTGGGTTTGCGCACGCGGCCTTGAGCTGCTCTTCGGTACGGCAGGCTTCTTGGTCGCCGTTGGAGCAGGTGTCTTCTCCGGGGTCATGTTGGGCGTGCTCTTTCCTGGTCGTCGGACAGCATACGGATCCGCGGTCGCTGGTCGGTTCAACTCTGGTCGGCGGACCGGACGGCGGACTGTGCCTGACATCAAGGAGCCGGTACCTGTGGAGTTCTTCAGCGCTGACTTCGTTGACTCTCCGGACATGGCAGAGGGTGGTCGCGCCGGACCCGAAGAAGCCGTGGAAAGGTTCGACGTTGTTCTCGCGCCCAAAGACTTGGCCGATTGCGATGTTGGCACTGGTGTATAACTAGCGGCAGCAGAGTTGGGGCGTTCGGGTACACCCTTCGCGGCCGCTAGCTTTGCTCTCCTCTGTTCAGCTATCTTCTCCTTCAGGGCACTCCGCGAGGCACCCGGGCCTATTGATTTCGAAAACGAAGCTGCGCTTGTCGTGGACGAGGGGGCTGAGCCGTTCGGGTTGTTTGGGTCCTTCTCGAGCGCTGTCTTCTCTCGCTTGTCGAGCGTATCAAACATCCTGAAAGCTATGTTAGTAACTGATGATGCCTCCACGTAGTCAAACTTACTTCTCCGCCCTCTGAGGCCATACTAAAGCGTACGTCCAGTAGGCGCTTCGGTATGCCTCTCGCACCTTGGGGTTGGCGTCAGTGACACCCCTCCGGATCAAGGTGTCCAATGTCTCCAGCCCTCCTGAGTGTTCGATATGCGAGGTGTGCCTCTTGATCAGGGTCTTTGCCCAGGTCGCAGAGTGGGTTCGGGGTTGCACGTTCTTGTCTTGTGAGGCCATGGCTACGTGCTGCAATACGCGACTGTTGTACGACACGCTCTGGAAAATGGTGTCTACTGTAACGGCTCCGTTCTGCGCTGCGATGTTCTTCGTAGCACCACACATCTTGATGAAGGATTGCAGAAGAATCTCAACCCAGGGGTCGATCGCAGAGCCGAGTGTCTTTGCAAGCTCCTGAACCAGCAGGCAGCCGTTGGTGGACATGGTTGTTCGGAGCGAGTTGGCGACTTTGAGGATGCCGTCTAGGAGCGATTTGATGCCGGCGATAAAAGTGGCGTGAAACTCATGGGGCGCGTTGCCCTTGAGTATACGTCTCAACTTTGTGCAGTTCTTATCTCTGGCCAGCCAATTGCCCTCGCTCTCCTTGCCTTCGTAGCAGGGCGCCATGTCGCGGAAGACGTCGTCGAGCTCGCGCTGTGTGTAGATGTGTATGGGGTCCATGACGACAACCTCGACCGGGGGAGGCTGCTCATCCGCAAAGCTCTCTGCCAAGCCGACGTCGGGTTGCAGCGTCTGGGCGCGTTTGGATACGATGGGTCGGGCGACGGGGGCGGGTGGTTGGGCAGGCGCGACATCCACGCTCTTAGCCATGGCGTCGTCGTCGAGGTGGGAGGTGATGTAGGTGGCAATGGCTTTCCGGACATTCAGGGCCACGAGCTGCTTCTTAAGGTTGGCTTTGGCGTGTTCCGGAGCGTGTCTGTCGTGATGTCAGTTGCTACCATGGTGCAGCATATCCGCCAATGGACGTACCCAAAGAGCTCCACAACCGCCTTCTTCGCCGTGTCGCGCACGGCGGGATCCGCGTCTTCGCAGTTTGCCACGAGCTGGTTGGAGTAGCTCTTGAAAGGGAGCCCTTCGCTCTTGTTCATCTGTCGTCACCCAAGCGTTAGAACATTTTCGCGCCTGCCCGATGCGCTACGGGGGACCAACCTTGACCACCCACAACATGGCGGATTCTTTGGCGCGCGGGTTTGTGCTCTTGATGGCATCGTGTATCAGCGCGTCAATTTCCATGGAGCACAGGTAGTGCAGGTCGGCCAGAATCTGCGAGGCGGCGCTGCGGTGGCTTTCGCGCCCATCGCCCAACTTGTCGGCGAGGATGGAACATAGTATGGGCGACTGTGACGTAAGAATCGACGTCTCCTTCTGCAGTTGCAGGCGCTTGATGAAGTGGCTCAGCGTCGAGAAGCCCGTGGACACGAGCGCGGCCGAGGTGGCGGCGGTGCAGGCGATGCGGATGCACTCGAAGATAGGAGCCTGACAACTTTCAGGGACCCGGTTGTGCTTGATGCTCGACTTGAGCGTGCTGAACAGGGCCAGGCGCGACTGGACATCGGTCGACGGCTTCTGGAGTGCCTTGAGCAGGTCCGACGTCTCTTTCTCCATCGTGGGCGCAAATTGGCCCTTTGTCGCAAAATAATCCGGCAGCGGTAGAGGCGGGGTGGTTTGTATATGTTATGAGAGTTGTTTACGGCGGGCAGCCATCCCCGTTCACGCTAGACCAGTGTCCGAGCAACCGTGCGCTTTACATGCCGCACTGCCGCTACCCCAGGGGCGCACGGCGATCCACCCTCGAAGCTTCCAGATGAATGCGAACAGCTGGTCAGGACGTGTCGCTTATTCCAATGGCAAGGCTGCTTTGATCTTCACGTCACATTGTACATCAGATGGCCTGCCCGAAACTTCCTTCTTTGCCACGTCATAAAGCGCGACAACACCACCGTAAATCACTCAAGCGGGGCCAGCCATGACAAAGTGATAGGCCGTTGCGCCGGATGCGCGGGCTGCACTAGAACAAGAGCATTAACGTTTTGAGAGGAGCCGAGTCAAAACAACAACAGATAATGAGCGAGCGATTTATTTCATTGTACAGATGATCTTTACGGATTTAGGTAATGACAGCCTTCTCTTTGTCCGACGAAGCCAATCATGCCATCTAAGCGTCCTTGTTCTGAGCGTTCCTTTCATCCCAGACACCGACGGCCTCCTCAGCTGCCTTGACACCGCTGAGAGCCATAGCGCCAAAGGTAGGTCCCATGCGGTTGGCGCCATCAACCTCGCTGAGTTCCATGCCGCCAACGATCAGACCAGGCACAACCTCGCGGGTGCGCTTGACAATGGCATCTTCGGCGGTGCGCATGTCGAGGCCGCGCATGCCACCGAGCTTCTCAATCTGCTGCATAGACACGAGGCGCTTGACGGAGAAAGCGCCGAATGGGCCGTCGTGGCCGGTGGTTGAGATGACAAGAGGTGCATTGATGGTGTTCGGGTCCATGCAAGACTGGTCTGTAAACAATTAGTAAGAGCCGAGAAAAAGCAAGCAAGACTGCAGCGTACCATCGTGGTGCATGGAGACGAGAGTCCAGTTGGTGACAACACCAGCGATGCGGACGGCGTTGGGATCGCTGGAGGTAGGAGCCGGACGGGTGATGAGGTCCTCCACAGCCGTCGCGTTGAACAGCTTGACGTTGGGGAACTGCAGGACCTTGGACAACAAGGTGGACGTGAAGAGCGCGGCATGCTTGACAACGACGAAGTCACCTTCGTCCTCGTAGGGGACGCCGATCTCGTTCAAGAAAAGCTCCGCAGGCTTGCGCATGACCATGGCGCTGAAGAGCTGGCCACCGAGCCAGGCACCACCACCGGGAGCAACGCCAGCTTCGACGATGGCAATCTTGAGGTCAGGACGCTTGGTGGCGAGCGTGTAAGCGGCAGACAGACCGCAAGAGCCTGCACCGACGATGACAATGTCCGACTCAGCGTAGGTGTCAAGGTCGTTGAAGTAGCGGCGGGTCATGGCACGAGATACCTGCGACTCGCGGATAGGGGCAAAGGTGAACTTCTCCCACTTGTTCTCGAGCTCAGCGACGGTCTTGGCCTGGCTGTTGAAGGCAGCCTTGACAGCGAGGTCCTTCTTGATGCCCATGTCGTTGCTTGCAACGGGAGTTTCGAAAATGGCAGCGGGGGGAGACATGTTGAAAGGGGTTCAAGGGTCGAAATCTGCGAATTGTTAAGTCTGTTCCACGCAGGGAGAGACAGAGCAGAGCATGATCCTTTTCGCAGGTATTATCCTGATCAAGTTCGAAACCGTATAATCTCAGAACGAATCCAGCAGGGCCCAACTACCACACTGGAGTAGAAGAACTACGACAGTGTGGGAGACAGACACTGCTGGAAACGAACACCGGTTCATGCAGTATACTTAGCTGTAAAAGTACCTATGTGACTTGAGGACAACGCCCACGTGCGGAACATGTTCTGCATCGTGGCTGCCATACTTGGTCGTGACGAGTATCTGCATGGGGGTTAGCCATTGCTCTTGAGTACCTTGAAGCAGTGGATGAGTACGGATACTGAATAACTTGAGCTTTGCAAAGACAGTTAGACTGTTGTAGGAAAAAGAAAAGAGGAGGGGCAGGTTAGAGGAGAGGTTTAAATATTCCAACGTGCCCCGCCACCTCGTCCACGAATATCCTCAGTCATCCGTTGGGGCGGGGTAGCTCTTGCTGTCTGCATATGAAGTGCTTGAATACAGCAGGACCCACTGTACTGTACCGCGTCCGGACCCATGTGTTCAGCACCGCGGAGTATTTTATTCGTGAGAACGGTATGTGGTGACAGGGTCCTGCATTAGTAGTCCTAATTGGGACGCAGCTCTGCGCAGTAATACATCATTAACAAGAAGGACCGACCCACCAGACGGGAAAATTGAGGACCACGCATGCTCGTGTAAATGAAATATCACCACGAGAGAGCGTGATTCGATGAAAGCACCGGCTAATGTTGCGAGACTTCCAAGGTTGTCGTTCCTGTCTGTTAGTGTTGGTGTTGCTCAAGACGAGATGCTTGGCATTACGACGTTCTGTTTGGAAGGCGCCACCACAACATGATACTTTCACAGCTGTTCCTAGTGGCACTCTTTGATAATGTGACAATACAGCAGCGTACGCGCAAAGGTATGATGATCGTGCAGTAGGAGTTGATACTGCAGGGGATCTGGAAGTATATCTATTTCAGTCTCAGACTTGCTTCGGACTTTTGACGAACCTTAGTATATCACGATATCAAAGTTAACAAATCGATAAGTTCTCTGGAACCAGTCATATGGTAACCCATGCTGCCGAACGGGCTGGTAAACTTAATCGTGTACCAGAGGTAGGGTACTATGATACTGACTCAATAAGGTTGATCGAGACCCGCTCAGCGATGAAGATAAGGTTGAGACGGGCAGCGGCAGCCGAACTCGAGTCAACACAGAGGCAAGGCAGAGCCTGGTTGCCTGAATTTTCAGGTGGTGATCAAACGTAGTGGCGGACCGCAGCGGACGGTACAAGCATCCGAGGTAAAGCTGTTTAGGTGGCACGACGACACATGTCAAACAGCCTTGGTGTTGCGACAGGCGTTGATGAGACAGATGTGCGGCAACTGTCTTCGGATGCGTGATACGTGGTACCTGGTGTTGTCTGGAAGTATGCCTCGTACGGGTAGAAGAGGCGTTGTTAATGGTCGAGCGCGAATCGCGGTTGGGCGCTGACTCTCGAGGCGGGCAGATCAGCAGGGTGGTTCGGATCGATGAAACGTGTCTGTGTGCGCCTCGTTATTCCCGTTTGTTTCAGGATCGTGGCAGAAGGATTCCGAGGGGAGCAAATGCCGATTGGTAAGTATTTGCCGACGTGTATAGGATGATGCAAAGTAGTTAGGTACCTCGGCGATGGATGCACGCGAGGATCGGCTGAGTGGAAATGCTCAGGAGTCCAACAAACGAGATGTTGATGGCGTGGTTCCTGTGCAACATTGGTTCTGGTGAGCACAGGCGGTATGATAGGGCCTAACTAGCGTCTGGACGTCGAGCGTGTTCGAAATAGAGACACGGGTGTTTTGCGGGGAATGAACGCGTCCTTCAATCTCTCGAGGGCGACCGCACTTTCCGATAGGATGGTGCGCTGACCCGGCATTGGACTCTGAAACGAGCGGATGATATTGTAAGCTGTGCGAATATTTGTCTGGCTGCGAATTGTTAATGTATTGGTAGGTCAAGAAAGCGGCCGCGTTCCTGCATGATCTAATGCTAGACATGTGTGCAGCGCAGATGACGGGCATGTGCTGATGGAGGCGCTTCAGGGGAAAGGGCTCAGATTGCGTCAGCTATTTTGAGTATTGGGAGGATCGAGGGATGAGTTCCAATTAGTGCGGGAGAAGCGGTATTATTAATTGAGCTCGTGATGCGGGTGATGACCACATGGCGTCTTGGATGTGGTCAGAAAGACAGGAGGTTCAGAGCTATATGCGCCATGCGCAGTGTGAGCTGGGCTGAGGACTGGTACAAGGAGACTACCTGAATCAAGAGGCGATTCACGCGTGCCGGCGTTTACAAATGATAGCCCTAGGGTGGTCAGTTGTGCAGTGAACGGGCCGTTGTCAGAGGAAGGGGCCCTGGAGCGCACGATCTGCGATGGCGTGTGCTTGGCAGGGCCTCTGCAGACGTCGTAATAGCGCGGTGGAGCTGGAGTCGCAGCCCGGTCTCGAAAGCTGACCACCTTGGGCCTGCGCCGTGCGAGTGTTTGGAATTCCACGGTTGTGTTCCCATGTGCGGCACATGCTGGCAGCCGTGGCAGAGGCGCTTAGCAAGTCTATCAAAAGTCTATCAAAAGTCCAGCTAGGGGCCAGAGGACACGCGCAGAGGCTGGATTAGGCTTTCACTCTTTACATCGCCCGCGGTCCCCTGGTCGTGGCCGCCGCATGGATTTGTCTGCCGCGTATCTTTCCAGACCCTGACCAGGCACTAGCCCGCCCATTGGCTCTGCACCTCCACACCACCACGACGCCGCTGCGAGGTGCGCCTGTCTCGTCGACCAACCTAACTGCCCTGGGCCCTCGTCGCGCACAGAAGCCGTTCGCCAGTGCACCGACGCCGCTGCTGGTCGTCGCCTTTGCTTTTGCGCCGTTGGCACCCACGCCCTCTCTCGCCTTGCACTGTAGTCTGCACTATAGTTGCGCTGTAGTCTGGTGCTAGCAACTTTGGGGATCGCCCAGACGACGAACCACTGAACACGCCCACGCCCTGCCAGCTGCCAATTGTCCCTCCGAGCACGACACGGCTCCGGCGCCGACTGCACGCCCGCCCTCGCGCTGCCCGCCAGCATTGCTCCTGCTCCTTCACCGACACGCACATTTCTAGCCCGCCATGGAGAGCCCGACCGGCTATCCAGAGTCTCCGATCGACGACGAGGTCGTGTATCCGTGCAAGGGATGCGGAGAGGTATGAGCCGCTGCTACCACAACTCCCTGCCTGCAATCGCTCATAGCAGTCTAGATCCTCGAGGAAGGCAAGGCCTTCGAGCTCGGTATGCTTCCCCGCTGAGCCAACACCACAACTACCATCGCGCCTTCCTCCCACCGCCCATGCCAGCCACCTGCCGAGGATGTACATGCTAACATTGCCTAGCCGGAAACCGATGGCATATCGACTGCTTCCGCTGCAACACGTGCGGCACCCTCCTCGACTCGGATGCGAACCTGCTGCTGCTCGGCGACGGCTCTCTGATATGCAACAACTGTACATATAGCTGCAACCACTGCGGCAACAAGATCGAGGATCTGGCCATCTTGACTGGTGACCAGGCCTTCTGTGCCAACTGCTTCCGGTGTAGGAATTGCAAGCGCAAGATCGAGAACCTGCGCTATGCCCGCACTTCGCAGGGTATCTTCTGCATGTCGTGTCATGAGTCGCTCATGGCTCGACGGCGCAAGAAATCCAAAAAGCCGCCCTCAGTGGCGCCCAAGGTGGACAAATCGCTGCCTGCTCTGCCTCCCCACGAGCAGTCCCAGTCCACCTTCACCCCAGACCTGGATACACCATCCGACATCTTCTCGGAGCCCACCACGACCGACGTATCCCCCAGACCTCCTCAGCCGCGACGGGGCGATTCTTCTTCGAACTTCAGGCGCGATGCCTCACCCATTGGAGAAGCTGCACGAAGGGGTATGAATTCCACATGGTCTACATCATGCTCACGCATCGCTAACCTAGCCACAACCACAGACAATACTACACTTCCAGCAACAACATACAACAAGGACAGCGCGCGTTCAGAGCTGGTAGACAACGGCGACGACGGCATCCTCCTCCCCTTCGCTCTCGATCCCAACCCTGCGCCCGGCCCATCCCCGCTCGGCCGACCCATCAGTAGATTCAATGACCGAACACTGGGAGCCAAACCGACCGGAAGCGGTGACAGCAAGAGCGGGCGCGATTACTTCAGTAGACCCACTGGCGACCATCGCGAGAAGCTGAAGGAGAATGGCTCTCGAGAAGCCTCCAAAGAGAGACGCCAGACGCAAACACAGAGCCCGCACATTGCCTTCCAAGAGAAAGGAAGGCAGCCTTCGGATACACTGGTCGAGACACTTAGGAAGAAGAAGGACATGTCCAACGAATCTCCTGCCGCTGAGCCTCGGTCAAGGAGTCAGCACGCTTCTCCCGCCCCTTCAGGCCCAGAACCCTTCAAACTACAGGATGTACCCAAGAACAAGAAGGCGGAGGCCAAACGCAAGGACTCCGACGAGACGCCATCCCCGCAACCGCAGCAACAGCAACAGCAGCAGCCGTCTTCTTCCAAGAACGACATCATGTCTGCGCGGCTGAGTCGTCCCCTCATCGAGCCAACCTTCACTAGCTCACCACCACTTGGCTCGCAAGATTCACCGCAGACCTCAGAATCGTCGTTCGGCTCCAATCTTCCGCTAGAAAGACCTGCGCGTGGTGATTCGCTCAAGGCTTCGACCCTCAAGCCTTCAGCCCCAATCTCACGAAACGAGAGGGCCCCATCACCCACCACACCGACTCTAAGCCATCCAGAGCGAACATCATCTACCAACACAGCCAGCGCGAACCTCAACGCCGGACTTGGCATACTCAGTCCTTCGGATTCGCCAGCCTCTAAGACACCATCGGACCCTCCAGTTCTCCCCGCACGTTCAGGTGGACGGCCAGCCCCGCCCTCGACCGACACGTTCACATCTCCACGCGCACCCCCACAACCACCTGCCATTCAGCAACACAAGACGAGCGATTCCATTAGCAGCGCCCAAAGCGAAGCATCCCGAGATGCATATGGAGCTGGTGGCCTTCCTCGATACAGCGCTCAGGGCGATTTCTCCATGGATGAGGATTTCGCGCGTTTGCTCGGAAGCCAGGATGGAAGAGATGAAAAAGACAACGGGGTGTTCAGGAGAGTTTCGAACGCTGTGTCCAAGCATGGGCGTAGTTTCAGTGATCGTGGTTCAGTCACATCACGAGGTCACAAGAAATGGCCTACGAACGGCTCCATCGACATTAGCAGCCCGACAGTTGCCTCGCCCGACACTAAAGAGGAAGGCGTCAACCTGCGTAACGAGCTGCGCCGCGCCCAGCAGCGGATCGCTGAGCTGGAGGCCGAGAAGAACGGCCTACAAGAATCAATGCATAGTGCGGCCGACATCAGACAGGCAAACACGGTGCTGCGAGAGAAGCGAAACACCATGGCTGTCTTGGATACGCAACGTGAGATGGTGATCCGCGAGCTTGAAATCATGACTGAACACCTCAAGCACGCTAAGAGCGGCCAGGGCAACGTTGAGATCGGTCAGCTCAAGTCAGACATTCTCAAAGACTTTGCAAACTCGTTGCAGAAGCTCAAAGACAATCTGGGGAATCAAATAGAGGACCTGATCACGAAGAGATCGGAGTTGACGGAAGAGATCTCGAACCTCATTCAGATGAAAGACAAGGGTTTCCAAGAGTACGAATCGCTCACGGCCGCTAACACTAGACTTTCCGCCATGAACAGGGATCTGGTAGACAACATCCAGACCAACCTCAAGAACAACAAGAAGAGTGGACAGAACCTTGATGTTGCTGCGAATGGCCTTGGCATATACAACGCGCAGCACAAGGGCGGCAAGTCCGAAGTATCCGTGGATGCACCAGTAATACCGCATGATCACTCCTATGCCAATCTCGACGATGGCGAGGCGACCGTCGCGCAGCCGCAAGTCGTTAACATTAGGAAGACCGGAAAACCCACCAAATTCTCTACCTGGAAGAAGGGCGGGCAAGCCATCACAAAGAACGTCACCAAGGGCTTCAAGGGAGCATTCGGTTCAGAGCAGAAACAGGAGGACTACAACGTCAAGGTCATTGGCACTCCTTACGGCTCTGTGCACTCTGGGCCCGACATTGCAGCCATGTCCATGTCGAGTTCCATCAAAAGCCGGGATACCATGGACCAAGGAACCCCGCGAGGCTGGTTCGGTGGAAAGCCTGGCAACGTTAGACCAGGCGGCCCGCCCCAAGGCTTTAGGCCCATGCAGAACATCAACAACAGCACCACTAATCTGGCTGCCGCCGACGCCAGTACCGTGCTATTCGGGTCTGACCTGACAGCACGATGCGAGTTTGAACGGCAGATGATTCCACGCATCGTCAGCAGATGTATCGAAGAGGTCGAGCTTCGCGGCATGGACGTGGAAGGTATCTACCGTAAAAGCGGCGGTACCTCTCAGGTGAACCAAGTGCGCAGTGGCTTCGAGACAGACACCGAGCACGACATCTCGGACCCAGATCTCGATATTCACTCCGTCACTTCTGCGTTGAAGAACTACTTCCGCAGGCTCCCTGTGCCGCTGATCACATACGATGTCTATGATCAGTTCCTGGAAGCTGGCCGTAAGTTTATACCATCAGACGACAGATCAAGTGCTAATAATTGTACAGAACTTGAAGAGCCGACTGCTCAGTCTAGAGCTTTGTCTGCCGCTGTGAACGAAATTCCCAAGGCTCATCGTGATACCTTGCAATTCCTCGTGTTTCATCTGTCGCGGGTCATACAGCACGCCAGTGACAATTTGGTAAGCACACACAATAGATATACAATGTTAATCATGACTAACACGTGCATAGATGACACCACTCAATGTCGCTGTCGTTTTTGCGCCAACCATCATGCGGCCTATGGACATCCAGCGCGAACTTACCGACGTGCAACAGCAGCGTGTCGCCGTGCAAGCGCTCCTGGAAAACTACAAAACAGTATTCGGTGATGAATAAAGCGAGCGCAACGCTCACAAGATCTCGCAAGGGCAATCGAAGGTGCCCAAAACTTCTGTTATATCGTTTCCATTTTTCAACATGTGTATCTACAGCGGGCGTTACGGGCCCGATCTCCAAGAGCTTGTTTGTCCTTGTCTTCGTGTATCATACGAATCTGCACACAGTTTGGGATCCTATCTGTATCGAGGTCCGTGAGGCATGTATCGATGGCTACGATGAGTTTGTGTTTATACCCTTGGGGCTTTTCTGCTTGGTCATCTAAGCGAAGTCGGCGATATATAATGAATTCTTGAGACTGTTGTTCTTGTATGCATCCGGTCCAGATCATTCACATGTTGCGATGCTCCACATAGATGTGCTGTTCCTATGCTTGGCGCTTTCGCTACGTCGCCGCTAACGCGCTCAGGATGACGTCGGTCACCGCCCACTAAGCGAGCAAGCATGTGAGGGAGCCTGTTTCCGGTCTCACACGATCGCCCATTGACTTCGCAGCTTCCCGGTACCCATCGACTGATCTGCAAACCTCACATCAACCCTTGCGACAGCACTTTTTCCACTTCTTCATCCAACCACCACTACCCCTCATACATCATGTCTTACGCAGAGATGGCCGCCAAGGGCCCCAAGCAGAGCCCCGAGGAGGTGAGTTATTGAAGAGCGCTTGCAATGTGTGCCAATGCTAACTTGAAGACAGGCGTAAGTCACCCCGTTCATTTGGATGGAGTTCACCCCTCCGACGTCAGCTTTGACGATGCATGACGGCACCCTGTGTGGCATCTTGGTCTAAATACAAGACCTGTGTTCTGAGGCATGAAGCTGCTAGAGTTGTTCTGACGTAGCATTGCAGTCGCGCCCCCGCCCAACCTGAGATCGAGCACGCTTCCGACGACAGCGTACACTCCCTTGTCGACGTAGACAGCCCGCACATCTCCTCGGTCCCCTCGGACTACGAGTCGCAATCCGTCAAGACTGACACGCAAGCCGAGCGCATGGAGCGTGAAGAGGAAATCAAGGAAGAAGCCAAGCACATCAAGGACCGCGCTGCAGCAAAGAAGGAGGCAGCTAAGGACAAGATGAAGAAGAACGCCGACAACCCGGTCGTGCTGAGCAACGCAGTTGGTCTTGCCGTTGTTGGTGGCATCGTTGGATTTGGCGCATACAGGCAGTATGCCCGCGGCGAGCTGACCGGCAAGGTCGTCGCGGCCTGGGCTGCTGTCATTGGATTGTTCGGCGTTGGCGACTACTACGTCAGCCAGTATGTTGTCCCAGCAGGAACTGCTCTGGTGGCATATGTGCTAACATTCGCAACAGATACTTCTTCAAGCGCAACCCACCGAAATAGACGTGCTGCCTGATCGCTTTGTTCGAATTTGCACTCCACTTCAATAGCACCTCGTACGACGGAATCATGCTGAAATCTTGATCATCTGGACTGTACTGATTTGGCTATGTTGTCTTCATCTTTTCCGCGGTACCATACAGCAAGCAAGGGGTTCTCTACTCGGTTTCGGTCTTGAGGCGAGATGCCTTCATGAGTCCACTTCTGTATATATGAGGTCAACGTTCAATATACCCGTTCAAACACCATCTTGACCACACAAAATTGATTCAGATTACGCATGAACTTTTGAGGAGTTTGCGACTGCGTTCTTATTACCATATCGGATACACTTGAGACGATGCCCAGAATTCTCGGAAGTTCCACCACGTGATCCGAGATCTCCAGCCACGCAGATCCCTGCTCCTTCCGCTTAGAAATGCAGGTCCCATAACTTTTACGTAGTGACGACACTTCCGTGTACCGTTGACATCCGCCACGTCTCTCTCTTTGCATCTCTTTCCCGTTTCACATCTTTTAGCATCATGTTCCGTGCAGCCCCACGGTTAATTGCGCGTCCAGCGCTGCGAGCCGCGCCACTACGGTCTGTCGCGCCGGCCAGGCGGTACTTGAGCACCGCACCACCATCACAAAAGTCGAGAAGTTTCAAGAGCTTGGTTGCTAGGCTGGGTGTTGCAGGAGCAATAATATACTATTATAACACCACGGATGTTTTCGCAGAGGAGCCGAGACGTATGTTCAGGTGTCAATGGACGGACGAATTGAACCAGAGTAGCTGATCCTGCCTCAGAACTTGTCCAACCCCTCCCAGAAACCGAAGTTGAATCCGAGCACCTCCCCACCATCGAATCCATCTCCGAAGAGCGCAAGCGACGACAAGCAGTACAGGCACAACTCGAGGCTCAGAAGCAAAAAGAGGCTGAGCACACACAACAGAATACGAAGCCTTCAGAAGATGGCCAAAGTAACATAGAAGGACTCGAGGAAGAGGCAGACCAACAGGGCGCATTCAACCCGGAAACAGGCGAGATCAATTGGGATTGCCCATGTCTAGGAGGCATGGCTCATGGCCCTTGTGGTGAGCAGTTCAAGGCGGCGTTCAGCTGCTTCGTGTACTCCACCGAGGAGCCCAAGGGCATGGACTGCATCGATAAGTTCAAGTACGTCCACACTAGACAGCAGAGCCGTAACAGGCCTGCGCAGTTTACGTTTGAACAAGTAGCTGACGAAACTCAGGGACATGCAAAACTGTTTCCGCGAATACCCCGAAGTCTACGGCTCAGAGCTAGATGCCGACGCCGACGACGAAGACGACATGACCGCCTCGCCCGAAAACCCATCCAACGCCTCCAGCGCGCAACAAGACTCCTCATTACAACCCTCCACCAACGACCACGCCGCCTCAGCCAAGGGAAAGTTCTCTGGTGAACGCAACTCGAAACCCCACACACCAGAAAACAGCCTAGTCCCTGAAGAATACAAGCCAAACGCCAAACACAACCCCGTAAACGACGCAAGGGGCGACATGAGCAGCCTGGACAGCGAGAAGGAGAAGGAGAAGAGCAAGCAGAAGCCAAAGGGCGACAGTGATACCGAGAGGGCGAACAAGGCAAGGGACCAGGTCAAGAGCCAGAAACCTGTTAGTGAAAGCGAGAGTATGGTGCCCAAGGCTAGTCATGATGCGAAATGAGAAGAGTACGGGGAGGCTGGATAGGAAGTAGTGGGGCTGTGAGAGACGTATGAAGAGATGATGGCATTGTATTATATAGTTACGTGTACAGCATGTTTGAAGAAACAAGGGGGGCATTTAGACAGTGGTGTTCAACGCTTCTCTGCTACTGACGAAAACTCATGTACAGTAAATAGTTTCAACAAAACATTCAAGCAACATTCACGTCTGAGAATCTTCTGCTGAGAAATCAGGCGACGCTCACATCAAAGATTCTGGTTCTAAGAAATGAGATTGCAATCGTTCTTGATAATAGAAACTACTTGTACAGCAGACACTCCCGCCTGCCATGAAAGAAAAGACTTGAACATATCGGACCATTTGTAGCATAATCTTAGTTCCGAATAAGCGTAGGTACCAACTCATTGTACGCCAGAAAACACCCCTTTGAGACCAACAACCACGTATCCCCCAATCCAATTCAGCGCATCATGCTATCCTGACGTTTGTGGTCTTCACCGTGTCCGTTGTGAGGCTTACAATCGACACGTGAGTTACACTGTCCCAAGTCCTAACTACCGACGGCACTTGTCTCTTCTTCCTTTGTCCCAATGCGATAGTAAGAAAGCGTCTCATACGCACACCCCGGCCTTGACTCAGAGGGACCACGGTCTAAACGTGTCGCGCGCGCTAAGATGTCTCTAAATCTCTACTTTGCTGTAGCCCTCTGCGCCCTCGGCAAGGGGCTGGGCAACACCAGCGTCGACGCTGTCGCGCTTGACGCCCATGCTGTCCTCGCCCTTGCCTACGCCGAACATGCGCATGGCTTCCGTTAGCGCCTGGACGGCATCTTCGTTGCTCATGCTGCCGGGCAGACCCTGGCCGCCCATGGAGCTGCTGATGCGCTTGGTCGCGTCTTCGAGTGCGCGGACTCTCCTCTGGAAGTTGAGACGGTCCATAAAGAGCTGCTGGCGGCGGCGTTGCAGATCGCGGCGTTCGGCGGAGAGGAGCTTCTCGAAGTCGTTGAAGTGAGCGAGCTTGAGCTGTAGCTTTTGGAGTTGGAGGTTTACGGCGCCGGAAACGAGACGGGTGATGTGGCGTTCTTCGTGCGAGGCTAGTGCTGAGGAACGGGCTGCGGAGAGGGCGAAGGGGAGGGTGGCTAGAGGGTTGGGGTTGGAGGACGAGTCGGATTCCCGTGTGGCTACGGCGGTGGACTCGGCAGAGAGGTCGACGTCCATAGCGTCGCCGCCTTCTGGCTTCATGTCTGAGGCGGTCGCTGCGGGTGTAGACTGCTCGCCTTCCTTCTCTTTGCCCTTCTCTGATGGTGCGGTTGGGGCTTTGTTGATCTTCTCTTGAAGGATGCGCTTCATCTCGCCGACACTGCGCCCCGACGCTACCGCTGCCTCTGTGACGTTTGCTGGGGCAAGACCAGCTAGAAAGCTGACGACGCTGAGAATCGGGTTGTCGGCGTGGTGGATGGGTACACGGCCCTCGCTGAGGTACTCCAGATCGCGCAAGAATTTGGTTGAAGGAGCTGCCGATTGTGACTCTGGTAGATCCGCCTCGATGTACTTGTCCTCAATCTCGAGCTGCAAGAACTTCATCACGCACTGCTCGCGCGTCTTCGTCTGGACGTGGTCGGCGACACGGTTCCAGTCATCGTCAAACTCCTCCAAGCCCTCGAGTAGCAAAAGAGTCTCCTCTTCCGTCCACTTCTCTTCCGTCTCGGCTGCTGCTGAGTTCTCCGGGTTGGAGATCTTTGTAAAGTCGGCCGAGGATGTGCCTTGTGGGAAGTTGCCCTCTACAAAACACCTGGGGCAAAGGTCGCGCTTCAAGCCACCAGCAGCCTTGATCTGGCCAGTCTGCTCGGAAGGTTTTGTTTCATGGAAATGTACACGGGTACATTCGACACCGCAACTGAAGCAGTTGATGACCTTGGTTGGCTCCTTTGCGGCGGCTTCGAGATCCTTTACGTCTACCGAGCCGTTGGCGGCACCTTCACCGTTAGCAGCTTTTGGCTCCACGGATGCTTCTTTGCCATTGGCCTCGTAGATGTTTCGTCCAGCCAAAGACTTGGTCTCGCTCTTCGCAGTGGGTTGCTGGCTCGCGGCGCGGTCGGTGGCTGTGAGCTGCTTTCCGTCCGTGACCTTTGAGCCTGGTCCCGGTTGGAAAGGTTGCAGTCCGCGGGGCGTATCGACGGTGACACGGAAATGGCCGGTGAATGGCGGGCCAATGTTGGATGGGCGTTCTTGAGGGTCGACCTGGTTGATATGTTAATCACGACTCAATGTAATCATATAGCGGCAAGATTTACTTGGTAGTTGATCAATCCCCACTGCTCGAGGAAAGCGTGCACGCGCATGATAGCACAGACATCTCCTGCAAGATTCCTTCGGCATGCGGTAACTGTGAGGTACTCGGATGGGTTCAGGCGGTATGTGTTGATCATGAAATCGCGGTAATCGCGGTACACGGCCGGTGTTTTGCTGCGGTTGCGACCGTTGAAGAACTCGGGCAGGGCTTTGCGCTCGCGGTAGTCGATGTAGCGCATGTCGAACCAGGTTGCGTAGCTCGGGATGATGGTCGCATATGTTTGAGTAACAAAATGTGAACGCGCTGCTGACTGCAAATCGGCTTTTGCTTGCGCCTCTGGGTCAGCAGCTTCACCACCCTCGCCGTTCTCCTTTTTCGCATCGTCGACACCGCCCATCTCTTCGTCATCCTGGCCATCGGCATCTTCCGCTTCCGGTCTTGGGCCATCGGGTGCGTCGAGAGGGTTATCTGATGCAGCTGTGGGCGTGGCAGTAGCAGGATCGTTCGAAGACTCCTTGCCGGGTGCGTCTTCGAGCATGCTGGTATCTACGGAACTTAGCGGACTGTCGACTTGGAGGTTTTTCAAGGTCGGTGATTGGAACATGCGATCCAAGTCGGCAAGATCCAGTGCACCTAGGAGCTCGTCGTCATGGAATAGGTCGTCCATGGTGTTGACGCGACTGGCGGTGGGTATGGTGATGATTGGAATCAGGATGCGACCTACCTTGATCGAGCGCATTGGTGTCGGTGGCACCTTCTCCAGTGAGACTTGGGTCCTGCGCAGTTGCGCTTGCTGTCGCGTCGTCGGCCATGGCTCGGGGCGTGGTGTGCGATGCGACGGAGCTGGAAGGCGCTATGCGGCAATGCAAAGGGGAAGTCGCGGGCGCGAGTACTCGGAGCGATTGCGCGATCGCAACGTGTCTTTTTCAACGTGCTGCCGCGTGGTCGTTGTTGAATGAGGGTGGGGATGGGGGGCTGCGATGGGTGGGTTGGAGTCGCGTCTGAAGTTCGCGATGCTCTCGAACGCCTAAGCAAAAAGAGCACTAAGGAGCATGGAGTAGTCTCACGTGATCAGCCTGCAGCCCCGATGCAGATGCAAGGCTAGTGCCGGATAACTAACCTGGCCAAACCGAGGTCATAGTTCTCCGCGCCGGTGGGTTGCTTTCACAATTGCTCGACGAGGCGTCCTACACCACCTCCTCCAATTTTGCGTGTCTGTTTCTCCCAGAGGCATCGCAGTGTTCCCGCCCACCATGTTCTCCGCCGCTCGTCAATCCGCCCTCCGCACAGCTCGCACACGGCTTCGGCAGTCGCAACCCACGGCCGTACCCCAATACTCCGCCTTCGCACGGTTAGCGTCGACGTTTGCCATTCTCGAGCAGAAGGAAGGAAAGATCGTGTCACAGTCATTGGCCGCCATCACAGCAGGGACAAAGCTTGGAGGCCCAATAACAGCCTTCATTGCTGGAAGTGGGGTCAAGTCGGCCGCAGATGAGGCAGCCAAGTCAAAGGGCGTAGAGAAGGTCATCTACGTCGAGAATGGAGCATACGACAGGGTTGGTAGTCTAAAGAGATATGGAATGACACGCGGCTAACAACATCTTGCAGTGTCTCCCCGAGAACTATGCGCCACTCCTGGTTGAGAACATCAAGAAGGGTGGATACACACATGTCGTCGCCGGTCACTCAGCATTTGGAAAGAACATAATGCCGCGTGTCTCGGCACTTCTGGACACACAGCAAATATCAGACATTACCGGCATCGAGAGCGAGGACAGTGAGTGGGCATCTTTTGGAGTACACGAGGGGTTGTTAACCAGACTACAGCATTTGTTCGCCCAATCTACGCCGGTAATGCGATCATGACCGTCCAGTCGTCCGACAGCACCAAAGTCATTACCGTCCGAGGCACCGCATTCCCCGCGCCTGAGACCGAAGGCGGAAACGCAACAGTAGAGGAGGGCGTCGACCCCAAGGCCGAATGCTCAACAGAGTGGATATCTGAGGACCTCCAAAAGTCCGACCGTCCCGATCTCGGCTCTGCAGAGAAGGTCGTCTCCGGAGGTCGTGGTCTGAAATCAAAGGAGGAGTTTGACAAGCTCATGCCACCGCTAGCAGATGCGCTCGGTGCCGCTATTGGTGCGTCAAGAGCAGCAGTCGACAGTGGCT
Source organism: Alternaria conjuncta (assembly GCF_024043145.1). NCBI lineage: Eukaryota > Fungi > Ascomycota > Dothideomycetes > Pleosporales > Pleosporaceae > Alternaria > Alternaria conjuncta. The sequence goes on along the minus strand of NW_026250111.1, from coordinate 382,626 downwards.
TTGCAGACAACAGCTTGCAAGTGGGTCAGACTGGAAAGAACGTTGCGCCACAATTATACCTATGTGCTGGTATCTCTGGTGCTATTCAGCATTTGGCTGGTATGAAGGACAGCAAGGTTATTGCAGCCATCAACAAGGATGCCGAGGCACCCATCTTCCAGGTCGCGGATGTTGGTCTTGTTGGAGATCTTTTCGAAAAGGTCCCAGAATTGACCGAGAAGCTCAAGTCGCAATAAGCACTGAGCGCATTGATACCTGTTGTATATAGTTTGAACAATATATCGACCAAACAAGGAATACAACTGCCACGAAGTCAACTACCAGGAGACATCCCGGTACTTTCTCAAAATCATCACAGATCGCGGCATGAAGCACACAAGCCCATCCTATGCTTTCCAAAGAATCTCTAACTACACGTGAAATATTAACCTTTTCCTTAATGTATTAATGTAATTCTAGTTTTATTTACTAAGGCGCTAGTCTAGAAGTAGATTTTTTCTTTTTATAATACTACTTATATAAATAGTAAATATTATAAAGCTATAAAATTAACTTATAATACTTTTTCTTTACTTTTACTTTTACTAAAATTACTTACTATAGTAATTAATTACTATATTTACTAATACTAGCTACTACTTAATTTCTTTTATTATTTTAAAAAAGTACTACTTAGTATATATTAGCTATAGCTATACTAAAAATAGCTTTTAAAATAGCGCTTTAAGCTTTATAAGCTTATTAGTATAAAACTTAAAAAAGCTAAAAACTAAAATATTAATAACTTTACGCTATTACTTAAGTAAATTATATACTATTATTAAGCTTTTTAAATAAAAAAATAGCTACTTTTATCTTAAGTATATATTTTATTTACTTTTTTTTTTATAGTATAAATTATAAAGTTTCTTAAAAAATAAAGCTATATAATAAATAACTTTATATTTAAAAAGTAAAGAAAAAACTAAAAAAGTAAAATAAGCTACTTAAGTATTAGTAATAATAAGAGAATAGTAGTTAAAGTAGTTAAAAAAAATTATTATACTTATAATTATAATAAAAAAGTAAAAAAAATAATAATAAAAAAGTTTTTATATATAAGCTAGTTAAGCTTTATATTTAGTTTTAAATAAGCTATCTTTACTTTATAAGCTATTATAAAACTTATTATAATAACTTATTATATATTTATTATAAAGTAATTTTTTACTACTATAAGTATATATAAAGATAACTACTTTAGATAAACTTAGTAAACTACTATTACTAAATATCTTCTTTCTTAATATATATAACTAAAGTACTTTTATAAAAAGACCTCTTAGGCTTAAGCGCGAAAGACAGAGAAATATTAACCTTTTGATCTCTAAGTAACCCCGGCATTCGCAGCTTGGCGTGCGTCAACGGCTGATCGACGCCAGCACCCACCATTCGTCTCCACTGCGCCGCGATAGCCGAGTCATCGAATCTGGCAATCTTGCTGGAGACTTGCTGAAACGCGCGGCTATGAACTCGCTGCTCAAGTCAGACTCTGACTTCCGACTTCTGCGTTACCTTCCGTGTCTCCTCCCAACTGTAGACGCGTTCACATTCCCAGCACCACCGCTTCCGCTCTAGCGCCAGTTTCTCAGCAACTAGTCACACGCGTATATCCGTGCCTGACATATTGATCGCCGTTTCGCACCTTCTCGAGTTTTGCAGTGGAGAACGAGCCTGAGGAAATTTCGCGTTCTGAACTATTATTATTATTATTTCTGGGTTTACCGAAGGCCCAGCTCACTGTCTGGGGTTACGATGTCTGATGCCGGTTCGCTCCGATGATGGTGCGTGAACATGAAGAACCGGGGCAGCCGAGCACGTCGGAACAATATAACGCCCAGGAAGAAGAAGAGCAAAGAAAAGAGCAGTTGACACGGAAAGACAGCAAGAAGAAGAGATGGTGGAATGTCTGGAAGAAATGGGAGGGGCAGGATAGCGATTGGTGGTTCGCGAGTACTGGGATACCCGTAAGTGATGATTCGCACTGAAATGTGTTCACAAGAAGTTCATATGGCTCTTAACCTCCAAATCGATTCGACGAACTACGTTGTTCAGATGCTAACACCAAACAAGCTCCTCGCCGCAACTCTCGGCCCGTTAGCGAACGTGAGCTCGATCGCCGCACTCGTAACTCCCTGGAGACAGCAAAACATCATCAACGGCGAACGTATCTCAGACTTCAAAGGCGTACCTTTCGGCGACCCGAGATGGTGCTACTGGATCAACGTAGCATCGCTGATCTGCGGCTTTCTCGGCAATCTCTTCCTTCTTCTGAACTTTACGCAGAGGATCCGTTATATCATTGCCCTACCCGTTACTGTGGTTCTGTGGTATCTTTCATCTGCTTTCCTCATAGCGATAACGATATGCATGAACACTTACGAACCACCAATCCGACCGGAACAAGGATATACCCAAGGATTTTGGTACGCCATTGCGGCTGCGGCGTTTTACACCATTTGTTCTATGCTTCTCATGGTCAACATGCTGGGCTTTTTTCTTGGTCACTACCCCGAAAACTTCGCTTTGAGCGACAGTCAAAGGACGCTTATTCTACAGACTATGGCGTTTTTCATCTGGTTAGGCGGTGGCGCTGCAGTCTTTGCGAAACTCGAGCAAGATGCTGGAGAGGACAGTTGGAGGTTTGCCGATGCCTTGTACTTTTGCGACGTCACTATCCTAACCGTTGGATTTGGCGACCTAGTACCTACGACCGATGTTACTAGGGGTATTGTGTTCCCGTACTCTGTAGGCGGAACGATTACGCTAGCGCTCATCGTCTCCTCGCTCTACACGGCAGTTCGCGAGCTCGGCGACGAGAAGATTGTTCAGAAGCATGTCGATCGCATGCGCGAGCGGGTCGCAGAGCGTACAGTCACCAACTCGTTTGACCTCCGTCATCGGGAACGAGAAGCCCACCATCTGGTTCGGAAACGCAAACTTGGCATTCCAAAGATATCAGGACCCAGTCAGCCACGGCCCTTCAGAACGCCCATGGGCGAGTCAGTCCAGCATACATCGACTATGCAGGGTGTCGCTAATGCCCTACATATCGGTTCCTCCAAGCCCAAGATCATGCTGTTGAAAGAAGAAAAGGACCGTTTTGAAGCTATGCGCAAGATCCAAGCCGACTCAAAGAAGTTCAAGCAGTGGATGGCGCTATTCTGGTCCATCACCACTTTTTTGATTCTTTGGTGTGTGGGCGCAGTCGTGTTCTGGATCACCGAAGAAGAAACACAACACTTGACGTATTTCCAGTCACTCTACTTCTGTTATGTCAGTCTTCTAACCATTGGATATGGTGACTTGGCACCGAGATCAAACTCTGGGCGCTGTTTCTTCGTCATCTGGAGCTTGATTGCCGTTCCGACTATGACTATACTGGTCTCAGATCTAGGCGACACTGTTGTCGCCAACTTCAAGAAGTGGAGTGACGAGCTCGCAGATTTTACAGTACTGCCCAAGGCGGGTATTTGGCGTTCGTTTCTCGACAAGCACCCTTGGCTGCTGCGATGGCTACAGCGATGGACAGACAGGCGAGCGAGAAAGAAGCGATTGATAAGGGGCTTCGACGTCTCGGACCCACGGTCTGACGACAGCATCGTAGATGCTTCGGACCCGCAAGACAGAGAGAGTATTTCGAACGACCCGGAAGATCGTGAAGCAGCAACCGATATAGAACTGACTCTCCACCCCACCGTCCCAGCCCTCGCCTCCGAAGCCGAAGCCGACATGGCCAACCCTCCCTCTCAAACTTCACTTACTCGTCGTCTCGCCCTGTCCATCCAAAAAGTTTCACTCGACCTCAAGACCAACGACAAGCGCTACACATATGAAGAATGGGTCGAGTTCACACGACTCATCCGCCTGACGAGTCCAGAGCGTCTAGACCGCAATGTAGACAACGAAAACATGGTTTCTGAAGACGAGAACGAAGAGGGGTTGGTGAACTGGGATTGGATCGGGGATGATAGCCCTATGGTGTCTGGTATCAGTGAGAGCGAGTGGCTTATGAAGCGGCTAATTGAGAGTCTTGTGAGATTGGAGAAGAGGAAGGAGGGAGCGAGGCGGAGGTCTGATGTTGAGGCTTTGAGGGAAATGGAATGTGGGAGAAGTGTGCGGAGCCGAAGGGATAGCATTGGGGGTCGGTAGGCATGGTACAACCAACCCACTCTTATCTGAAACGTTCAGCGATAGCGAGGTGGACCTCTGTTGGGACGTTTGGGCCTAAAATGGGAGATCTTATCGAAATTTCATTGTTGATAGTATTGAAAGGCGGCCATTAACTTCTGTTGCTTTGTTCCTCAACTGGATGCCGCTGACTAAAGAATGCGGTACCCATACTGAGCTCGTAGAGATGCGATCATATCATGTACGAAGAACCGGTTGCTTGCAAAGGTAAGCAGAAGATCTCAGGCATCGTAGTGTGAGGTGTGCTTCGAAGTGGGACTAGCGCACTGCATGGCCAATTCCTTCTTAGGCGCCATTGCCGCAACCTACACAGGAACTGGCAGGCATGCACAGTGGTGTGGTGAAGTAACATCTGAAGTACAGGATATCGTACCTTCCTGGGGCTCTTTGATCTTAGGCAGCAATATTTCGTCACTCCGTCATCCTTGCAGCCATACTTAGCACATGTCTTGGCCATGGTCATTTCCTAATTCGGTATGCTCGCGCATTCTCACTGGTCCGCTCGCAAAGTCACGTGCACGAAGGGTGATACCTGCCCCGATAGGTATGCCAGCTACGAGGTTGTCAAGAAAGCAAACCGATGAGCATCCCCGTCGTATGCTGTTGCAATCGAAGGCGTCTGCTATTATTTTGAAAGGCTTAAGAGAAGTCTGAAGGCTTGTCTGTGGAAAGGCAATGTCTGTGCGGAAGGGAGAGGTTTACTGAGGAGTGCTGGTCGATCGGTGGAGTCGGACGTTCAGGCACCGACGACCGTTCGCTCACTCTGAAGAACGCTTGACAACACCCAAACTGTCCGGGAACTCCAACACCCGCGTGCTCAATTCTCGATACATCTTAGAGAAAGCGTTTGCTGGGCGTTTTTTCAGTATCCGATCGCACTGGTTCGCACTGACATCGAGTCTGGGCGTTGAAACACAACAGACGCGCGTTGCCCCTTACGTCTCGCAGGTAGTCGCTCGATTAGGAAGGATGGTGGTGAAGCGAGATATCGCGTGGTTAGCGTATCCTGTGGCTGAGATTCGTAGTGCACTTGGCACGACGAACATTGGCCCCGGTGCAAGCGATCGTTCTCAGCTACACTCTCACTCCGAGTTTTGACGGTGTGCGTGTTGAATCGGAACGCAGACTCGGTTTGGTCCGGTGCATCTGAAATACGATATACGGCAGTCACATTACCAGGCATCAATCTTTGTCCCCCGGTTAAGATGACCACCTCCTCTACTATCGAATAATCGTTCATTTCACGCTTCGACTTTGCCGATTTCTTACGCTCTTTTGTATCGCACTGCCATGAACTCCAATGTCACTGACGGTCAATCGCCACCCCAGCCTACCGTCGACGCTGGGGTGGAGAGCACTGCGATCGCCACTCAAGTTTTAGAGACAGGACCCGACGAAAAGCACAGCGTCATCGAAGACGCAGGGCACGATGGAATTGCCTCGTCAAAGGCAAAGAAAGTGCCTCAAGCGGGCATGAAGAACTACTTCGTGAGTAGATTACCTTGGATGTTATTCCTGGCTAACGTGCGAGCAGCGAGTGTTCTCGTATGGAACAACTCTCGATTACTGGCTCATATTCATGTGCTGTGTTACTTCAATAGCGTCCGGCGTTACCTTTCCTTTGATGAACGTCGTCTTCGGTATGATCTGATAGCCTGGAATCTAATGGCGCCTTCCGCAAGTACTGACAGCACTCAGGTCAATTGGTCGGCTCGTTCACCAACTACTTCATCCCGGGAACGACCTTGACAGCTGGAGAATTCCAAGCCGAAATCAACAGGCTTACCCTCTTCCTTGTCTACCTGTTCATCGCGAAGTTCGTGTTATCTTACATATCAATGGTACGCACACGATCCCTGAAGAGGCTTTCATCTTTCTAACACTGGTATAGCTCACCATCCGAATCAGCGGCCTTCGAATCTCTGCTGCATTGCGTCTCGCATATCTACGAGCTCTGTTCGCACAGCCAATCAGTGTGATAGATACTATAAGTCCCGGCAAAGTGTCCACACGGATTACAACCTCCTCCAATACGGTCCAACTCGCCATATCGCAGCACTTTGCTATACTCTTCCAGTCCCTTGCATTCGTTATCGGGGCGTATGTGGTGGCTTTCATCAAAGGCCCACTGCTCACCGTAGTCGCCTCTGCATCGCTTCCGTTCATCCTCGTGGTCTTTGGTATCATATTGCCACCTTTCATCCGCATACACAAAATTACCGAGAAACATCATGAAGATGCTTCTGCCATGGCTTTCGAGATGTTCTCATCCGTTCGCATCCTTACTGCATTCGGTGCAGAGGCGAAGTTGGCAAGGTTGCATGAGGCCTTGCTGGACAAAGCTGCGACGAACGAGCGCAGGGCTGCGCCTCTGATGGGTCTTGTCATGTCACCCATGATGATCGGAATGTATGGCACATTTGCCATTGCGTTCTGGTTCGGGATCAAGCAGTACTCGGAAGGCAAAGGCGACGTCGGAACCATAGTGGTCGTTCTGTTCTCAGTCATGATGGCGATCACGAACATCAGTAGGGTTGTGAGCCCAATTATTGCCATCGCGAAGGCATCATCTGCCGCCACCGAACTATTCATCACGATCGATGCAACGGTACCTGATACCACTGGATCGAAGGAGCCTGATGTGACCGCCAACGCAAACATCAGCTTTCACAACGTTGCCTTCTCGTATCCAAGCCGACCACATGTTCAGATCCTCGGAGGCCTTGATCTCGAGCTTGAGGCAGGCAAAGTTACCGCTATTGTCGGTCCATCCGGAAGTGGTAAGCAGTTCTTATTCTACAAATTATGGGCTCTTTACTAACCACTTGCCTCAACCTATAGGGAAGTCCACTATTGTGGGACTAGTTCAGCGATGGTATGAACTCTCAGGCACAACGGCCGCCGCATCAGATGAGAAACCGAACGACGCATCGCCTCACGAAGACACGCTTGAAAGCAAGAAAGAAAGCACACAGGAGTCTGGATGGTTCAAGAAAAAGGCTGTACCAAAGGATGAAGGCAAGAAAGCATCTGCGAAGAAGGCTGGAGATGACAAGAGCAAAGACGAGGAGCCTGATCTAGGCCCAAACACTTGCACTGGTACCATCAGGATCGGAGATACCAAGTTACAAGATGTCGACCTAAAATGGTGGCGCTCTCAAATCGGCCTGGTTCAGCAAGAGCCCTTCCTGTTCAACGACACCCTGTACAACAACATCGCGTTCGGTCTCATTGGTACCCAATATGAAGACTTGCCGAAAGAAGAAAAGATGAGATTGGTCGAAGACGCGTGTCGCGAAGCTTACGCCGAAGAGTTCATTGCCAAACTACCAGAAGGCTACGAAACCATGGTTGGCGAGAGCGGCATCAAGCTCTCGGGTGGACAGCGACAACGAATAGCGATCGCGCGAAGCATCATCAAACAACCACCTATACTGATTCTCGACGAAGCGACGAGCGCTATCGATGTACGTACCGAACGCATTGTTCAGCAAGCTCTCGATCGCGTATCGAAGAACCGAACGACTATCGTTATCGCGCATCGCCTCTCTACCATCAGGCGCGCGGATAAGATCGTGGTCTTACGTCAAGGTGCTCTCGTGGAACAAGGCACCCACGATGAGCTGTTGAAGATAGAAGCTGGTGTTTACTACGGCTTGGTTCATGCCCAAGAGATCGCAGCGGAAGCGGAACAAGACGCTGATGCCGACCCGCTCGAAAAGGCTAAGAGCGCAGACACTGAGATCCATGAAGACTACAAGCAGAGCAATGATGTCTCCAAATCAGCCGAAGATCCAGAGTACAAGCAACAAGGTCTCTTTGGCAGCTTCGGGCGTCTTATCTACGAACAACGCGGTCATTGGATCCTATACAGCGTCGCTATTCTGGGTGTACTGGCCAGCGGTGTCGTCTACCCGCTTCAGGCCTACATTTTTGCAAACGTCGTCAATGTTTTCACCCTTCCCATGGACGAGCTCGTCAGCAAAGGCAACTTCTGGGCAGGCATGTTCGGTGTTCTGGCTGGAAGCACCTTTCTATCCTACTTCTTCATGGGCTCGGCCTGTCATCTCATCTCCGTTGCCATAACAAAGAACTACCGGCAAGAGTACCTGGATAACCTCATCCGCAAACGCATTGCCTTCTTCGACGATCAAGGGCATAGCCCTGGGTCTCTTACGTCGACCCTGAGCTCGGACTCGACACAGATCCAGCAGCTAATGGCAACGGAGATGTCCGTTGCGCTCATTGCTATTGTCAACGTTGTGGGCTGCGTCATCATCTCCTTCATCTATGGTTGGAAACTGTCGCTTGTTGCACTATTTGCCGCGCTGCCACTTATCCTGGCTGCTGGATATCTCCGTGTACGCATTGAACTCGAATTTGACAAGACCAACGCGAAGGTGTTCGAGAACAGCAGCCAATTTGCTTCAGAAGCTGTTGGTGCTTTCCGGACAGTATCGAGTCTTATCATGGAAGACATGATCGGCCAGCGCTATGAGACCTTGCTCAAAGGCCATGTCACAGGAGCGTTTTCAAGCGCGAAGTATGGCACTCTTATTTTCGCGGCAAGCGACAGCATTGAACTAGCTTGCATGGCCCTTACCTTCTGGTATGGCGGTACCCTGCTGGCTTCCCGCGAGTACAGTCCCGTAGACTTCTTTGTCATCTACCAAGCTATCGTACAGGGCGCTATCGCAGCAGGACAATTCTTCTCGTATGCTCCCAACATGGCCCAAGCCACGGGCGCCGCGAACCGCATTCTCAGTATGCGTCCACCAAAGTCTACAACATCCACTGCCTATCCGCCTCTAAGCAAACCCGAAGAAGGCGTAGGCATCGAGTTCCAAAACGTGTATTTCACCTACAAAACCCGCGAAGTGCCCGTTCTATCCAACCTCAACATCCAGGTCCAACCAGGCCAATTTGCCGCACTGGTCGGCGCATCCGGCTGCGGCAAATCTACCACAATATCTCTCCTCGAGCGCTTCTACGACGCAACATCCGGCCGCATTCTCTACAACGGACAAGACATCACGACCCTTGATCCCGCAGAGTACCGCAAGCAAATCAGTCTCGTCAGCCAAGAACCCACGCTGTACGAAGGCACGATCCGCGAAAACGTCGCTTTATCCGTCGATACCGCCACGAACGAAGACATCGAGCAAGCATGCCGCGACGCCCAGATCCACGACTTCATCGCCTCCCTGCCTGACGGATATGCGCAACGTCTAGGACCGAAGGGCATGTCGCTGTCCGGTGGTCAGAAACAACGTCTCAGTCTTGCTCGTGCCTTGTTGCGTAAACCAAAACTCCTTTTACTGGATGAAGCGACATCCTCTCTCGACTCTGAATCTGAGAAGTTGGTGCAGGATGCTATTGAGCGTGCTGCTGGCGAAGGGGGAAGAACTGTGATTGCAGTCGCGCATCGCCTTGCTACGATTCAGAACGCGGATGTCATCTTTGTATTGGGTAGTGGCATGGTGTTGGAGAGGGGTGATCACCAGGGACTATTGAGGAAACGGGGTGTTTACTGGCAGATGGTGAGTTTGAATATGATCGACTTATCCGAATTAAGATGTGCTAACTCTCAAACAGTGCCAGGCTCAAGCTTTAGACCGGTAATATTTGACGATGCTAACTTCAGCATTTATTACGTCCGCGAATACTTTCTTTTAATAATCTCTTCTCATCCCTAAAACACTTGTAGTTTTGAGTAGCTGGCTGTAATCGCCCTCTTTAGATAATATACTCCGATCGCATGGAAATGTGCTATTGCCCTTCTGAATGTTCTTGGAAGTAACGCAATATCTGTTCCGAATGGATCATATCCTAATCTCATCTTGTTATGTACGCCCTCCATGTATCGTTTATGACCAAGCCATCCCCCATTTGCGAACTTGACATTGCAGATCTACTGTTGTCCCATAATTCCTCCTGGCGGGTACTTTGGCTGTCCCTGAGGCCCTAGATCCTCTTCTCCGCTGTCGCCTGTCCTAGCTGTAGGCTTTGTCTCGGTAGTAGGGGCCTTGGGCTCGCCCATGCCATCGGGCTTGGGTGGTGATTTTGTGCCTGGCCCACCGCGCTTCTGCCAGTCGAGCCACGAGCCGCGGTATTCGCCAACGTTTGTGTATCTGCCGTGCGGGTTAGCTAATGTTCTCCAGCAAGTGTCTTTTGCCCGCTTATCGAACTCTGGGCGTGTGCCAGTGAAGGATCCGACTTACCCAGCTTGTCTCGCGATTCCTGCAGCCGCTGAGCTCCTCACTCCCGCCTTGCAAAAGAAGACGACTTCCTTTCCCTTGGGTGGCTTCTGGAAGCCAAACCTGTCCTCAAATTCTTCTTCATCTAGTAGCAGCGCGTCGGGTTGTGAGGTGACGGGGATGTTGATAGAGGTGGGTATAGTGTTTGCGTCGAATTCATGGGGTTCGCGGACGTCGATAAGGAGACGTGAGTCTGAGGGCGCTTCGAGGATGTGTAGAACCTGAATGAGTTAGCGGTGCGTTTGAAGGGGTGTATGATGGCTTGAGAAACGCCATCGCATAGGTTAAGAATGTTATGGGAAATAAAGGCAAGACGTACATCGTCAAATTGGTAGAGTTTGTTCTGCTTCAAGTCGTTGGGGGCCTGCGAATGCCATCTCTTTTGCACTGGCGTCGCTTGTAACCTCGCCGCACCTCCTACAACCACTGTCCTGCTCTGCGAGATGGATGCGTTTTGTGACCTGGGTGCGATGCTGAAAGCGCGTGCAGTGTTGAAGCTCAATCGTGTAGGCTGGCGGCCGATGACGGAGGTATTGGAACGGACGCTGAGTAGTTGGGCTGCGCGCTTGGAGGCCATGGTTGGTATTGGTGTCGCGATGATAATCTATTGCGGTTCGAAAGAGCTGAGAAGGCGACTATATTATTCAGAGTCTCGAAGATGTTGTTCGGATAGATAAATACTCAGTGTTCAAGTCGCCGACGAGAGCTCGGCTCTTGCCAAATTATCGCCGACGTCACTCTTCGCGAACATTTGAGCGCAACCACGCTAAGCCCTACACCCACAAGTTCGGCAAGCGTCATCGCACACGTCGGCTGCACGGTTCCGGAACTATGTTAGATTCATGCATTCATCCGATTTATAGTATCTAGCATAAAACTACATGGAAGACGCTATCGTTCAAGGGCCACATCCAACAGGGCCAATGTATAACGCCAGTAAAAGAACAACAGACATTGGGGTATTCAACACGAAACAGATCACATAGGGATTGTCCAAACTCCTGTAAATGAGAAACGCTTACTCCTCCTCGTCGCGCTGAACATCCAAACCGCGCAATCGCTGTGATAGTAGACCAGCATTGGGCGGAGCAGACGGGCTGCCGAGCGGCGAGAATGCATTTCCGCCGTAGCCAATGTCACCTTTACTGAGCTTCTCAAAGGTACCATCGCTCTGACTTTTCGGACTACTCTTGCCAGCTCGCGGCGAGGTAATGGGTGTTCTGAAGGGGCTCTTCGGATCAATATCCATGCGATCGCGAGACATAGGCCGTGACTCAATTGCAGCGAGCCTGCCGATGGTGAAAGGTATGGGTTGTAATTCCGGCATAGGCGAGTTGAAGCCGCTTGATGCTGAGGAGTTGGTGGTACCACCAGTGAACTTGACGGCTGGAGGAGGTAATGGAGTGTGCTGCCTCAATCCATCGAGCTGATCACACGCCTGCTGAGATTGAGATAGTGGCCATCCAGCGCTGCGCCGACGGAAAGCCTTGTCCGTAGCGGGTTGAGCTCCCGGTAGATGTGTCTTTTGCAGCGATGATGCATCTCGCGTCGGCTTGTACGTGCTGTATCTAGGCTCAGGTTGCTGGATTTCATTCCTCAGCTTTTCTTTACCGTCTGGTACACGATTCGCAAAAACGACCCGTATGCTTTTGTACAAGTAATGACGACCCTTTGAAGGACAGCATATGTGCAAATGTATGAGGTAACGCAAGATAGGTCGGTCGTTCGGATCATCTGAGTTGCTGAGGGCAGCCTCTGGACGGTCAGTTCCCAGGTTCTTCCGTGAAGATGCGGGCATATCGATAATGGGTCCAGCAGAGTAGCTGCGCTGTCTGATGAAGGTTTTCTGACCTGGCTCCATATCCGATATGTCATATGGCACGAGGAAGAGCTTCACTGCGGTTTTGTTTGGGTTCTTCAGCACAATCTGTAGCTGCCCCTGCGGCGGTATACGGTAACATCCCCCTGGAGGTGCCTTGGGAGACGTAGATCGTCGCTTTTTCTTTTCTTTACGACGAAGGTCTCCTTTCACGCTCTGTCCACTCTCCTCTTCACCAAGATTCAGCTTGAAGTCAAGATCGTCTTGTTCGGGGGCTGGCACCACATGTCGTCGCTTGCGTTTACTAGCTTCGCTGCTTTCATCTGGCGGTGGCAAAGTATTTTCCAAGTCAATGTGCCCAACATAAGGGCTCGGCTCATTATCTGAGATCCTACCGTTACCGGTGTTGTAGCTGTAAAATACGGCTGGAAAGGGGACTGTGACGTGCGGTGGGCACTTGAGGCTTGACTTGCATTGTCCTTTGCCAAGTACGCCAATCTTGGCGACAAAATCAAGAGGCCGCGAAGGTGTAGTAGACATACGCCCACGAAGTATAGACTCCTCGTATGAACCGACCATGGGGGCGTGTTGCAGCGGAGATGCTTCCGAGGAAAAGGAGGGGCGTCGAGCGTGTAGAAACGGTGTTTGCGACTGAGATTGAGGCTCAGACTGATTGAACGTCATTGATCGTCGCGGTTGGTGTGCCTGGTATGGCATTGAACCACTGTGGCGAATGTGTCGAGCTGCCGGAGTTCCGGTGGCGGATCGCGCCATCTGAGTGGACTGGTAATCATGAAAGGATGCAGGAGAGTAGGTATGCCGGCGACTATTTCTGTCGGGACTCCGGGACCCTTGCCGCGAGCCTGGCCTAGAGGAAAAGTCCAAGTCTGTGTTGTTTGCTTGCTGGACAAGCGGGCTTGTGGGCGGTAGAAAAACAAATGAGCTAAACGGTGACTGTGATGACTGCGATATCGCTCGCGCTCGGGCGGGTATTCGGGCATCTGGGTGGTATGACACCGGGTACGAGACGTCATTGCGGTTCGAAGTATAAGCAGCAGAGGGGAACGAGCGATTCCAAGGCACCACCGGCGAAGTCGCTAGAAAGCCTGAAGTCGAGGAGTCGTTCTCAGACGCCGTGCCCGCTCTCTTTTCTCGAAAGTCTCCAGAGTGTAATGCCGATCGTGGACGCTCGATATCCAGACCTACCGCTGCAGGGTCACGGAGATGTTCCGGGGTGGAGATTCGGGAGGTTTGCAGCTCGGCGGATGAAGATTGAGGTGTAGTCGGTCGGTCTTGCGATGTCGGTCGGGTCGAGGAGTCGGGCTCAGCTACGGAATCGCCCTGTGATACATGATCAGTATTCCTTACATGGATTATCAAGCACCGCGGCGGACGTTTCCTAGTTCCCCGGCTACTCACACCTTGCCGCTGCAGCCACGATGGACTGTTCGTTCGTTTGATCCTTTCCATCCAGTCCTTCCGTCCGAACATAGACGGCTTGCGCATCTGGCTGGGCGACCCAGGGTCCATATCCTGTAACATGTCGACTTTCGGCGATTCTGGCTGCATGTCGGGTTCCATGTTCCTTTCTACAGCAAATCCCGGTGTATGCGGTATTTCAAAGCCGGTGGCCAGGGCCTGAGGCAAGAAAGACGATGTTGGCGGACTGTCATGGGGATCATGAAAGATGGGCATGGTTGTAACAGATTGTTGCGATAGACAGCATGAGTACAAAGATTTGACAAAGTATCAGAGAATAGTGGCGGGTTTGCGCGCGCAAAAGACGTGGAGCACTGAGATGGCAGGTTGTAAGGATGGCGGAGACGTCAGGTCAAGCGGTTGGAGCACCTGCTGGCCCGGCGAATGATATGAGTAAGAGTTTCCAGTTTAAACGGGGTGCGCTGGCTCCAGTGGGCGCTTCATTGTACAGTCATACTGCCCAGTTTTAGGACGAAACAGCGTGGAGCGCCCCAGTTGAAGGTGCGGAGAGGAGGGACGCAGGGACCGGGACAGATGACGCGCTGTGATCTTTGTTGCAAGACGGAAAGTTCCTAATCGCTGCTGATAAAGTCGCCCATGCCGCCGGACCGGTATTGGCCGACGCAGCATGTCACACGACGAAAAAGAACACACTGCTCATCCGGGTGTTCCTGCACGTCCCCGCGGGCTGCGTCTTTGCTGGTGCATAGTTGCGATGGTGCACAAAGCTGAGGCGTGAGTGCAGGACCGCCGCGGTGGTGAAGACCATGTGACTGGCTCTAGATCGCGCCCCACTTTGCCAAGGCTGAGAAAGTCGGCGCGCGTTTGCGACAATCTGCATACCGCGACTCCGAACTTTCTCAACACAACCACAGCCGTCGATATGGCAGTCAAACGGCCGCATGAGGGAGACGCAAAGTCTTCCGTGAAAAAGCAGAAGCAGAAGGGTCGCTTCGACATCGGTCCCGCAAACTTACCTGATGGCACCCATAGACGGAAGAGTAGGTTTTTTCCAACGTTCTTCACGCATAGATTTCTCGCAGAGGAGGGATTTAGACAGGCGTATTGCGGGAGCCTTCAGTACCGACATCTGCTTGCATGGCATATACACTTCAACTGCTAATTGGGTACTCAGTCGAAAAGATCAAGAAAAGCCTTATCAGCAAGGCAAAGCTGAAGAAGCAGTATGCAAAGCTCAAAGCCCGCGAAGAAAACGAAGAGACGACACCGCGCAAGTCTGTCTACGACCGCGATTCTGCCAACGACGACGAAGACGACGATGAGGAGCCTACCGAACCCGTCCAAGAGCCCACCTTGGAGCCACACCCCGATCGCGTAGCGATGCTGGAAGAGAAGTCGCCCGAACCGGAATCCACACAGACTTGGGAGAGGCGACAGCGACGAGCTCGACCACAGCCATTCTTGAAAGAGACAGAAGTGGCGCGGAAGAAGAGGGAGGAAATAGAGGCGCGGCAAAAAGCCAGAGAGGAGGCGGACAAGGAGCGCGCAAAAAAGATTGCTGAGCGTGAGCGCTTCAGGAAGACCATGGCCAAAGCTAGGGGACCCAATGGCCAGAGGAAGCTCGGACGAGAGAGCACAGTTCTGCTTGCGAAAGCGCAGCGACTTATGGGCAAGACCTGAAGCATCGTCCTCCAATAGCGACGTTACTATCCTCAGCTCCGAGGGATGATACGTCTGCGTCAGCCGACGCGTGCGCGCGCTCTTGTCAACATCTACGCTCTCAATCCAGTGCTGGAGACACCGCTCCGCTTTACAACCAACACGGTTTCGACCCGTTCATTCCGATGCAAATATTGCGCTTCCCGCTGGTTGAACATCACAGTGGCAGGAGGATTAGAACGCATGCCGCGTGGCTGTGATCTAGCCGTCGTTATAGGCATGCTTGCTCAGAGAGAGAAGCAGCTTATTGACACAAGATACAATAGGCCAGACTCTGTGACGAAGCAGTAGTGCTACAGACAGTCTGGATCAGGTGCACAGCTTCTTCACCGAGAAAGCACCGTTGACTCGTCGAATCAATTCAATGTACATTGCATTCTTTCTTACATGGTTCGATATCACCTTGCACCAATGCGGTTGTGTGATGTTACTCGTTCAGCCCTACCCCTCAGCCCTTGCACGAGGAGCGGTAGACCCGGACATAACTTAAAGCGATAAAAGCGCGTTGCTTAATAAGTACACACCAGCTAGTTATACGAATCAGGGTCGCTGCGTTTGGTGTGTTGTGGGAGTGCGGAGTAATCGGCGACTGCCAAATGTGGCTGACGGTACCTGCCGAATGGAACGCGATCCACGCGCTGGGGATGAACGCTCTTCCCAGCCTCGCTCTCACTTCCTAGCATGTACCTCTCACGACCTCCTACGTGAACATACACGAGACACGAATAGTCACCTCTTCACCGGAATGCGTTCAATTGATCTGACTGCCGATTTCCGTCTTCGCCACCGCTGTAATCGCCTCCCTGGTCCGGTCGTACCAGCAAGACTGCGGACTGACCGCCAGGAGTAATCTTCGCCTCCAACTGAACGAGCTCGTTCCAATGGCACGACACGATACAGCAACACACTCTCCGTCTGAGATCTTAGCGGGCCTTCGAGCGCATGGCGCAGACTATCACTAGAACATTGCGGTATTAACTCCCTCTTCGCTTGATAGTAGTGGCGAGATGTCAGCAGCAGAGACAGCTATCACGCATATCGCAACCTTCTCTTCGCCGATTATATGCGACTATCAGATGGCTTAGACTGTTCCAGAGATCTGTTCGGCTGCTTTTCCGAGATGATCAGCGTTGGCCCATATTGGACTAGAGCACAGCCACCTAGTCACGTTTTTGAAACCACCTCGAAATTATCGATGGATGGACTTCATCTTTCGGCGTCTGAGATACTAATGTTTCGCAAGGCATTCACCGTATGATAGGTCTCCGAATTCTTGCGTCGACGCGAGTTCAGCGAACTTCCCACCATTGAGCAGAATAGGCCCACAAAGGGTCAAAGCAGGCCTTTGAGCAACGAGTGGCTGTTACACCAGGCACGCTATACAATTTGCTGTTCCTAGCGGAGACATGGCATATCTTGTGGAGCAATAAGCTTATTCAAACCGGCTGCTAAGTTCTGAAGTTCCTTGGGGTTAGCGGTGTATGGTCCATGCAGCCTTACCTACAGGGACCTAGCCAGTGCGGGAATCCTTTGGGGGCTGTACACACCACCTGGTCAACGGCCCGTCAGACGGTGCACTAACCATACACGCACGCGTCATGGCCTGCAAAGCCTCGTCCAGCTGCATGGAACATGTTCGTTACTGGGCTGTTTCGAAAACGCTGTAGGGTGCGCCGTCCACTAGCCGAACCGAGAACCACCGTCGAACATTACAGCTTGGCATACAGCTTGTTTGCCGTCTCTCCCTCCGGAAAATCCAAGGACCTGGTTTGCCAAGGCGCTGAAACACTATTATGCTAGCTTTCCGCTCGAGGTCATCTCTTCACGATGTCTACATTGCTGATAGTCTTGCACTCTTTACTTGTACTAAGTCCTTGGGTCACTGCTACTTGGTTGACATAACTCAAGTTTATTGCAACATCTTCGAACACCTCTTGTCATCTCTTTTGACCATATTATCCTATCTGCCGTCCATTGCAAGAGATCTCTGTCTATATCCGGATTTCCTGGAGTACAGCATCGTCATCTGTTCCCAATCACTATGGACAATTCCATTCGCCAGCCTCGAAAGTGGTCTTTGGCGGAAGATCAGAAACTCCGCGAAGAAGTGGAGGCCCAACGTAAGTTACACAGTTGCATGAGACACAGCCCATGTGGTATTCTATGCTCCGCAGCTATGCAACAGTCTCTGCATATCAGTCTTCTCCAAGCAAGCTAACTAAGCATCATCAGTCGTGGAAGGAGAAGTCAAGGATTGGTATGTTGCTTTTACCCCACTCAAGTCCACAACTAACAGTGCCCGTAGGTGCAGAATCGCCGACAGCCTCCCTGGTCGAACGAACAAAGATTGTCGAAAACGGTGGCACAACTCAGTAGCAGGAGGTCTCAAGAAGGGGCAGTGGTCAAAGAGTGAAGATCAGTTGCTCTCAAGAGGGGTACAACAATACGGCCAAAAGTATGGCTCAACAATCAGAAGCACATACTGGTACTGACTCCACTATCAACAGATGGACAGTGGTCGCAAGCTGTGTCGGAAGTCGCAGCGCAGACCGTAAGTACTGCGATGTATTACCACTTCGTTGCTGACCATCCCTTAGAATGTGCGAAGCGGTGGCAGCAGTCACTTGATCCAGATCTTGATCGAAGCGAATGGCGCGACTTGGATGTCAGTAACAGCAGTCTCACGAACAGAAACCGCTTTCGGCTTGCTGACAGGTGCTGCGTAGGACTCAACACTCATTGACGCAGTCCAGCGACTCGGACGACACTGGAAAGACATCCAACGCGAACATTTTCCAGGAAGATCAAAGAACGATATCAAGAATAGGTACGTTGTTCACTACTGCTTGTCCCACCATCTCCTAATATTGTCAAGATACACGGTCCTCGTGCGAAGATACCAGAACCAGGGCATCACCCTTCCCAATGCCCCAAGTTCTCCATCCGACTCTGGTACACCGGCCCTGTCGAACTATGCCGAGGACGATGACTACCTCTCCCCCAATTCCCACATGTACGATACGTTCCTGTCCACACCATCACACGGATCAAATCGACATTCCTGGTCAAGCTTCGACAACGACGCATACTCAACTTGGTCATCCCCACAAACATACGCCATGCCTACCGCTACAGCCGACCGGATTTCACATCATTCATCGGTCACTCCGTCTCAGTATCTATACACTCAGCCACCACTGGGCTCCAACATGCCTGCCACATGGGATCAAACGTCGCCCTACGCACATCACCCCTCACCATCACTGCACACCGGTGCACCCACGAGCCCATCAGTGTATGGCTACAGCCCATATCCGGTCGCCCAGCAACCAATAACGCCCCACAACATCGCTTACACAGCCTCCACGGAGCGAGCAGCATATGCCACGATGCCGAATTACTCGCCACCTACTGCATCAGGTCAGCGGGTTTACGACCAAAGTGCATCGGCAATGTACCGTGACCCCAGACATTCACAACATCCTTACTATCAGTCGTGAGGCTGTGCAACATGTATGTTAAAGTGTATAGCTTGGCAGTTACTTAATAGGTCAGATCTGGCAAGTGTTCGATAGGTCGAGCTTTGAGTCTCGTCACACATATGCAATGAAGATAATTTTCCGCCCACAAAGCCTCGACCAATCTTTCGTTTCACCGACTGTCAATTGCGTTTCAAACACCACCTTGCGAACCTTGATGCCAACTACTGCAGGTTCCCTAGGCGCGAAAGGGCCTAACCACGTGACAAACCCGGAAGTGAGGACCCCTGATTGGCCGCCTAAACCCAGCACAGCCTCAACCCCGAGTACAAGTCGGACGCCTCGTACCCCCATCGCGTTAAAGTTACCCAACCAAGTAAAGTGCGCATCTACGGAAGAAAAAGAAGAACTGAAAGACAGGATCGGTTACCCAGTCGAGTCAAAATAGTGCCGTCCCCACTATCACGAATCAGGGTTGTTGCGCTGCGGGCCACGCCCGGGCTGTTTCTTTTTCTCTGCCTTGAAGACAGCCTGAGCCGTTGCAGGCCAGCACGCGCATCAATACACCAGTGATCACATACATGCTAGCTAGCGTCAGCTAATGTAGAGTGTCCTGATCCGCGTCCACGTCCGCTGCACGATGCACGATCTCATCGCCTGGACCGCTGTTTTACCTGCCTCATCCGTTGCGCGACGCGTGTGACTTCCTCTCGTTTACACACGCGATTCCCTGCAGCATTTGGCGCTTGTAGATGGTATCATGCCATTCTGCTTCGCTTGGGCGTTCTTGGTGTTGAAAGTTTTCGTCACGATACACCGTGCGTCTGGTGATGGCTTGCCGCACAGCGGTAGGTACCGTTAGCATGGAACCTTGAAGTTAACCACCTCCGTGGAACGGCGTCCCGTCCCTGTCGATCTGTGTCTTCGATGCACGGCATTCATTGTTCTTCACATTGTCGGACCGGACTTCGGGTCTGGTTTCGGTTGGTATGTTCCTGCATTGCTGCCTGGAGTAGGCCTCGTCACCGCCGTATACTTGCGTCTGGTATGGTGGGAAGGGGTACGCGTTCCTGCATGGAAAGAATGTATATTTGGGCACATGAACACTCTAGAAGGATGATGTGATGTCAAACGTATGATGTCAAGCACCCGCTGGCGTGGTAGACTTGCATTCGGTATCGCCCGTCGAAGTGTTCGGCGATGCTTGAATGAAAACTACGTGTTGGCGTGGGTGATGGCACCTGGCTAGTATGCATGATGAGGTCGGAGTGGCCGTGTTGAAGCTATGGGGACGCAAGGGGACTAGACTCTGCACGTAGAAAAGGCGTCTACCTCCGTCACTTGTCAAGGGCGATACCCGCGTTAGGCGAGTGTAGTCTTTACAGGTCGTCACCTGATCATGCGAGACAAATGCTCGCTGCTGTGGTAGTCTTTTCTCTAACTCTTCGGAGAAGAGCATCTGACAGTGTCGTCAATCTGATTCTGATTGTAAAATCGGACCTACCTTCACATACACGATGTCAAGACGGAGTGAGCGAAAGTCTCCACATTCCGTCACTTCTCCAAGCAATGTATCAGAAACTCCACACCCCACACCCCACATCTCCTGGAGAAAATTCAGGCAGCTACATTACTATGAATAGATAGACTACGCGGCACGTTCCCCTAGATGCCCAAAACCCACGTACCGAGAGCTACATCTCATTGTTACATTACATTACAATACGTGGAATGATACAGCGGGACCCAGGTGACCACACTTCGGGGACTCCGCCTCGCTGTTTGCCTTACCAAGAGCCAGCGGGATTGCTGAGACGCGTGGCATCTGTAGGTTAAGCTTTTCGCTTAGCCGTGAGACGGTCCGCTTTAGACGGCCTGATGTGCTCTTCGGAGGGCCTAATGTATGGACGTCTTTCCGGCGGCAGAATGGGACGAGTTGAGATTAGCTTGGATCATATGGGTGGAGGAAAGACTAGCGTGTTGTCAAAGTGATGATTTCTTGGAACATCCTCAGAGTTGGTTATGTAATTACAGGTCCTTTCTCAAACTAGCTCCTGACATCATATTCATCGTTCTCTTCTTCTCCTCGTCGTTGGGCTCTTTCCACCAGTTGTAGAAGTTGACAGGCTCGAAGCCTCTGTCACGCCATTGCTGTACCTGCTCCGGACCGACTTGGTGCCACGGCACGCCGATATCCTTTGACACCTGGTCTTTTACATAGTTCTCCACGGTGTGACCGATACCTCTGTCATCGTTCCACTTGGCCAAAAAGAACAAGTCGAACATCTTCTGCTGCTCAGTCGTTCGTCGTTCGACTGCTTTCTCCATGCCACGCACCATCTTTTTCTTGTTGTAGGCTTGTGGTTTCATCCAATCATTCACCTTCTCGTAGTCAAGCTCGAAGCCGCCTTGATCGTATGTGGGTGAGCCCTCGCGTCCCTTGTCATGACATGCATACAGTTTGTGAAAATGCGCGAAGGGGTTCAGTCGACATTCATCTCTGAACATTGTATTCTTAAGAGCGGCGTTTAGACGTCCAGGAGGCTTCGTGGGCTTGGGTATGTAGAAGCTTTCGCTGACCCAATCTTTGATCTCTTGGGGCGCACTGATGTCATCCCAGCGCGGGCGTGCCCTGCGGCCCGGAGTTGGTCTCGGGTCACGTAGCTTTGATCGATCGTAATCATATTCCAGATCTGGTGTCGTGAGTCGTGGTTTCCGCTGTTCCAGATCTTCTTCTTTCGGTTGCTCTTCCTTCTTTTCGGCCCGTACCGATGTAACTGCTCCCTGTCTTTCGCTCGTTCGGCGTTGCTTTGCATATGCTTCATTTTCGGATGTCACTTTCCTCTTCTGACCGGCAGATTCTCTCGGGGACTCCGCGTTTTGCACTCCAGACGCAGTGTCTCTCGGCTGTTTCTCCTGATCTTGACTGGCAACGCATTCCGCATCAGCGCCACTCCTTGCGTCGCCTCGCGTCCGTGGCATGGTCGAACATCAAATTATCAAGGATATGACTGAAAAGTAGCGGATTCACCGACAAGACTTTGGGCACGGAGTTGTTCGAGTGTTTGGGTTCGACTTGACGCGTTGCGCGGCACAGCTTGATGTTAGGATGACATCACGTGTTTACCCCTTGCACGCGAGCGATCGGCGCAATCGCAACTACATCGGAATGAATCTTTGGTCGACCCGATAATACTGACCGTCTCTCGGCCAAAGCGCACCATCTACTTGTATCATCCTCGACCCATGCGATGCAGGTCCAGAAAGCCTCCCATTCTGCCTCGTATTCAGACCACTAAGCGGCACACCATCGACGTTTCAAATATTACCCGTCGGATCGGACCCCTGAGTACACCACAACGCACTGAGCACCGAACGTGTGTGCATCACAAACTTACATGCATCGAGGATGATAATCAACCGAGGGAGGCTGGTCTAACGACCGTTAGTAAGCTCGTATACATCCCTCAAGCTCATGCACGATGAGCTTATATGCGCCTCTATGAGACCATCTTCGTGCTTCGCCACCGTTGGCACGCGTCTCTTGTCGCAATACAGTAATGCGGGAGGCATACCTCGTCTCTTTCTAGAATCCATGCCGTACGAGATTGACAAGGGTGTCCGCTGGAGCGGTGTCGTGCATATTACTTGCATGTTTTGACTAGGCAGCAAAAACATGCCTTACAAGGCAGAACAGTGATGCGCGAACGACTTGTAAGGTTTTGGAGCCACATCTATTGTTTCCGACCATTGCAGTAGTCCTTGTGCTAGGTTCAATAGAGATGCATACACCACGATAGCGCGCCCGAACTGTAGCGCGAGCAAGTAAAGAGCTTGTCTTTTCCGTGTACCGGATGGATGGGTGGCTGGTTGGCAAAGGCGGGGTTTTCGGGTATTGGCAAAATCTGATAAGTCCCGACCCGCATGCCCAAACAAAATTTTCCATCTCGATCCAAACTTCACATCGAAGGACTCTATACGATTGTTAGGGAGCTCGAGAGCTTTATTGTAACATTATAAATGTTTTGTTTGGCCAAACTTCCATCGAAAGCAACATCAGCCCGGCTAGCTCAATCGGTAGAGCGTGAGACTCTTAGTTATCACGTCCTAACAGACACGATTGTATCAAATCTCAAGGTTGTGGGTTCGACCCCCACGTCGGGCTTTCTTTTTGCTACCTCGTCGATCATCATGGTCTTGAATAGGAGGTGTTGGTGGTGTGGCCGTGAAGGACTTTTTTTGGACTTCCGCACCAATCGGCCTAAAACGACTACAAATCACAATGAGAACGCTACCGCAACACGTAGAGCTGTTGATCAAGTCAAGCTTTCATTTTGGAAGTTTTCGTCCAACACAAGATTCAAAAAAGAGGGGTTATCATGATGGTGGTGGTGAAGGACAATTTTTGACTAGACATGCTAAATTTTCCACTCCCACCAAAATTCTAAGATGATGAATCATACAACGAGGACCTCTCTTGCTTGTATCGTCTAAAACAACCCTTGCTTTTCTTCAACACGAACGATCTGAATCCCGGGCTCGCTTGGCGGTGGTTTACTTTCATCTTTGCCTAAGTACATAACACCAAATCAGTTATGCTTATCACAAGACCGCTCACTCTGACTAGTTTTTACACAGGCCCTAGGGAGATAATGTGTTAGTGCTTTAGTAAGACATTACGTCAACTTATCTAGAAAAATAACATTGTGATATAACCCAGTCTCTCCAATGCGAAAAAGACCATGTCGTCGGTAAACCTCTTCAATTCGCTGATGCACCCAAATAGTCGCGAATGCGTAGTCTGCAAATTGGAGCCAGTAACTGCAGGCTACAGGCTTAAGGTCACAAATACTGTGATGTACATGTAAACTACGACGCGTCCAACAACACGGACAGGAGACCAATGGACGGTGTTACAAGGAGTAGATATCACGGAGAGTAACTGAAATAACGTGAGATGATAGAGTACCCCACTCCACACCAAAGAGGCGTGGCGATGAACCGGAAACTTTCGTCGCACGTAGTCTTAGAAAACAATATGCCGGAGCCCATGCAATTTGTGTAGTCGAAACATTCCGTAGTAGTAGCCATGCCTGGAATTAGATGACGTTGACATCTTGAGGTATGTGCGACTGCTGCATATCGTTCGAGAGATAAGTTAAGTTAGGAACATGCCTCCTAGAAGTCTACATTGCATTAAGCTTTCGCCATCGGCGGGTCTTTTCACAAATGTAGACTGCATCGCACCTCTTTAGTTTCCTTAGACGACACACTTACAACACAAACGACGCGAGCGATACCGGAACTGCCTATTCCCGGATGATAGAATTTGCAAGCGATAGAAAGTCAAATAGCTCAATGCAAAGGGAGAACCTCCCTGTTAGGATGTGTAGCCACTGGAATCCGGCCATTAGTTGCGAATACGAGCGGCAAGGTATGGATACCCACCTGGGCAGGTATGTCGTGATCAAGGCGCAGCGGATATAAGTTGTTTGGACAAGTTCAAAGTGCAGAACCGCGTACATATGCAAACGAAGACCTTATTGACTATGAGACATATTCCGTTCATAACTTCCTCAAGGCCTTCGACTCACAGACGACTTGGAATGTCCATACAAGTAATTTTTACTGCAACTTCATCACATGATGCATATATGTACATACTGCACGCACTCCGCACGTCGTCCACATGTCAGTCGCGTCACTACCGTCACTCTCTCTTCTAACGACCCCATCAGTGCCATCTGCCCGTACTCGATACATCGCCACCCCACATATCACCATCACCATCACCCGCACAAACCCGCACATCAAAATATACATATATCATCTATTCGTTACACAGTCATAATACCTATTCATAACATACCCACACGCTCAAACATACAAATGTTACTCGAGGCCAAAAACAGCCACAGCCAGAGAGCCAAAGTAAACAAGCGTAATTGAGCAAAGCTCACATATGAAGGGGAGCCAAGCGATATCAATACAACCTCCCAAAGCATCCGAGGCATGAACAACATATGCGTCCGGTGTGGAGATTGGTGGCTGACAGTAACAATGTGGACATAGGTGCAGTGGGGTATCTCAACGCCAGCCATGCAATGCGATCGTCGAGCCGTAAGAATAGTGTTGAAGAGGGGGTGGGGAGTGGATTCTCATATCGGAGACGCTCTTACTGTTATCTCGCTGGGTACGCGGGGTACGGTCCGTGTTGGTGGTGGTGGGGCGGTGCGGGCATCGATGGCTGGTACATGGCGCGTTTGTCTTGTGGTGGGTATGCTTCGAACATGACGCGTCGTTGCGGTGCTTCGGCTCGGAGTGGACTTGGTGCTGGTTGGCCACCGGCTGGGAAGCGCTGTGAGTTGTTGGGACTGCTCATGAAGAGGAGTGTATCGACGGCGTCCTTCTCGGCTTGCTGGCTGGGCATGCGAAGGATGCCTGCTCGAGGGGTAGCTGGTGACCGTGGACCCGCTCCTACATCACTGTAGTGTTTCCTTTGGCTGGCGCCGAGAAGAGGAGGAGGTACGTGTGAGACGCTGGAGCGTCGTCTTCGCCCACTCTGGAAGGTTGGGGCTGGTGCGAGGCCATAGCCGTGTTGTGCGCCAGTGATGGATATGAGGTTTGCCGCGGCGTTCATAGCAGGGCGGGTACCTGGTCGCCAGTAGGCTGGCAGATGTTAGCATGTTTAGAGTAAGTTTTGGGGGTCGACTAACAGGCTGGAGTCCCTGCAAGTGACCGGGTTGGATCAGAGGCCGGGGACATGATCATCTGGTCTGAGATGTCAGAAACGCCGCTCGGTCTTCTTTGGCGATCGATGGTAGCAGGGGATTCGAAAGCTAGATGGTCAGTCCTCCCAGGAGCAGAGTTGGGCGAGCCACGCTGTGACTGGCTTTCTTCCAGCTCGTCGAGCGACTGCTTCTCCCAGCCGTTCTGGACTTTGACCATAGCGTAGGAAAGACGCGTCTTGAGCTGTGCGGATAGCTGCGTTCGCGTTAGCAGACTGTAAGCATGGCCTGGAGCTATACTACGCACCTCTCCAATGCGACCTGAGTGTGTATCCATGCTCTTGTTCCTCTTGTGTGAATGGGTGGGCGCCGATGGAGTTTCAGGCGCTAGCCCAGCGCTCTTGAGAGATCCATCTACAGTTCTCTTGGAGCTCTTTGCTGGAGACTCTAGTGGCATGGAACCAGCTGCTGTGTCACCAGTCTGGAGCGCGTTGGCAGCAGCGGTATCGATGCGTGGTGCCGCTCGCACCTGCCCACCAGTACTCTGACTCGACGATTCCGGCATTGGGGCCTCGGTAGGTTTACTTTGGTCTGCTACATTGGTCGAGGACGGGGTCGTGAGGTCGGTCTCAGTAGTGGTGGCCGTGGAAAGATTGCTCGACGAGGAAGGAAGCGCCGGTGCCGAGAAGGTACTAGACACAGCAGACTGGACTGATTCCTGCGAGGCCTGGGGCTCTGCGTTGTTTACGGTAGCAATAGTTGCTGTATGGGTGGCGTGGGCGTGTTCTGCTGGTGCAATGGCAGCGTGAGTACCGGGGTAATTAAGTCGGCTTGGGGAACGCGACTTACGCATCATGGTTTCGCGGGCGTGGCGGCGGGGTAGGAGGCAACTAGCGACTCGCGCTGTGAGTGCAATTCACAGTCAAAGTGGAAGCAGCTGGGCCAAAAATGCAGATGCAGGTAAGGATGTCAGGGTAGCAAACGTCCCAATGGCGGGTCTCGGTGGGAGTTGGATGGTCGGAGACGTGTCGTAGCAGCACCGTGGACCGTGTTCGTGCGCAGCACGCGAGATAGCGGGAAGACGCGCGAACGGGCGGGAGCAGTTCCTTGTTGGGCACCGCGGAACAGCTCGCAAAAGGCGCGCAGAATGTGGCAGGAGATGTCAGGGATGCTGTGAGGCTCTTGCGTCGCGTCTCGGTGTGGTGGAAGAGGGCAGAGCCGGGCGCATGCTCATCTGCAAGAGCCTGACGCCGCTTGTGAGCCGCGCAGTCACATGGTGCCAGCCGACGCGTCCACGTCCGGGTAGCTCTAGCGGTGGCAATCCACTTCCCAACGAGCGAACGATTCCGACTTTCGCGGCAAGAGCGCGTCCATGCCATATGCACGGAAACGCCTGGTCTGAGCAGAGTTTTCTGGCTCGACACCTGCATCAAACACCCACGCCCACGTCATGCTCTCGTCTGAGGTGGCATCCGTGGTACCAGTTGCAGAAGAGGCAATCCACCTGCATCATCGCCCCATCCTATAGTCGAGCCTTGTGCAACATGGTCGCGCTAGTCAAACGCGCGACATGCCGTTGTTGAAAAAGAGGTGTCGCGCAGGATAGACGAGAGCGTCGATGGTCGCAGTGGTGAGGTTGAAAGTGTAGAAGGAGCATGTCTGTCCACAACACGACGAGGACCATAAAAAGCATATATGCTGTTTTACTTGTTATTGGTCACGTATGAGCTGGTTGATCTGCTGTTTCACGTTGTCATGTTTCATTTGTACTACTACTGGAGTAAGTTTATCGCGAACATTCTCTACATCCAAACACTTCATTCTAACTCTACATACCCCTCTCTAACTCTTGTAGTCCCACTTGGGCAGCTTCATAGTGCCATGGTCATTCAGATGCCTGTGCATATCGAAGCTGTTCCACAGCAGATGCGGCTCATGGCCCCAGCCCTTCCTCAGGCACTCAAACTCCGCCTTGTTGAAGTAGTCCTCCAAGATGGGTACGTAGTCGGGGTGAGCGCACTTCTTGATGATGACGCGGGCACGCTCCTTGGGTGAGAGACCACGAACATCAGCGAGACCTTGCTCCGTGACGATGACGTCGAGGTCGTGCTCTGTCTGGTCGATGTGCGTGCACATGGGTACGATGCAGGACACACCAGTGGGGTCGGTCTTTGTGGGACGCGATGAGGGGGTGTGCATGATGGAGTATTTGGAGGAGCGAAGGAAGTCGGCGGATCCACCAAGACCGTTGAGCATACGGCTTCCCATGACACAGGTTGAGTTGGCGTGGGCGTAGATGTCGACCTCAACAGGTGTGTTCATGCCAATGACACCGAGACGTCGAATGATCTCGGGAGAGTTGGAGACTTGCTGGGAGCGGAGTAGCAGCTTAGGCGCGTAGCGATCCCAGTTCTCGTAGAAGCGGTGGAAGCCGTCGGGAGAGAAACGGATCGAAGTTGCCGTCGCGAAGTCCAGGTTGCCAGAGTCGAAGAGGTCCAGGAAGGAGTCTTGGAGGACTTCGGTCCATACCTTGAGGTTCTTAAAGTTTGCGCCACCGGACTGTGTCTGTCAGTATGAAGCATCCATCATTCAAAAGAGAGAGAACATACTGCAAGTCCACCAACAACAGCGTTGGCAATGTTTCCAATACCAGACTGAATGGGCAGGAGGTTCTCTGGCAGACGACCATGGTTGACCTCGTGCTTCAAGAACTCAATCAAGTTCGCAGCGATAGCCCTTGAGGTTTCATCCTCGGCGGCGTTGGGCTGGGTCTGATCGGGGTAGTCGCTTTCTACGATAGCCACAACCTTCTCTGGGTCAACAGGAATGTGCGGTGTACCGATGCGATCTTCTGGGGACATGATGAGGTAAGGCTTTCGGCGCGGCGGAAGATCGGTCATGGTGATGTCGTGTAGGCCTTCGAAAGAGGGCGCTGCGGTGTTGACTTCGATGATGATTTTATCCGCCATCTGGATCAGTTCAGGTGATGCACCAACACTGGCTCCTGGAATGATCCCACCATCCTCGGTAATGGCCGACGCTTCCACGATGGTCACATCGAGCTTGTTGTGGGGCTTGTTCAATGTGTAGAAGCTACTCGGAATCAGCACCGTTTCCTCTTCGTGGAGTTCTGCGTGTTTGTACATACCCGTACATCAAGTCAACGGGAAACATACTCAGATGTTTGTCGAAGAAGTTGATGTTGCCATTGTTGATACCCTTGGCGATCTCCTTACCGACTTGATGCGGCGACCGGCGCTCGATCATGTTGAGACGTGCCCATCGATTCTCAGTCTCCGCACCTGACGATGCACCGACGAAGAGATTGTATTTCAGCTGACCCTGGAGATTGTTCTTTTCGACATGGTCGGCCATGGCCGTGGGGATCTTCCTGCCATGCCGTTAGTCTAAAACTTTAACCAATACAATAGACAAGACCGTTCAAATCAAGGCATGTATGGCGAGAGTCATGGCCAAGGCTCTTGAGTGCTCGTCTTGACCTGATCCATGCGCAGCTCGAATTGTGGAGCCGGAGATAGCTCGGCTTTCGTCACTTGCCAAACTTCCGTTCCACCTCGGGATCCAAGATCGAACTACCAAGTAGGTCCGACATCGTACGCCGTAGTCAGGGCTACCTTGAGTACCCGAAGAGCCTCATAGCTTGGCCGATAAAGTAGCGTGAGAGAAATGGAAATGCTTACTTTGGATATCCGACACCCGTGAAGCCACTCCAGCCAATGTATGCTCCATTAGGGAAGTGGTGAAGCAAGTCCTCAGCTTTCGCAATCTTCTTGAGATAGCTTGGCCTCCTGACCCGGCTCTTCAATGCTGCTGAGACCGACATCTTTGATTCCTGCCGTTCTTCTCTTCCGCCGTGACGATCGTGATCGGATTAGTAGCTTATCGATAAGCCTATAACTGTCCGTGGAGCGTCAAGCTCAGCGCAGGCGTGTAATAAGGAATATAGAGTGGAGAGGAGCCGCGATGGGCAAGATGTGTCAATTGAAGTTTCTGGGGAGACTTGGAGTATTTAAAGCATGGAGAGGCCAAGACTAGACTCGTTTCGACCGGCGTCGGCGTGGAGTGTTGCTGTGGGCTGATGCTCATGATGACCCACCCAAACATGACGTCTGCCGCAAAACCCCGGTCGGGGGAGGGGAGGTGCGTGCAAGACTGCGCGATGATTGGAGGGCTAGTCGTAGGATTATTGGTTTGTGTGGTTGTTTCCAACGCTGTGTAGAGAATGTCCGATCCGGATCATCCGCTGTAGGAGGCTACGAACTATCTCACTTTTTCGTGTTGTTTTCGACCTGAATACCTTGCTTCAAGACACACGATAAAGCTGCGCACCGTACATTATACATAGATATTCTTAACAACATTCAAATCCAGGCACTGATCGCTACTTGACTCTGCGTTTAGCAAACAACGTGGCGTGGTGCCCAATATCCGAATTGAGATGGAAACGTGAAATTGTAATCGCTCGTCGTACCTGCATTCGCATTCATACATGTGAATTCAATCCAACTCCTCGCCCGTGTTACCGTCAGTGGGCTTGCCATATGATTTCACAGTCTACAACTCCATTATCTCTTGAACATCATCCACCAGACCATCCCATACTGTCTTCTCTGGTGCGAAATAGGTCCTGAAGACATCTTTCAGCACCTTATCACCAAGATCCATGTGCCCGCCCTTGGTCGTTTTGAAGTGTAGACCACCCTTCTCGTCGAGCTTCTTGAGCCCAATCCAATCCTCTTTGTAGATGTCGCGATCCCTCAGATCCGTGACCTCGTTGCTGGTAGTGTTGGTGTACGCGAACCAGCCAGACTCCTTCGGTATGACAGTGGTGTCGTCCTCGAACACGTACATGACGAAGTTGTCTAGCGCAGCAAGGTTCTTCGCGTAGGTGACGTTCTTCAGCACCCTCTCGTTGTTGATGTCCGCGATGAAGTTGGAGGATTCGAGATACTCTTCTGTGGGTTCTCCAGTCGTCTCGTTCGTGGCCTTGAAGTACTGCGCCGGCACCAGGTGCCCCTGCACCCATGCGCCCCAGGTGTTGGATTTGAGCAACCCGATGTAGCCCTTGCAAAGCCAGTCTCCGTCCTTGCAAAGCTGATACTTTGCGATGCCGTTGTGTTGACTACCAAATGTGACCAGGTTCTTGACTTTAATTCTGTCGCCACAGCGCTCTATCATTCCACGGAGGAACTGACCGCCCTGCGAGAAGCCAAGCGCGTTGAGGCCTGGGGCTTTGCTCAGAACCGCGTGTTCTGCGATGTCGTCGCAGACCTGCGCAATCTGCTCTGTAACATTGCCCAAGAATGTGGCTGTTCGATCGCTTCCAGCATCTTCATCAAGCCGGATGTAGTATACGTATGTGTCGGGGTTCGTCTCGTTTGCGAGGTCGCCGACGCTATGCAGGCCGTCTGCGGCATAGTTGTCGCCCAAGCCGTGCCAGATGAGCAGTGGGAGGGGCTTGGAATCGCTGCGTGCGAGCGGTGACGCGATCACCTGCGTCACGAGTAGGAGCGTCGAAATTGGAAGTAAGTGAAGCATTTTGGCGATGGTGGAATGAAAGTGGAAGGTGGAGGTTCGAGAGGCGCAAGCTGAGAGCATATGAGACGCGCACTGATCTACGCGGCGTTGCATGACGTTGGCATCAAGCCGAGGCAGGTACAGCCGGCCATGGTCATAGCTCTCCATAGCTTTTACGCCCACGCAAAAAACATGACATGAGCAAGGCAGCGTCGTCGTGATTTATAGAAAGCAAATGTACATTCTAACAGTTACACAGAGTCTGTATTGCTATGTGCCGACCAGTGGTATACTATCATATCGTCAAACAGATCTTTTGAACGCCGGAACGCCAACACATTGCGCCGTGCCATGCAATGATTGTGATGGATTCTTTAACCAGCAATCAACGGTGTCTGTACCGACTGGAGCGCCTCTTGCTTCATTGCTTTCCGCTTCTCCTTGCTGATGGAGCTCTTCTTCTCTGTCTTCTTTGCCTTCTTGGCCTCTCTCCTGGCCTGCTTCGCAGCGAGCTCTTCATCGTCGAGCATCTCCTCCTCCCACTCATCCCACTTTCTCTTACGCTCTGCAGACTTGCCCTTTGGTGTGCCCTCTGTGATGGCCTTGTGGTACGGTCCTTCAAGGATTTGCTCAGACTCAGTCCATAGTTCGTCAGCGAGCCAGATGGGCAGGGCCTTGGTCGCGGGACCTTTGACGTGCAGGCTGCGGATGTTGCGCCAGCCCTGGCCGACGTGCTTGTTAACGACTTCGGACACGACAGCGGCAGTGTTCTCCGTAATCTGTTGAGGGGTCATGGAGAGGTTGGCGACCTTGATAGATGTGTTGGCGGAGGGGCTCATGCTGAGGTAGGTCGAGTTGAGAGCAGACTCAATCTCCTTTGCTACACCTTGCGGTGTGCCAACCACATTCTGGGACTCCTTCGCATCCTTGTCCTTCTTTGCGCTCTTGTCGATGTATGCGCCGGCAGTAAGGCGGATTGGAATCGGGCGCTTTGACTTGCTCTTGTAGAAGACTTTGCCGAGGCACTCTGCGACAATCTTGATAATTCGATCGTCAACCATGAAAACGTCGTACTCGGCAAGAAGCGCGCGCTTCTGCTCGAATGCCTTGTATCGCTTCTTCAGCTTGTCTACACCGAGCACACGCTGCACCTTTCCGCGAAGGGCGGCCGGGAAAGCGTCGGATGCGACGAGGTCTTTGTACGCTCTTTGCGGGTCTTTGGTGAAGATGCATATCCGTACATCGTTTGCAATGATGGGATGGGGTAGCTTGCTGGTATATATTAGCGATGTGGCGCAAGCGCTGCTATGCGCGAACATACATTGCCAGAGGCTTCATGCTCTTGGTGTTGCCAATCTGCTTCTTCGTCGCCAGACTGAGAAAGATGGGTTCGTCGACCTCCTCCGCCTCGTCCTCATCGGCCGCCAAGCTCTTCTTGGGGGCTTCCTCCTTCTTGTCCTCGACGTGTTTCTTCATGTGCGCAACGAGCGCCTTGGCCGCGCGCTCGACTTGCGACGGGTCGAGCTGGTAGGGCGTGCCATTCGTGGCTTTGGTAGTGAGCGGCGCCTCGGGCGCCTTCTCAACCTTCTTGGTAAGGGTCTTGGATTTGGCCATTGTTGCGGTGATTTGGTGCGATGTTGCTGGTCGCTGGAAATTCTGGGCTAGACCCTTGTCCAACTTTCCCTTCGAACTTTTTGCCGGCGCCACAGTTTCTCCGAAGCTCCGAAGTCAAATGCGGGGCTCCTCAGAGCCAATCGTCGCGTCGCAGTATCCTCAAGCACACGACAGGCTATTCACCCTTGCAATGTCACCAGCCGATGGATTTCAATTTCAGTCCTTGTCCCCATGCCGTCAGCCGTTTCATGAGCAGCGCGTCAATGTAGTATAGGGGTACACAGGCTATCATCCCGAGGCCATTTGTGCCCACCACAGAAAAGTGGATGCGAGATGTTCACACTATTGTGGACTGGGCCATTAAGGTTTCGTGGACGCGGCAGCAATTATCACCTCTGTATTGAATTGCCCACACGAGACAAAAGTGTTCGTTATCGATTGATCGAAGCCAGTCCGAACACGGTCCAGCCGAAACGCCATCACCGTGCGCTCGCCTGGCCATCTTTCACGACGCGTCTATACCGCTGTCGCGCGTCCGTCGGCCCTACCGCTCCACTTTGGTTACGAACGTGTTTGCTCTCACGTTAGCTGCATCGATTGCTGCACAAAGTTTTTCTTTTCACCTGCGTGACGTTTGCCTGTATCTGGATATTGGCGTACGGCTGTGGGTCCATTCGATCGCTGCCCAAGAACGCGTAGTACATCAAGATCTCGGTACGCGTTGAGTGCCTGCGTGTAGATTGCTTTTGGGGTATTCACTTTACTTCACGCAGTCGTGAAGTTTACTGTGACCGACGTGTATGCCATTAGGGCAGCAGGAAGTGTGAAAGATTCCGTCCCAGCGCGTAGACATTACCAATGATTGCAGATTAATGTGGAATTGGCTGCAGTGCAGAGGGGCTGGCAGAGCGGAGAAAACCAAGTTAAAGTGGCAGCCGAGGGCAGAATGTATGTCATAGGCGTAATAATTGTGCTCGTGCACAGAGGCTGGTGAACGGATGTGGCCGACGTGACTGAACTTTGTGATATGTATAGCGAAGAAGCGCTGCAAAAGCCTGGAAAAGAATGCAATCGGACTAGCTGAGACACGCAGGGCATCTTCTATCTGAAAGCATGTTACAAAAGACGTATTGCAAGGGCGGAATGCGTGGTGAACTTGGGTGCTGGTTCTTACGACGGTCCTAGCTTCATCACGCTAGCCAACCCACACCCGCGTGTCGCGACGTCTTCCATGATCGCGTTCGTGACCCGTAGTTTCGCAATTGACCTCATGGCCTCTTCCTCCTAACCTACGTCTTTCTTTTCCCATACCGCCTCGTGTCAATCTTCGCGTTCCCAACACTCCTTCTGCAGCCGCCGGCCTGCCCGTCTCCTTCGAGACACGTCCACCTTACCCCATAGACCTCGACACGCCTGCAGCACCGCGTCTTAGGAGCTCCCCACACGAGATGGACTTTTCACCCAGCAAGGCGATGCCGCACTCCCTCATCCAGTCGACAGAGACGCAGTCGGGCCATGTTCGGAAGCCCACCCCAACGCTTCTTCCGGCCTTCGGCGAAGATGGGCCATTCTCTTCATCGCCCTTTCCACGCCCAACGTCCTCGAAACGCAAGTTCGAAGAGGACTCGCCCACCTTCCCCAAGCAGCTGAAGTACTACCCGACCCCCCAGCCCACGTCGTCGACCAACATTCTCTCCTCGTCGCCCCGCCATGCCCGGCCGGGCTTCGAGCGAACCTTCTCTGCTCTGTCAGAGAGGACCCCACTCGGTGCTGTGCCCACCGTCGACCTCCCCGCAGATGGCGAGGTCGTGAGAATGGGCCGAAGCTCCAACACTTCGGACTACCAGCTCTCCACCAACCGCCTCATCTCACGCGTCCACGTCCAAGCTGCCTATCACGCGCCAAGCCCGCCATACCCGCACGGCTACATCGAGGTTGAATGTCTGGGATGGAACGGTGCGAAGATCCACTGCAAGGGACGCATCTTCGAGCTGAGCAAGGGAGACACCTACATGTCAGAGAACCCCGAGACGGCCATCATGCTGGATGTACAGGATACCCGCGTCATGATTGCCTGGCCGACCATCCCTGTATCAAAGTTCTCCTGGGAATCCGAGGAAGAAGGCATGCCTACCCCGACTCGTACGCGTACCCAAGAGAACTTGGCTTCTAGTCCTCCTGTTGTTCCACGCTCGCCTGTCTCTCAAAGCCCTATCCGCCCCCCGGTTTTCGCGGGCCTCAGCTCGAATGCCCAGTCCGGCCCTGTTCAAGTGTTTGAAGATGCCGATGCAAGTGTAGATAGCCCTGGCGTCAAGACCCCAGGCTCTGCAGACCAGACCTTTATCCGCCCCTCTCTCCCAAGCTCCCGGTCTAGTCACGAAGTTCGTCCTGTCATCGACCCCAAGGAGAGTATCAACTTCGCTGCCGACGACTTCTCCGACAACGACGAAGAGAACGACCCTGTTGTACACTCATTCGGACCCTTCGGTCAGAACTTGCTCAACGGTATGGCCTCTTTCAATACAGCTACGCCAACACAGCCCAACGCTCCCCGTATGCGCGGACCACTACTATCGCCGTCTCCCAGACGTCGTGTTACGGAGCCTATCCGGTTCAAAGAGTCGCCCATCAAGAATCACGTCATCAACCAGTTGGCGTTCTCTCGTATCCACTCGCAGCCACTCTCCGCCATCCACAGCAACCTTCCTGCCGAATTGAAGGCTTGTGCAATTAAGAGCACAGATGGCAAGGATGAAGAGGGCAACGGCGCATCCACGCCCCTTCCTCAGCTCTCCAGACAAGAGCTCAAGAGGATCCTAGACGACACTCCTTGTGTTGGTGAGATCCCCCGTGCCGGCAAGGATGCCGCTGGCCAACCGCTTGAGAACGAGTTCTACTACGTCCCTGAGATGGACACCAACCAGATGAGGCGTGAAACCATCACCGCCGGTACACGCAGCACCGGACTGCGGTCTGTAAGGAAGACACACAAGGTACGTCACACTCACCAGCCCCTACACCCGTTGTTCATCAATGTCTTCCTCAAGATCAATCGCTAACCAGTTATAGCAATATTACTGGAAGAAGCCTCGTGTCTAAGCACCTCCCTGTTCGCATCGCCCATGCCATCCCGGATGGCAAACTCCCTTCAACTATACCCGTTTTTTTCCGCGTTTGTACCACCGCCGCGACCACACCAGACAGCACACGTCCGCCACCGAGCCCTTCGTCGGCCGCGCTCATACTACCTACACTTCTTGAATTCTACCCTGTTTTTATATGCATAGCGAGGCGTTACGATACCATTTTCACGCTCCTCGTTGTATCTCGGAGTTTCGAGTTTTACCCTTTTCTTGTTTACACGTACGGTCTTCTCTGAACAAGAGATGATGTGTACTTCCTTTTACCTGCTGGATACGAAACATTTTTGGATCGGCGTCTGCGCTATACGTCCGGTGGCGCTCTTGGTTTACGGTGAGAGTGACGAATAGGGAACTGTGTCGAGAAATGGCACTGCAGCCCGGCCTCACGGTATTTATTGCGACGATCATCAGCAATGATGGCGAAGACGTTCGATTTCATATCTACGAGTGTTTAGTATGCGAGCAAGAGAAAATTTGTGTACCTGTATATCCGATGTTTTCTACGATCAAATCAACGAAAATCCAAAAACTATCGCATGTTGATGTGATCATATGTGACACACGGCCATGGCCTCTTGAATCGAAATCTCAGGGCTCATACGACATGGAGCACCACAGTTCAAGAGTTCAGATCCATCAGTGCGTTTCCAGGCTTTTGGCGTTTGAACGCCGTGCGGTATGATCGGTGACGTCATAGATACGCTCGTGACGCGATCTCACGTGACCTGTTGCAAGACTGTCAAACATGCGCAACACGACATAGCAGTATGGGTAACAATAGAGTCGAAGCTGGTGGTGTTTGAATTTGATCGATTCACTCTACATGCCTGATTCCCTTCATAAAGTCTCAGATGCGAGACAAGACAAGCACGCCATTGATGCCATGTGCCGTGGAAGAAGTAGTAGCGACCTAGCCCTCATATCCATCGCATGCAATCGTTGCAATTCGTTTCCACCGACCCCGTTGCTCTCTTCGCCAGACGCCGATAGAGGCGAGTAGTTTACTTCAACTTCTTCTTGGGGCGGAGCTGGTTGGTGTGTCCGCACTTCTTCTTGCGCTGTGGTGTTGTTAGTCAAAGTCCGATGCCCCAACCGTTCCTGGTTCAAGGAACAGATATTTTCTCATGACGTACGCAGTTGACAGCCCTCGGTGGTAGGCGTGCGTAGCACTTGCGGCAGATCATCTTGTCGCAGTTGTACTTGGAGGCAAGGGCCTTGAGCGAAGGCTCAATGATACCACCACGGAGACGGAGGACCAAGTGGAGGGTGGACTCCTTCTGGATGTTGTAGTCGGACAGAGTGCGGCCATCCTCGAGCTGCTTTCCGGCGAAGATCAGGCGCTGTTGGTCCGGGGGAATGCCCTCCTTGTCCTGGATCTTGGACTTGACGTTGTCTGCCCGCTGTCAGCTGCTATCCTCCCTCTTCTACATGTTTTGCAAGCGCGGGCGATGCGATGCGATGCGGCGCGGTGCGGAGTACTGCCGTCGAGTGGCATTGGGGGTGTGCGTACCGATGGTGTCACTGCTCTCAACTGCGAATAAGTCAGCGCGGGGCCCATTGCAATTCGTGCAGCCGAGATATACCTTCGAGCGTGATGGTCTTGCCCGTCAGGGTCTTCACGAAGATCTGCATCTTTGGCGGTGTTGCGGTGTTCCGTGATCTCAGTATCGAGGTTGAGGGCGGAAGTGGTAGACGAATTCCACACTGTGTGCGCGCACAGACACCCATGCTAGGCCGGCAAGCGTTAGCTCACGTCAAGCGCCCCTCACGTGTGACGCCTTCCATCACTCCAAACCGGCGCATCAAGCGTGCATTAATTCAAAGAAGACACCTGTTTGGCAAGTGATAGTCACGCTTTGGATTTGTATTATTACATGCACGTGCCGACCTCAAGCTTGCCTCTTCTGTGCTTTCTTCCACTGCTCAACCCTTGCTTCCGTGGAACCGACCGCTAATATGAGCATGTTCATCGATAGCCCTGCGATCTTTGCAGCTTCTCTGTACAGCGTCTTTGCTACATCTGGAATATCATCTTCCGTCTTCCAAATCGGGTATGCCTGCCCTATCCTAAGTATCTCAGTGTTCTCCTCGGCTACCACTGAGACTGTCTCCATTGCGCCCTGAACCACTTTTATCACCTCCAGTTTTTCGTTTAATGGTAAAGTGTGGGATGCCTCCTGTGGAGGATGAAGTGTTGTAGTGTCGATAGGAAACATATTGTACAGCGCATGTCGGAAGTCATCAGCATCCCTGGTGCGCTGAATTTCGGCATCATCCAGATACTCGGTGGCGTAGAAGTCCAGGTACTGATCCATCTCTTCAGGGCCCATCGTGAGAACATCCTTCTCTTGCACCTTTGTCAACTCCTCGGTAGTGAAGCGTCCCATTCCTCCTCGCCTGGCTTCCTCCGCGGCCTTCATCTGCTCCCGCCACACCTCCCAGTTCATCGCCGCCGCTGTTGGTTCGGAAGAGGATTTCGGATAACGCTTCTCATCGTCGAGAGGATAAAGTAGCTTGATGCATATGACGAGGGAGCTCACTAGTTGCGCCTCAGCGAGATGCCGTATACTCAGACGCTTCTTACCGTCGTGGTGAGGAGCGAAGTCATAGCCGAGCAAGTCGCCGAGTCGTTTTGTTGCATCGTAAAGCTCCAGTGGCAAGGCAAGCTCTTTCAGATAGCGGAACAGAAGGAGCGGCACGTTCAGAGCTGGCCAAGTGATACCGTGGTCTTTGCTGTAGCTCATTTGTAGGTCTATGAGCGTCTTGTAAAATCGTGTGTAAGTAAGTGATACGCTCGGATCGAGAACAGCACGGTAGGCAGGTAACAGTCGATCTCTCATGGCGAGTGGCAGTAGCTTGATTGCTCTGCGATATGCTAGTTTGCCATCAATGACCCACGCATAGACATCGCCTGGTGTGAACGGCAGCCTTAGTGTCAAGATACCAAGGTAGCACAAGACTAGACAATCGTTGAGATTGGGTGCGGCGGCTAACCTCATGCTCCTTTTTCCCTTGGTATCTCTGAGATGACCCTTCTCAGTATCTGTGGCATCATCCTCGCTTTCCATGGTGCTGAAAAGTTGTTGACTCTGTGACTCTGAGGACTCTTCATCCTGACTCGCGATCCGGTCTCCAAGTTGAGCAATGCGCAGCGACCAGAGATCGCGTGTAACTGCTTCAAGTTCAACAGGCAATCCTCGATCCTTGATGAGGAACCAAAGTTGATGTCGCAGGACGAGCTGCAGACATTTCAAGTATAAATCAAAACCTCGGGCGCCCTTGTAAATTTTACCAGTGGATTTGGCGTCATCCTCCGTCTCTTTCTTCTTGCGCGTGACTGTTCGTGAAGCCCCTACGTAGTCATCGTCATCTTCTCCGCGGACTAAGCCAGCCTGTTGGTGGCCGTTCTGACAATACAAGAAGCCGTCTTCGCCTTCTTCGTAGCGTCTAGATCGGCAGTTTTCTACGCCACAAACGGGGCCTTTAGTCGACATAAACGAGGCTTGAATGGATTTGGCGGTGTACCCGAATATGGAAAGAGTGGATGCAGATATTTCAAGGTAACGAGGCTGCGAGTGAGATCAAGTGCGTTCGAGTGCTGCGTCACATGCTATAGTTGTGGTCCA
This sequence comes from Alternaria conjuncta, assembly GCF_024043145.1. NCBI lineage: Eukaryota > Fungi > Ascomycota > Dothideomycetes > Pleosporales > Pleosporaceae > Alternaria > Alternaria conjuncta. The sequence goes on along the minus strand of NW_026250111.1, from coordinate 343,033 downwards.
GGTTACACGAGATCGAAGTTCGCCGGCAACTAGCGCGGATCCGGCAACCAGTCACACGAATTTTCTACCAATGAGGGACGCGACATTTGCCGTAAAGTCATCACCTTTTATTCATTGCCAGAAGCGTAAGGGATATATCTAAAGAGGGAAATGCATCGTAATACGTTTCCCAGACATGGCAATGCAAAGAACCCAAAACCATCCGAAGAACCTCGTGCATTGGTCGCCTAGTGCAAATCGCACGGGAGAATGCTACGTTTGCCGCGGAGCTACAACTTTGCACGCAATATGCAAAGAGTGTTGCAGCCCCGTTTGTAATCTGTCTGCAGTCCGCACCTTGCTTCCTGCCAAACAGTCTACGTATTGAGCGATGCGCTTATTTGGGAGCCTCCTTGGCGTCGATGCAGGCCTCCTCACCCATGGCAGTAAGGATAATGACGTCTGGTGGTATGTCAGCAAGGCCCAAAAATCGCCTGTTCCGAGTGCAACTTACTGGTGTCCTTTCCGTCCTCGGTGAACATCTTGTTGATCTTGTCACCAACTTCACCATCGGGGATCTTGACGTCGTCCTTGGTGGAGCCGTCGTCGGACATGAGGGAGAGGAAACCGTCGTCAGTAACGTCGAGCTAGTTCGCGTGTTAGCTCAGGCGTCGCATTGGAGCCTCATGGGCCACTTACGAGCTGGTACTCGCGACGGGTGACGTTGGGAACGTCCATGTTGTGGGTGGAGGGGCAGAGATCTTCGAGCTTCTTGCTGGTGAAGATGTCGATGGCGACCAGATGGACCTTGGCGTGGCCGTGCTTTCCGGTCTTGGAGGTGGTCATCTCGACGATCTTGCAGGGGCGGTTCTTGATGCAGACGAAACCGTTCTTCCTCAAGGCAGAGCACTGCATGGGGTAGGTGGTGGAGGCACCCGCATCGGCGGAGTCGAAGGTGTGCTCATGCTATAATTTGCGGCGTCAGTATAGGGCGCAAGAGGGCGGCGCAAGAGGGTGCGAAGCTGGAGCGCAGCTGGCGACAGTGCTCCGAAGGGTGGGGTAAGAGCACATGCGGGGCTGAATTCCGAGGGACGTACCTGCGCGTCGTTGTTGTCCGCCATGGTGATGAATGAGAGTTGGATGCGACGGGGAGGAGAGGCTGAGTTCGGGCTGCTGGGCGAAGGGCAGTGGGGTGGGCAGTGTCCTTAAATGGAGATGGAGAGAGAAGTCTTTTGCGTGGGCAAAATTGGGCAGGCGCGGAGGGGAAGGTGGCGCTAGCGAATCCCTGTCTAGCTCGCGGATTAAACAATCGCCGGGCCTGCTATGTGAATCGAGGTGCTCTACAACTACCTTCAGACCTCGCTATCCGTGTTTGATTCTTAGCATGCACCCTTGAACTGATTGCGACCCAGTAGGCATCATGTGGGGTCTAGATAGGCTCTCTTCGTACTCGACGCCCACCGGCACGCCGCCTCCACGACGCGACTCGTACTCGCCCGCTCCCCGAAGGGGCTATCCAGCACCCGCGCAACCCGTGAGGCCGGGGCTGAATCCGCGATCGTCTTCGCTGACGCCCCTCATATCGCCCAATGCTTCGACTGCGAGCCTGCCTCTATCCGCGCGCATGCCAAATGGCGGGCCACGTAGGCGCCAGACAGGGGGTGTTCCGCCCAACGTGCCAGATCCCATACACGTGCTAGACTCGATTATGGGAGGACCGCCGCGCAACCCGCCTGCCACGAACGGGGAAGACTCGACGCGTATATTGGAGAAGCCTGAAGTGGTAGAGGAGGATATTGATTTCGGGGACCTGAGCTTGCACGATTTCGCAGCGGCGAAGACCGCAGAGCGACAGCAGCCCACTTCTGTACATACATATAGCGCGCAGTCAGTCGAAGAATGTATGTTTTCATGCTCAGAGTCCCAGGTCTTTGCTCATTGTGCTTGCAGATGACAAAGACAAAGACAAGTTTGAGGACCTACACAAGTCGATACTGGCGTGCGATGAGGTGCTCAAGTCAGTGGAAGCAAACCTGACAAACTTCCAGTCGGATCTCGAGGCCGTATCTGCAGAGATAGAATCACTCCAGAACCGGTCCATTGCTCTGAACACCAAGCTGGAAAACCGAAAAGTAGTGGAGAAGCTGCTGGGACCGGCGGTCGAAGACATCAGCATATCACCAGCTGTCGTGCGCAAGATCGCTGAAGGTCTGGTCGATGACGGCTTCGTGCGTGCCCTTGCAGAAGTCGAGAAACGGTCCAAGACAGTCAACGACAAAGCCAAAGAACATCCAGACTTGATGGCCATAAAGGACGTCAAGCCCCTGCTGGACGATCTCATAAATCGCGCCGTTGAACGAATACGAGACTATATAGTCGCCCAGATCAAGGCCATCCGTTCACCTTCCATTAATGCGCAGATCATCCAACAGCAAGCATTCCTAAAATATAAAGACTTGTATTCTTTCCTCGCGAAACACCAGGCAGAGCTTGCGCAACAGATAGCGCAGGCATACATATATACCATGCGGTGGTACTACCTCAACCACTTCAGCCGATACCGAACCGCGCTCGAAAAGATCAAAGTGCATGCTATGGACAGGTATGATGTTCTGGGCGAAGATCCCAGTGCGAGAAGAGCTGGAACTCTGCTCGGTCAGTCTCGAAACGCACCAGTTGCATACGACGCTTTCTCTCTCGGACGACGTCGCGACGCACTGAAGAGCTCCTCTGTCAATGCCTTGCCAGCGAACGTTGCCGAGGACGAGAAGTCGCCGCATTACCTCGAAGTCCCTTTCCGCAGCTTCAACCTCGCACTCGTCGACAACGCATGTTTTGAGTACACCTTCATATCTACATACTTCGCCCCATCACAAAACTTTCACGCGATCTCACGAACCTTTAACTCAATCTTCGAGCCTACGCTAGCAGTCGGCCAAGCGGTTACAAAGTCGCTCGTTGAAGCAACAACAGACACGCTTGGTATACTCCTGTGTGTACGACTCAACCAGCACTTCGCATTCGAACTACAACGTAGGAAGGTGCCGACGGTGGAAGGCTATATCAACGCAACCAATATGCTACTCTGGCCACGGTTCCAGCAGGTTCTGGACATGCATTGCACCTCACTCCAGAAAGTCACTGCATCTCTACCCGGCCGACCTTCGACCGGTGCGGCGCTACTTGGCTCAAGCTCTTCCACCGCTACCTCCACAGCGCCAACACCTCTCACACAAAAGTTTGCAAACCTTCTCCAAGGCATTCTGGCTCTCTCTTCGGAAGCAGGCGACGACGAGCCAGTCAGTGTATCCGTGGGCAGACTGAGGAGCGAGTACGAAGCCTACCTCACCAAGCTGAGCAAGGGTATCAGCGATGCGCGGAAGAGGGAAAGGTTCTTGTGTAACAACTATAGCTTGGTGTGTACGATTTTGGCAGATGTTGAAGGAAAGCTTGGGGAAGAGATGAGGGCACACTTTGAGAAGCTGAGAGATGCCTTCGACAAGTAAAGTAGCTGATAAGAACAATGAACATCAGCACTGCAGGCTGACAGACATTCTGGCAATGTCTTCTGTTCTGTGTACTCATTCATATATTAGACACTCACTTCCATACGAGCAAGAAAACTAATAGGTGCAGGCAGGTCTAGTTGTCCTCTGTCGACTAGATTGATGTGATGTCATTCATTCCATTTCTATCCAATGCGTGCTCTTTGATTATCGAGTCTTTTCGCTAAATAGACACAGCGCAGCTCAGCATATGGCGCTCTCTAACCCATCAACGGGGCCCAGTCCTTCTTCGCTTGCTCGGTGAAGAAAGGCTTGACGTAGATGCCCTTGCCAAGAGTGAATCCCTTGCTCCTCAACAGCATGTACATGGCGTTGAGGTGGAAGTAGCCTGAAAGTCCGTGTGAGCATACATTCTACATTTAACATGTAGTTCCATCGAGGGTAATACTAACTGTTGGGAATGACGAAGCTGTTGTAGTATTCAGCCAAGTTAGACATAGTCATAGTCTTGCCCGCTACGGTTACATCGAAGCTCTTTCCAGCGCTCTCGTTGTAAGCCTTCTCGTCAACGGCGTCAAAGACGGCAGCAAACTGCTTGAAGAAGTTGATGACGTCGTCGAGGGACGAGAATGACGAGGGGTCCAGGTTAGGGGGTGCGGCCGATCCGTTGAGCTTCAGGGTGGTGAGGCCATCGAGTGGGAACTTGCCGACGAGGATGGGTTGCATGCGGAGGGGAAGCATGTCGCCGAGCTGGGCGTTGAGAAGGTCCTGGTCGGAGGGCAGCGAGCTGTTCTTTGCCTGCTCTTCCTTGGCTGCTGTGAGGAAGCCAACAGCGCTGTTGGCGATGCCCTTGAAGGTGGGCACGGTGGCCTGGTAGAAGGAGGTGGAAGCCATTTTGGTGAGTATGTATGTATGTCGAAGTGGGGGTTATATGTTAAAGTAAGAGTATATTCAGACAGGTGTATGAGCGAAAATTTGTATAGATGTGTGAAGAAAAAGAAAAGGGCGATCGCCCGAGTTATCTATATACCTGAGTACTCAGGATTCTGGAATGTACCCCTCGATCCGCACGTAACACGTACGTCGGCCCATTGTTTGTCGTTAACCCCGTTCCGTCAATCGTGTCTCAGACCCCGTAGCCTGCATAGCGCCGTTGAACTGCCGAGTGTGTGGGCTCAGGGCTTCTAGTCTACTGCACTGCTGTGGATACAGTAGGCAATCGAGGTATACATAGTTCTTTTGCAGTGAATGAGCTCATGACCGTTGGATTAGTCATCGGACGAACAAGATTTGTGTTAGACGTAGGATCTTTCGAGTCTCAGGCTCAGACATGTAATGTAGATGTAATGCGCCTGCATGCATCCTGAGGTGGTGAGACTGGAGAGCGGGCCTTTCCGCACTAGTCCTGCACAGCATTGCCCCGCCTAGTCCAGAGCACAGACCACAAAATTTCTACGTTCGCCGCCGTAAACCTCGGCATGCACGTACATGACGGACTACTTCACATCCGTCACGGTAATCGCTGACACATCCTTGGTGGATACTATTCCGCTCTCCAGTTTCACGTCTAGAAAATTAATCATCAAGCATGGCCAAGCGGAAACGTAGCGCGAATGCGCAACTGCAGGCTGCAAAGAAGCAGTACCCGAACAGCATTCCAAGTCCACCACAAGATGCGAATCCACTCGAGCCAGCAAGCGTACATTCGGTCATCTCATCTGAAGAGATCGAGGTCGCAGTTGAGACATTACAAACGCTATCCTCACATCCACTACTAATCAAGTCAAAAGCGTGCAAAGACCTGAGGACTGCTGTGTACGACTTCCGTCAAGCATGTACTACCGGCCTGAACTCAGCTGGTACGTTTGATATCTTAGATTCAACATGGAAGACTAAGCGTAAGAATAGATGGCAGTAATCTCACTGCGCGAATATCAGGTGCGCTCACAGACGCCAAGTACACAGAAGCCCTCATCCTGTTGGCAGAGATGCGCATCAGGAAAGACACACCAACACTAGGTGCTCTTTGTCGTTGGGTGCGTACTCTGGACGTAGTCTCCGGACTGTCGATTCATGTGCAGGTCCCTAGTCATACAGTGGTCGGTACAAATGCGCAAAACGACGAACTGATCGGGGTGCTGGATTCAATACTAAGAGTCACGGGTCCGACAGACACCACAGCCCACGGCATAGACATCGCATCAGGTATCTCATTACAAGACACCTGGGATCTACGAGGCACCAGCAAACCCACTCGCCAAGTTCGACAAAGCGTTGAAGACAAGAGCATCTTCAAATCATGCTCCCCCGACCTCAAGGACCGTTTCCGCATTATCGAAACTACCGCCGGTCTGCAGCGCAAACCACCGAACCTTCACCCTGCAATCCTTTACGCCTCCCAAGACGACGCTGTGCTGCTCGGCAAAGGACCCAAGACAGAATGCTTCAAGCACCCAATCGTACCCAACCTCCGACTGATCAAGGACGTACTTTCTCCAGAGGAATGCTCCGCCATCATCGCAGCCGGTGAGACTATAGAGTTCATCCCCGATGCGCCGATGCGTCCGCAAGGTGAAGACACTAGTGTGCTAGCACACAACTTCTACTGGATCGTCGACCAGGCATTTCACGACAAGCTCTGGGAAAGAGTGAAAGCGTTTGTGCCGGACAGCGTGGCTGGCAAGAAAGTGCGCGGTATCAACCGCCGCTTCAGAGTATACAGATACGTGCCGGGTGCTGAGTATCGCATGCACATCGGTTCGTATATTCTAACAAACCAAAACGATCCATAGGCTAACTCTTGTAGATGGCGCATGGCCACCCTCAGGTATCGATCCCATCACTGATGATTACAAATACGATGCGTCGCCAACCGACGCGCGCCAGTCCTCTCTCTTCACTTTCCTCATCTACCTCAACGACGAGTTCAAGGGTGGTGAGACGACTTTCTTCGTTCCTAGTGTTAAGGAGGGCGTTATTAACGCTTACCCTGTTAAGCCCATCATGGGTAGTGTCGCGGTATTTCCACACGGCGAGGCGCAAGGAGCGCTACTTCATGAAGGCACGGGGGTTGTTGAGGGTGCGAAGTATGTTATTAGGACTGATGTCGAGTATGATGTCGACAGTACAGCCTGAAGAGCTGCGCTTCATGTTATACTACAGCAGAGACGGCCGCGCAATTTCGCATCGAGTCTGTAGAAACACATCACAACAAAATATCAGAAGGATACAACTCAGTTTCATGCAGCAGACAGATCCCATATCGTCATTTCCAGTCATCCAGAACGTGCTATGTAGTCATGCTAACCCCCAAGTCCCGACCCAATATCGTTTCCCCCCAAAGAAAAATGGACAAACCACATCATGTATATAGAACGTCGTCACAAGAAAACCCCTTGAACCTAGATACCATCAAACGCCTCCCTAGTAGAAAAGCACGGAACCCTAATAAGCAACACCACTAACCTTCCTCTGCGTCATCCCACTCCACCCACCGCCTCTCCCCTCCTCGGCGATCTTCCCACTAACATCTCTCCTGCGTCCCGGCGTACCCAGATCCGACTCATCAAACTCATACGGGTTGATGTAATCGACACCGGAGCGGCTGACGACGCGCGGCGACTGGCCCTGCTTGGGTGTGTAGTTTGCCTCGCCCGTGCGCTTGATACTCGTGTAACTCTTCTTGTGCAGCGTGAACGGCGAGTTGGTCACGTTGTTGTGCGTGGGGACGGGTGGAGGGGTGTTTACGGCGTATTGTTTTGTGGCGCTGGGGAAGTGGTTGGGTTGTTGGCGGAAGGAGCCTTTTGTGGGGGAGGGAGAGTTGGAGGCGCTGCGCACGCCTTCGGTCGCGGCTTGGAGGTTGCCGTAGTACCGCGATTTCGGGGTGCCGGAGCGGGAGTGCGACCGGTCGAACGTCTTTTCGGTGGAGATGGAGGTTGTGGTCTTGGTGCGCTGGAGGCTGGGTGGGGGAGGGGAGGTGGCTTTGTAAGGGTCGTAGAAGGTGGCTGTGCCGGGAGGAGATGGCGGGTTTTGGCTGAGGGGGTTCATGCGTAGAGGTTCGGGGGCCTCCGGCTCTTCGTCGTAGTCGGAGACGTCGTCGTAGGGTGAGACTGTGTTGTAGCCGTTGTTCGCGTTCGAGGGGAACATTGTCTGCTTGGGCGCTGGGTAGTGGTCGTGGTGCTCGTCTTCCTCGTCAGGATGCACGAACCAGTTGTCGTTCTTGAGGCTTTGCTGGGAGTTACGCTGGAGAGAAAGATCACCGGTCGCTTCTTGTTTGGAAGAGCGTGCGGTTCCGGGAGGAGTGTGGAAGGATTCCTTCGAGGAGGACGAGGTAACGTGGGATCCGCCACGAGAGTGTCGTTTGATGTTCGCTTGTTGAGAGAGCATGGACTTGCGTTGGGCCAGTGTCTGATTGTCTTCCTCGTCGTTGAGTAGATCGTCGCGGTGGTTGAGCTCTTTGCGGGACTGGTATGCGGAAGGAGGCTGAGAGTACATGGAGAAGCGCTCCTTGGATTGGCGAGCTGAAGCAGGTGTGTGAGGCGAATACGTGGTTTCTGAGTCTGTTCGCGTGTGCATGAATGCGACCTGGTTCTTGGTGGGACTTGGGACATCGCTGTAGATGTAGGAAGGAGTTTTCGAATCGCGGCGGTCTCCGGCAATGGTGCTCTGGTCGCTGAACCTCTTCTCTTGGTCTGACGTGAGAGGTGTAATGGCTGAGATTGAAGAGTTCTTGTGCTTGTGCTTGGTCTTTCTGCGCGAAGTCAGGTTGTCCTCAAGCGGGTTCATGTCCGGTGGCAGCTTTGAGATCTTCCTGAAGAGGATAGCCAAGTACAGATCAATGGCGGTTGAGAGGACGTGGAGGCCGCCGGTAGCAATTGCGGTGATCCATGTTGTCAACAGGACTATGTTTGTCTCATTGTCTGTAGGGAACATGGTGCGCCACCGCCCAAGTGTTCCGGCATCCATATCGGAGTTGCGACGAGCCATGAGTACGGTGAAGACGTAAAACGGGATGAAGCCGGCGTCGGTAACGAGAGCAAAGAAGTGGTAGCTGGCGGAGCTTCCGGCTGGTCGCGTCTTGGGATTACGGACTAGATGGTATATCGCGTATAGACAAACGATGAGGTCCACACCGGGCTGTTTGTGTTAGCGAAGTCTTAAATGTTGACTGATTTGTGCATACCGGTATCCTCAAAATATAGCCCTCTGTATCTTGCGCACCTCGAATGAAGATACCGCACAGCATGATGCCAATTGCGCCAAGCAGAGTGAGGATCTTCAGACTGAACTGGATCCATCGCGCAATGTCGATGAAGACTTTCGTCTTCGGGCTCATTTCCTTCGCGTGTGTGTTACCATACGGAAGGATGAGGTAGCTGTCCGGGTGCTTGTTGAAGTCGATGTAAGGACCTTCCTGCTTCTTCTTCGGTGGTGGAGGAGGCATGCGACTAGCCATGGTAACTGCCTTTGGATTGAACGTCGACCGGGTGGGGTCGGTATCAATCATGGAATCCCTCGACGCTGCGTACATATGGGGCTGCCAGCGGCCTGCCATTGTTGCGATGGAGAACGAGAAGTAACGAGGGAAGGAAGTTCTGCTGCACACGACCGTCAGAACAGAAGGTGAGAGACGTCTTCTCGCTTATTAGCAAAGAGATGCAAATGCTGGTTGATAGCTGACATGGGCCCACGCGGGGACCTGGGGTGATATGTATGTAAATATGGGGTTGTCATGACAACAATCAATATCGACCAATGTAGATCCAGAACGGCTCATGACGTGAGGAAGCACGGATGGGACGGGTTTAGGCATGGACTAGTCGCAGCCACGAGCGGCTGAAACCTGTATTAGCCAGGAACATGTGGGGGCCCAATGAGTTGCAGCAAGGAATTGTGGTCAGGTTTGCTTTGTCGGTGGTTTGAGCGGCACGTTGGGCGGAGGAGAGGCCCAACAATACCGTGATCATATCATGGTAAGCGCGAAGCATTGAATTGAACTTGGTTTCGCTCATCATGATTCCAGTGTAAATATGATGGTCGCGGCGTTGAATGAGTCCAAGGATGGGTGTCGTTGACCTCGGGAGCGTCCTGTTCGGTGGACCTTAGTCATCTTGAAGTTCCTCGTGCGGCGATCGCCGCTATCAGATGCAAGGACCTTCACACCATGCACCTTGTCCGCCACCTACAGAGGACGCCCTATGTTTGCGCTAGCTGCACTCAACGCATATCAGGCGCGTCGGCTCCGATAATACGCGACCATGGTACCTTGAAGCATGCGAGAGCGATCAGCACGATACGACATCGGACAACAAAGCCGTCTCCATACAACAGCGCATCTGCAACACCAAGACCACTTCGCAATGCCTACAGCACGACTGCAAGCGCGCGCGGGCGCCTTCGCGTCGCAATCATCGGTTCGGGACCGGCAGGCTTCTACACGGCATACCGATTAATGAACAAGAACCAAGATGCCGTCGTGGACATGTACGAGCAACTCCCGGTGCCGTACGGGCTTGTCCGCTATGGCGTTGCGCCGGACCATCCAGAGGTCAAGAACTGCCAGGACACATTTGAGGAGGTCGCGCAATCACCGCGCTTCAACTATATTGGCAATGTGAGGGTTGGACACGATATCGAATTGGCCAAGATGAAGCCCCACTACGACGCGATACTGTTCTCGTATGGCGCAAGTGAAGACAGGCAGTTGGGTATCCCGGGAGAGGAACTGCCGGGAGTATACTCGGCCAGGTCTTTCGTGGGATGGTACAATGCGCTGCCGCAGTTTCGGAGCCTAGCACCCAATCTCCAAGCTGGCGAACAGGCAGTCGTCATAGGGCAGGGAAATGTGGCGCTGGATATTGCGCGCATATTGCTCAGCCCTGTCGACAGTCTACGACATACCGACATCTCGGAGCAGGCTATCCAGACACTATCTGAGAGTCGGGTGCGGTCCGTGAGGGTCGTTGGCCGTCGTGGGCCAATACAGGTACGTCTTACTAGACGCATGCATCAAGCCAATGCTAACCAGAAGCCAGGCTGCCTTCACTGTCAAGGAAGCTCGCGAGCTGATGAACATTCCTTCCGTCGCCTTCGAACCCATCGACCGCTCCCTCTACCCACCCGAGATCAAGAAGCTCCCCCGAGTACAAAAGCGGATAGCTGAAGTCCTTCTCAAAGGAAGCAAGGTTATTAGAGAGGAAGCCTCGCGGTCATGGGCCCTTGAATTCATGCAAGCGCCCAAGTCTATGCACGCAGACGCTGGTCACCTCTCTTCAATCGCCTTCACGAAGCAACAATTCGTCCCCGACGCCGATCCCTTCGACCAACGAGCCCGCGTCACACCAACAAACGAAGAGACATCGCTAGAGGCCTCGCTGGCTTTTAGATCCGTAGGATACAAATCGACCGGTCTACCTGGCCTTTCCGACATCGGCGTACCCTTTGACGAGAAGCTCGGCATAATACCCAATGACATGCACGGGCGTGTCATCACACCATCGGCAGGGCCTGGCAGCTTGACAGCTGGTCATGTTCATGGGTTATACTGTGCAGGCTGGGTCAAGCGTGGGCCGACCGGCGTCATCGCTAGTACCATGCAAGACGCCTTTGCATCTGCGGACATCATTGCGCAGGACTGGGAGGCCGACGTACCGTTTTTGAACGATAGCAGCGGCGACAATAGAAGCACGGGTCTCGGCTGGGATGGCATCAAAGATAATGTTACTAGTACACGACCGCTGAGTTGGTCGGACTGGAAGAAGATCGATGAGGCTGAACGAGCAAGAGGCAAGAGCAAAGGCAAGGAGAGGGAGAAGTTTCAGAGTGTGGAGGAGATGCTCAAAGTTTCGGATGCATAAAGACTTGTTTTTGAGGAATTCTAGACACAAAGTATGCATGGCGTATTGACCCGCTAGGTGCTTCTCTCCAGCCGGACATGTAGGTGAAGTTGGCAGCTTTTGGAAGTATGTTTTGTATATAGTCGTGCCGTTCTTCGACTCCCAGGGACATCAAAACATGACCTGCCGCAACATGATCTGGTTTTGATATGATGGACAAGCCCTCCGACTCGAGTCTCTTCCCTCAATATTTGGTATATTAGCACTAGTGACGCGTTTTGAACACAAGCACTTTGTTTGCATGGACGGTGCACACAGCCAGACGCAAATCATGAGTTCCTAGTTTCTTGGTTCTAGAGAGCAGAAACTCGCACATCCGCCAGTTCCTTCAATTTTTGGAAATTTGTGCCAGAGATTGGTGTGCAGAAGAGTTCTCCAGGCAACGTTGAAGATTATATACTCTTATATGCCTAGTGATGAGGTCGAAAATGTATGAAATGAAAACATGCATCGCGATGTGCTGTCGCAAGGTGCTCTTCTCATAGACCGGAGCCATCTTGTTTTGCGTGTCTTCCACACAAATCATTATCGATGGGGGCTCCTCTTTTGGAAACACAGCTCAGGAAAAGACATCCCTCAGTTCCACCAGAGTTTTAGTTTCCTGAGACCGCGCGGTGTGTTAAAGAGGAGAAGATGTCTGCAAGGCCGAGCCGATTTTATACGTGCTTGCAGCAGCCGGTTGCATGGGAAAGAACTTGGTGAGTTTTTGAATATAGAATGTAGCCGATGCGAGTCGGATACTCGAGGCCCACCAACATATAAAAGACTTCATTTGGTTTTTGGTTTCCGACATGCGTTCCGTATATTCTCTTTTGAGAGGCAGCGCCGCAAAGCATCCGTTGGTTTGATAAAAGTTTTGGAAGAGCAGAGGTCGGGGGAGTCGTCATGGAAGAATACGAATCTGATTTTGGAGCAGGGCGGAGGCAGCGACCGACATCATTTGGAATATCTTTCTTTTGAAGTGTCGACAAAGAGTGTAATATCCCGGGGTTGGATGTTGGGAGACGACCACATCAAGTAACCATGTAGGAAGTTTTTCGAGCTCAGTCTCATGAGTCACTCAACAAGAATTTTTGGAAGCAGACAGGAAGGCCGCAGACATAATACGGTACAAATTTGTTTTTGGAAATCTTCCAGGAGACTTTGAGTAATGAGTAATGACCACAGAGTACGAAAGACAGGTTTATATACTCGGCTGACGGCCGACAGCGGCGTCGCGGGAACTACCGGGTCTCCGTTTGTGTCCTTGAGTGATCTATCACATGAGCCACGATCATTCGCATCGCCATCGAGCTTGATCACTACGCGCATAGTCTCTCAGAATGTACTTCAATCGGATCTATTCGTATCTCTATCATACACCGTGGTATACATGCACTTTATCTAACCTCCGAAGTACCCTTCCCTATCGGTTCCCAAAGCCCATAAAGCTATCTCTGACCGGCACATTCCCATCTATCGGCCTACTATATCTACTGCTAACAGTCTTCTGAGTCCTCGTCGTCATGTACAAACTCGCCGGCATCGGTGGAGGCCATAGGTCCTGGACGGTGACGCCAGTCATCCTCGGGCCGCTAGCGGCTGCCATTGGGGGCCGGGGAGACAGCAAAGGGTCAAACACACCCGAAGACGGACGGCGTTCTCCATATGTAGTCGACCTGTTGTAGAACTCTTCATCGCCATAGTTCATACTCTGGACAGGGTATGTGTAGCCTCCAGTCTTGGGGTTGTAGATGCCGCGCTCTTGGTAATTGATCCGCTCCTCGGGTGAGAGGAAATTGTCGTCTTGTGCTTCTGCTTCATTGATGCTTCCTTCTTTCCTGAAGTTGAATGGAGTGCTGATGCCGTTGTCTTCGGCGCCTTTGAGCTCTTCGGTCTTTCGTTGTGTGAGTTTGGGTTTGGTGGTGATCAATCTGGAAACCGATAGTGGGTCTTTCCTATCGAAACCGAATGTTGCCATCGTGTCGCTTCGTTTGAGACCACTAGACCCAACAGTCGTTGTTCGAGTTATGCCAGCCGCCTCTTTCTTGGCAATGTGTTGTTCTAACCAGGCTCGGATACCAACTAATGCCGTGGCACTGATTTGTATCATCAAGACTATACTCACGAGACCAGAAACGCTCGCTGAGGTCAGCACCGCGTCAGCGACGCAAAGTGATATGGCACGCAGTGTGGCGAAACCCTGCAAGAAGGCGAATTGGCCCAGCCCCAATAGTAGCTGGGTACTGATACCACTGATGAGGTAGATGCGTTGCGGTGTCTTCGCAACCGCGATAGGGCCTTTAATGCCGGCGAATGCTGCGGGTGAGGGATGTGGAATCTCTGTACGAAGACGAACGATGGAGAATCCCACTGCTGGGAAAAGGAATATGAGACAAATGAGGCCCATGATGCCATGTGTGTCGCGGAAATGACGAGAGCTTCCCATACCGACCATGCCTAGGACTATACCAGTGATGCCTAGAATGGCGAAAGTGATCAAAAAGCCCATGCGCCATTTCCTGTTCTTGGTTTCATCCACTGGGAAGCCGGTCAGGACTGAGAACCGCCAGACTACGCCTAGGACAAGGTATAATGGAAGGAAGGTAAGAAATGCGAGACCAGCGAACAGGACGTGTAGTCCTGTAATGACTGCGAATGGGATGAGCGCCAGGCCATTGATCTTCACACTCTGGCTTTCGATGACAATTTCGAACACGTTTCCCTCCGATGATACTGTAATGGGCCCTCGGGGTAATGCTTGTAGCACCGTTGGATCGAGAGTTTGACCAAGCTGAGCCATCGCTTTGTTCATCATAGTAGCGTTCGCTTTGGCTGCGGCCATAGCACCGAAAGCTGCTGACGCGATGCCGCCAATCCCCTGGCATGTGAGAGTATCGACCAATTTCTGTGCGCCTTTCTGCGCTGTGGCGGGGTCGATAGCTATAGGGAATTGGCTGTTTCCGACTTGAGATTGACGGGCGGAAATCGGACTAGATGCTACTGCGATGTGTCAGTATATGCAACAACTCAGCCGGTAGCATTTTCTTACCTACACTGGAATCCTCGTGTAACTCTTCGACAATGCTTCTACGTGACGGAAGAGCCACATCAGACTTTGACATGCCCTGAGTGAGGTTTCTGACGATCTCCGCAACCAATATCGTCGCTTTGCCTGTAAGCCCTCGCGCAAAGCCAACAGCCGAGCCATTCAGAGTATCGTTGAACTGTGTTGGAGCCAAAACTGGCACATTGTCGTATGCCGTATCCGGAAGATCGCCACTGATCAAGTTCTTGACTCCTCCAACAGAATACATCGCGCTCACAACGCCTTCGATGGTACCTCTAGCGAGGCCCTCCGCTGCCTTCGCACCATCGATACCCTGCAATGCTTGAGGTGGGTTGTTCGCGATGAACGACTTCGCTTGCTGGATGGCGGTACCATTGATGAGCAGGTTGGAGAACAGGTTTTGCGTAAAGCCTTCCGCAGCCAAGGCCGTTTGTTCGTTGTCGCTGTCAATATTACTAGCGATCATTGGCGGAGCATCCACTGCTTTGAAGTTCAATCCGATGGCAATCCCCATGCCTATACCCGCACCAGCTCCCGCAGCCATAGGTCGGAGCATGGCCTGGAGCTCGGTCATGTTGGGGAAGGCCGTCATAGACCCGATGTCTAGATTTGAAAAGTTGCTGCCCTGGATGAAAGACTGGCTAAGGCCTCTGGCGAAATGCTTTACAGTCCTCGGAAAGTCTATCGTGTCTGCTGTAGGATCCACAGATTGTCGCTTCTGATTTTCGGATCCTGATGGCTGCGATGCTGTCAAGCCTAAGCCGTTTCTTGCGCCTTCTCCTAGGCCCAGCCCTGCTGCTGCCGCGATTTTGGGAAGATTCTGCATGAAGCTCGAGACACCGGAACTGTTTCCCAAACTCTTGATAGTGGCTCGAAGATCAATGTTGGATACAATCGGCATCGCAACCCCAAGACCAAAATTTCCGGCTAGACCCTCAATGCTCGAATCAGACGAAGGCGCGAAACGTTGCTCTGTCAGACCGAACCCTACTGCAGTCGCGTTTCCAATGCCAGATGCCAGGGCAAAGGCCGCAGGAGCGAGAGAGAAATTGTTGTCATCGAAGGAAGGGGTGATTTGCCTCGATAGGCCGTTTCCAAGTTGCTGAGCGACGAGGTTCGCACCACTTGCTGAAGCGTTGTAGGCGGTGGCGATACTCGAAGCTATCGCGTTGGCTTCCTCCATGTCGGTCAGATTGAGAGCAGTCGTTGTACCCATGCTGCTAATGGTTAGTCTGTTCGTTGTGGTGGGCGCCTACATACCCTAAACCTATACCCAGAAACAAAGCGGGTGTACCAAGGGAGCCCGTCATCAAGTCCCCTAGGCTGCCCAGTACACCGGCCAATCCACCTGTCAGATTGAACCCGCCTATACCACCAGCACCCGTCAAATCTCGGAAAGTACTACTGATGTCATCCTGCAAGTCCCTCTTCTTCAGTTCTGACCCCTCTTTCGACCGAACGTGCTTGATACCATCCGTGAGATTGGCGCCAAAGTTCTGGAGACTTTCCGAACGAAGCCTCTCACCAAGATCACTGGAAGATAGTGCGATAGCTTCTGTGAGTGACAGTAGCGCACTCCGTAACCTTACGTCTTGGTTGAGCGCATCGATGGTCTGTGTAGAGAAGATTGCTGTGAGGCTGTCTGGGTAATGTTCGCTCGCGAATGATCCCCGTGAGCCGAACCAAAAGGCAGCCGATGAGTAAAACAAAAAGAAGGTCGTAAAGCATGCCAGTAGGTGCCAGACCGGCCTTTCAGAAGCAAACGCAAACATTATTATAAGGAAGTAGTGGGGTATCTCAAATACATGTGCAAGAAGAAACCAGAAGGCGAATGTGTCAATGGCGGTGGCCTGCCACAACACTCACTCAGGAACCAAGAGTAGGCGCCCGGCCAAGAGCCATAGCGATACTATATGTCGAGCAGAGTGGACATGGTGATGCTGTCCGGGGTGCCGTTCTTGAAACATCCTAGACGTAGAACTAGAAACGCTAGAAACATCAGAAACATGCCCACTTCATGTCGTACGTGCAGCATATCAAAGAGGCGCATTATGCGCTGGGGCCTGTTACTCCGTAATGCTGACACTTGCGCGAGGATCGCATTGCTGTGGATGGAGGACTGCTCGCAGTGAAGAAGTCTTACTGTAGGACAGGTCAGAGAAATATTTCTCCAAATCGAAGCCAGCTAGCCGCTCGCATGATCGCAAAACCCAATTGTGGCCGAGACCTTCTCTCGACGTCGCACAGGCTGCTGAAGGAGCAATAAAACAGCATTGCAGAGGGCTTTACCTCACTGCCGGGCTGTCCTAGTGGATGTGATCATCCCGCGACCGGCCCGTTCGGTAATGCGACGATCTTGAAACATGAGACATTGGCCAATGACCATGGACAACATTGAAGCTGTGTGATGAGCATCTTAATCGGCCTGTCAAGGTGCGAGCAATGCCTGTAATGCTGGCGAATGGTAGTTGTCGAAGGACAAGAAGCGCGTGCCACCGAACATTGCGGTCCAGGATACCTTCGCGAGCTCCGATGCTGAGGCTGTGTCTGTGGGTTAGCGACTGTGGAGCATGTGAAGTACCAGATTTGCATTCATGGCACGCGCGACAAATTTGCGTTCACTGTGACACGTGCAGACAGCTCTCCTGGAGCCGCAGGTGCTTGACAGTTCCCAGGTCGTGTTACTCAGGCTGAGTAAGGTTTGATAACATTAGTGTCCATCGCATCCGAACTTTTAGGTTGAACGAAGCTGATACGATTGCGATGTTAGGTTCGTTGTGCAATGGCGGAGAGTGGTCATGGATAAATCGACGGAACGGGTGAAGATGGAAGGAACAGACGCGTCACGCGTCGCGTGTTGAGCAGAAGCTGACTAAGCGCGCGTCGGCTGATCTGGGCCGAGACGTTGCGTGTTTTCCCACGTTCTGCTTCCCTTCCACAACACGAAACAGACAGCCACCTCTATTGCCCAGACATGCATTACATCTGCGATCTACCACACGCGACGACGGAGATCAAGGACTTCGCCTGCTCTACCCGGCTTGGTGAAGATAACGCAGAGATGCCATGGGATGGCGTGTATCTGGAGACTTGGGGAACAACAAGAGACGACGCACTGAGCTTTGAATCTTCCTTAATATACTGTAGTGTTCACGCTCCTTGAGCTGCTCAAATGACTTCCCGTAATGATTCTTGGTATTCCCCAAAACCCATTGCACGGTACGAGACGATCTCATATTGGCACAACATCTACATCACCATCTTACTCTAATATAATTCACCCCGCATGATACAGCGCACTCATCGCCTTACCCGACCCAAAACCATGCGCCACCTCCGAGTCATGATCGACTGAATCAGCATCATCCCATTCCTCATCCTCATCATCCTCATCCCCATCACCAATAACAAACATATTCTGCAGCTTCTCCAACTGCTCCATATGATTCGCAGACATCCTCTGCCTTTCTTGAGCAGCACTCTCACGCATGAAAAGCGAGTCTTGACGCTCAATGGGAGACCATGACACCTTTTCTGCAACTCCCTCGTCCGTTACACGTTCCAAGTCCGCGGACTTCGTACCTGCAGGCAAGGCAATAGTTATTGCTACACGGTTGATGATGTCTAGTGCAGAGGGAAGAGGACGATGCTGGGGCGGTATGACTAGGTTACCGATGGTTTCGAAATGGCTGAGGAGGGAAAACCTAGGGTCGGGTATGGAGAGACGTTGGGATTCTTCGTCTGCGGTAGTGAAGGCTGGGTTGGAACGAGGAGACTTGCGTCGAGAGAAAGTGTAAAGTCGGACCGGGTGGACGAAGATAAGAATTAGGAAGATGGTTAGCAAGACCGCGCCTGCGCAGCTAGCGACTATGGCACCGACTTGGTCGTGGGTTAATGCCATGAGTGTTGGCCGGGCTTGAGTTTGTGAAACTGATAGTTTGAAGGGTTTTTATGAGCTGAGATGAAGCATTGAGACAGAAACTATCTTGATAAGCTGGAGCGACTGTGTGTTGAACGTCCGGACATGTAGTCGCACAGTGCTTGACCTTTGGTCACATTGCCAGCCCGCAGGAGATCTGGTCGCAGGATGTCCGCTAACTGGCTCGAGCAGCCGACCTCCTGTACTGAGTTGCGATTGGTATGTCCGTGTCCAAAGTGAGGACGGGTCGTCGAGCCCGTTGCAAACTCCGTTCGATCTCCTGTTGGCGTTCTTTATTGGCTTTTCTCCGACGTCGATGTCGAAAGTAGCTTATAACTCCGACGACAATGGCTAAGATAGTTGCAGAGCCTAGTATTGAAACTATAATGATGATCGTTTGGTTGGAGATGCCTTGGGGTTGCAACTCCTCGACTGACGCTTCAGCGGATGCATCAGCCAAATCTTTTTGGATATGTGAGGTGAAACTTGATGTAGCCATCTTCTGGTAAAGCAGATGACATTTGGAATTGTGATTATGGTCTTCGAGAGTAGAGCACGAATCTATAATAACCGAGAGCATAGCCGAGTATCATCTTTGTTTGAAGAAGTTGCAGGAGACAAAGCCGTCAGTGTGCTCCGCCCAGTTGTACCACCGCAGATCACATTGCATACAAAGACGATGTACAACAAGTACTAATGGCGAGATATCATGATGAGAAGTGATGGCGTATTGCATAGATGCCTACTTAAAGTCCTACCTTGTCCTTGAATTTCTCCCACTGCGTTTGTCGAGCTTTCTTCTGCTCTTCGGCAATCCGATTCCAGTGCTCCCTGTAATTTTGAATGAACACTCTCGGCTTCCATTCTTTTCGCATCTCCTTACAACGCTCTTCCTCAAGGAGACTTTTCTCGGCATTGTAACGCTGGAACCATCCTCGATGAGTGAGGCGGTCGTGAGGCTGAGGCGAGCTAGTGGCAGAAGAGACTGCAGACTTCCACCACGTGCGCAAAGCCTGGAGATGGTGCTGGAAAGATGTCTTGCGAGGCGGTGTGTTAGTTAACGGAAGTATCGATTTCTTGGAACGACCGAAGAAGGTTCGTTTTAGCTTCCGTGAAATTAGGAATGCCATGCCAAGAATCACGGCAATGGTGATCGGAATAATAGTCAAGGACTTGCGATCGATCCTCCAA
This sequence comes from Alternaria conjuncta, assembly GCF_024043145.1. Classification (NCBI taxonomy): domain Eukaryota; kingdom Fungi; phylum Ascomycota; class Dothideomycetes; order Pleosporales; family Pleosporaceae; genus Alternaria; species Alternaria conjuncta. Next base: position 323,494 of record NW_026250111.1, on the reverse strand, counting down.
AAAACATTTCGCGTCGACATGATACGCGCTTCAGTCTCGGTAGATTGTGAGCCTGAAATGAGGCTGAGATCTTGGGTGATGTACTACCTAGAATGAAATTGCGGTGAGCGATTCCGTGATAAGGTCGAGACAAAGAGGAAGTCGTGCATGGACAAAGCGATCCAATCAGTATCTAGGCGCTAGTAAGTTTACAATGGTAGGGTGGTAGTAACCTATGTGCAAAAGTAATGATGGAGAACGAGTGGACAACATTGTTCACGATGTTTTCCCGTCGTATGGCAGCGGTCTGAGGCGTGGTGTGATGGATGCAAGTAGCGGTGGCGAGCGCGTGATGGTGAGCCAACCAACGACGTCATGAAATCCTCCATATTATCAAGGCCTCTGCCGCCCGATCCCGCAACCCTCATCGCTCCTTCCACCTTTGCTTTTGACCGATCGCATCAGTATCATGTCTGGTAACGCCTCGGAAACCGCGGTGGAGAAGTACCGTTACGAAATCCTCTTCGGCGCCTGGCTGGCCGTCACAGGCGCGACATTTCTCCGCATCAAGCGCCAGCCCTACTCGACCCGTCTGAAGATCGAGCAGTACGAGAGCATCTTCAAAGGCACATCGCTCAGTGCCGTGCTTATCGGAATTGGAATCACACCTGCGCGGACCACAGCAAGGCGATTCAGCGGAAATTGAGCGGAGAGGCTCGCTGTCGGTGCTCCGCAGAGAAGGGGTGGAGAGGTCGCGTCTGGTTGACCTTGGCGCTTCCCCGCAACTTTCACATGCGAACACCCGTCATCGTTCCTTCCTTCTCCACCACGGGTCGCCATCATGTTCCTTCGACTGGGCTCATCCAGCCTTGAGCTCAGCCTGTGGAACCCCGTCTATGCCGTCACGCCCTTTATCCTGCTCTCCGTCTCCATCCCGCTCGCCTTCTTCGCCGTTGTTACCACCTCAATCGCCGTATCGCTCCTCTCCTTCCGCGCATTAACCGTGTATTGCCGTCTCGCCATTGCAATCATAGGCGCATGGCTATCTCCTTCGGCTTCAAAGCCAGTTCCGCTTCGGGCTCCTCTTATGCCTTCGTCCGCCCGACACTCCCCGACCGGGCAACGCCATCGTCGCGCAAGCACGGCTAGCACGACATCTTCGCAAGATGCAGCTCTACACTCGGCGCACACGTCACGTCTCCTGAAACATAAGAACAACTCTCTCACGGCGCTCATTGGTACAAGCGAATTGACGCGTGACTTTGAGGGCGTGGGAGGATGGAGAGTGCCGGGTGACGATGACGAAGAGGCGCTGTGGATGGGCATCAACTCACGGCTCCAATTGCCTGCCGAGACGCCTACTCGGAGACATGCCCGGAGTTTGACAGGCGGCGCAAGCCCGGGCCAGCGGTGGAGTGCTGGATCAGAAGCGTTTCGCATGAGCCCGGTGCAGAGCAGGGCAAGGACGCCAGTACGCTCTGCCGTCGAGGACGGATCTGGCTACTTCCCTGTGCAGCCCACGTCAAACAGTCGACGTGGTAGCGCCGGCTCTGAATCCGCCAAACAACACAACAGAAGGAAAAGTGGCAGTGGTAGCAGCATGTCAAGTACTGCCTCCGGTCTGGCGATCACGATGAAAGAGGCTGGCAAATGAACTATCTCCACGGAATACGCTTCTCTCCTGAAGCTCACTCCATCTCGACTCTGCAAGCAGATAAGAGATCGATCCTTCGATTTACCTAGACTACAAATCATGCCGCACTGAATATGATAACGACCTTAGATACCCCGAAAGCGATTCACGCATCATCTCAAACGAGCGTGCGTCTACGAAACCGAACCACCTCTCTCGCTCAAGAGTCGACTGTGACGCTTCCTCGATACGAATAACCACCGTCATACACATCAGTTGGTGTCTCATTCGACTTCGAGGATATAACGAATACATGATTACAAGGAGCCGCCTGTGGAGGAGAGAACGATGTCACGTGCTGTATACGTCGACGTTGCCGATCAACAGCTAGTCACCCCAAAAGTACTGTATACCTCCTCGCTAGTACATAGCATCTTTGTTCTCAAGGTTTTGCAGCTATGTAGGTTTTAGACTGGCAATAAGATATCTTCTTTCCAACGAGTGTTCTTTTGGCCCTTTACAATTCGGCCTGGAGATCAGTGAGAAGGATTTGGAGGATGTCCTTGGCATGCAGCTGCCTACATGGGTTTGCAGCAATAGCAATTTACTTTTCATATAAAGTCAAAGCCCCACATGCGTATCGCAGTGATCGTCGAGTATGGTATTGCCAGCGTTCTCAAAGGCTAAAATGAAGTCGTACGACATCTGTTCAGGACCCGAGGGAGTGACTCCCGGGCCCCGCAGCCATCACACCGATATTGGCTGTTCACTCAACAACATGTGATCGTGGGTCTGGTGCGAGAGACGGCAGGCAAATCCGGAAAGCAGATATCTAGAGTCTACATTTTCTGTATGCTCACGTCGTGTATATTCTTGACATCTCGTCATTCCCATCTTCATTTCCAAGACCACCTCTCACAACCACAAACATGCGACCAACCTTCCTCCCCATCATCCTCCTCGCCCGCCATGTCACCGCCCAACCCCCCTTCTTCAACATAACCATCCCCCCCATGCTCCGCTTCCAATGCTCCCAACTCGTCGTCGAGCGCCTCGACCCCCTCGTCACCCCCTCCCTCATCCCCTCCCCCCACCTCCACCAAATCGTCGGCGGAAACTCCTTCACAGCCTCCATGCCCCCCTCGCACGACCTCGTCACCGCTTCCACATGCACAAGCTGCACTTTCTCTGAGGACTTCTCAAACTACTGGACCGCCGTCCTGTACTTCCGCGCTCGCAATGGCACGTATAAAAGGGTGCCGCAGTTTGTTAGTGAGGGGCTGAAAGGCGCGGCGGGGATAACGGTGTATTATACGCCTGATACAAAGAATCAGACTGGTGTTACGGCTTTCAGACCCGGGTTTCGCATGTTGGTTGGGGATGCGTTGGCGACGGAGAAAACGTCGGCTCGGAAGGTGTGTTATAGGTGTATGCCGGAGACGGGTGATAACATGCATCTCAACTGCGCGGCGCCGGATGCGCAGACACTTCCTACGGGTTTCTGTCCGGGCGGTATTCGCTCTGTTATCACTTTCCCCACGTGTTGGGATGGCGTTAACCTGGATTCTCCGGATCATCAGAGTCATGTGGCGTATGCGGACGGGGCGGGAGAAACCGATGTCGGGCCTACGGGGACGTGTCCTGAGTCACATCCTGTGGCTATTCCGCAGGTTATGTATGAGGTTATGTGGGATACGAGGGAGTTCAACGACGAGGGGTTGTGGCCAGAGGATGGAAGTCAGCCTTTTGTGCTTAGTACGGGGGACAGGTGAGTTCTCTTTATCCTCCTCGAACGTTGATCGAGTCTAACGGGTTGTCAATACAGCGACGGGTTCTCGCAGCATGGAGACTACGTGTTTGGCTGGAAGGATGATTCACTCCAGCGTGCTATGAATGCGCGCTGTATAGGTGATAAGTGTTCGGTGCTGGACTATCAGACTACTGAGGAGGCGATGAAGTGTACTATTCCGCGGACTGTTGATGAGGATGTTGATGGTTGTAAGTTATGCCGTATTATTATACAAATTCTATACTAATCACTCGATCTAGGGTTGGCTGAACTTCCTGGAGGTCTTATGAAGGTTTGAAAAAGAGCCAATGTGCGTGATTCGATGGATTAGAATAACTCGATGATTCAATTGTATGTATGCGACACGCAAGGTTTAGAGTTCTCGTAATGTAAGCTATTCATGGCATCCATCTCAGCACTAGGAAGATCATTGAACAGCATCGAAATCCTCATCTGCAATCTTCAATGCTCGTATCAGCCACTGAAGGAACCCGCCGCGAATCCTCTCCCCACCAATCAACGCTATGCTTGCATTCACCTTCGTTCCCTTACAACGCGTCACAAAGACGACGTTGTGATAGTCGAATAATGCCAAGCAATAACACTCCCGCTTCTGTCCAAATGATAACATGGCTTCCAGAAGGGGCTTCGCCGTGCGCACGATACCTTCGCCATTCGTGAACGTAAGGTCCGGCTTCCGGAGACCCCAATCGCCGGGTACGATCGTGCCGGCAGGAGCAAACTGAACTATACCAACGAGCTCCTTCGCGTTGCGTTCGCCGGTCTTGCGCACATACCAGGTGATGGCGTCGGGAACAATATCGTAGCTGTGTTTGAGGGCCGGAGAGTGATCCTTACCGGCAATGACCAGAAAGTCGATCAAAGTGAGTTGTGAGGATTTCAGGACGCCTTCCGGTGTGGCGATTGCGGAATCGTCGACAGTATGGAGTGGGCTGTCTCCCACTTTGACGAGCTTGCCATCAGGGGTTGTGTAGATTTTGAATGCACAGCCACCGTACTGGGCGCCGAACGTGAGTAGCGCGCTGCTTACCTCGCTATTGTCGATATGTTTGTCATGTAGGAAACATTGCGGCGGAGTCTCCAGAGCCGCGGCCTCCAGATTCGAGTCCTCCAGCGCGTATCCCACAAGCGGTTTCAGCATCTGTACGTTTGTGTTTCTGATCGCCTCCCCTAGCCACATAATGAGCTTGTAGCGAATTTCATCTGACCATCCCACGAATACGGTGACACCTGACTGGGGTTTATCGTTGAATACGAACAAAATCAGATGCACACCGTCGTAGAAGCCAATCCGATCACATCCGAATTTCAGACGAATGTTGGCGGCTGCCGTCCCCAGGGTGTTAGTCCGTTCTTGGTGTCTTGAAACATGGGCAATGCTGTCGCCGTCGTCGTCCTTTTTTACGATATCAAGACTTGAGTCGTTGGGCCATCGTATGACAATAGCGATAGGATCGAGTACATCATCCGCTTTGATGCACCAGGCCATTGTATAGGGTTGGCCAGCGTACAATTTCGAGAAGTGGATGCGATCGCCGTAGTACCGTTTGATGATGTCATTGGGAATATCTACGAGTTCCGTCAAGGTGGAACCAAGGTCGGGGATGCTGTTCACGTCGCGGAGATGGGGATGATACACGATATCGGTGTCGTCAGAATTGGATGGGTGTCCTTCGCGAGTTTCGTTCTGGTCGGCGTCGTTGGTTGATGTTGATGGCGTACTCGGCTTTGTCTCAGCTCCCGGGTAAGTGTCCGCACTCTGTGTTGATGGTGTATGTCCGACAAGCGTCTCTGTGGAGGAGTCCGAATCGGAAGCGAGGGTCTTAGCGAGCTCATCCACTTCAGCTCTCAGAGAGCGCAATTTGTCTGTGATGGAGCATGATGAAGCCTCGGGTGAGTTGGAGGACATGATGTCGACTGCGAAGACATAAAGTCGAAGGTGGTGAGAGAAGGCAGGGTGAGGGTCGGTTTGTTGACACCACAATGAAACTAGCGCGGGTGGAAGTGGAAAGAGCCCTTCAGGGCTGGGTTATGAACACCATGTGCCAACGTTCCTAGGCAGTTGCGACCATCTGGCCACCCGCAGCCCTCCTCAGAACGCGTCTCATGGTCTCTACAAGATCAATATCGACGTTGAGCCACCATTTTCTTTGTTCTTCTGGCGAGAGCAGTGGCACCCCTCCTTCCGTCTTTCTCTTTTCCAATTTCGGAAAGCACAGCCACAGAACCAAGAGAGCTGCGAGAACAGCCAGAATGATAGGTTGTAGGACACCAAGGCCTTTTGTTTGAGCAAGCGATCCGATAGCAAAGGGTAACGCAGCACCTCCGCCAACACCTATCGCAGCAGCAAAGCCTATCGCAGAGATATGGAGATGTGGCGGAAGAGCTTTAGTCGCTGCGACGATGACAGCTGGAAAGAGCGGACCGAGGAAGAAGCCTTGTAGTGCGACAAAGATGGCTGAGACGTGGAAGGATGGAACGAGCCAGAACATGAGTTGGCATGTGATGGCGATAACAATGTATATCTGTCGTGCAATTAGCTTATGCAGGTTCCATTCCGATCTTGACCGTACCAGAACAGCGAGCTTCTCGCCAAGCTTTGGTGTGATGAAGCTCAAGACAAGGCGGCCAGCAGCGATGCCAGTCCAGAATCCGGTCGCGACAACCCCAGATTCGAATTCGCCGCCTGCTCTTTCACGGCGCATGAAGATAACGATCCAGCCTCCAAGCGCTCCACCGGCTCCGACATATCCGAAGAGGAAGATAGCGGCAATCCAGGTGACGCGACTTCTGAGTGCCTGCTTAAGACGGCTCTCACCTTCCGCATTCGCGCGAAGCGATTTTTCTCGATACACTTGACCTGAACTCGATCGGAATGCATAAAGCGATGTCGCAAGCTCAATGCAGGCGCCACCGAGCTTATTTAAGGTTAGCAACAATGTATTGAGTGTCCTTGGCGACTGACCATGATGTAGTAGAACTGATACCATTGCCATCCACGCTTCGCAATCAAGCTAGTAGCAGCTAGCGGGCTAAGCAAAGCCCCCAGCCCATATAGCCCATGCACAAATCCCAGAACCTCGTTCGCATTCGCTAGACTGCCTGCCCAGGCGTTCCAGGCTGCGTCTTCAATGCCGTTTCCAAATCCCGAGAAGATGAACAAGATCACCAAAACGGGGTATGGCGGATGGAGGGCAATGCCTACGTAGGCCACTAGATGGCAAACAGGTCCAAGGAAAGCAATGCCCCGTTGACCAAAGTGGATGTGTAGCCAGTTGTTGAGGAGTGCAGCACTGATGTATCCACCCATCGGAGATAGGAACACTAGCGAGACGACAACATATGTCAGATCGTAGTACTCCTCAAGGTAAGGAATGATAGCCTGCGTAACGTCAATAGTGTCCATGTATACGAAAGGATGGTATTGCTTACACCGTATGCGGCATCATTGGCGCCCATGATAATAAACGCGAAGAGAACAGCGAATGCGCGGGATACATTGGCCTTTGGATGGTTCCATCGCTCAGTTACTGATACTGTCGTTGATGGTTGGGGAAGGAATGTGGCTGGCTCGATGCCGCTGCTTCTTCGGTCATCGTGTTTACATCCTTGGTCGCGTAATGTCGCTGGTGCTACATGTTGCAATTCGATACTCGCCTGTAGCGCATTACTTGGAAGTCGATGGGCGCTTGCATCTGTCTTGGTTATGGTGTGAGTAGACGACATGGCTACGAACACCGAGCAAAACCACGAGCCGCGCAGGACAATGAACTTCGATTTCTGACCAACGATGAACAAATATGAGAAGTTACTAATAGATTCCGCACGTTGCCCGTGTCTTGCACTCGGAATCAGTCACCATATTGCACCACCCGGTCACGCTTGGCACTACCACACCGAAAGCGGAAATGCTTGCGAGGACCTGTGTGAGAACACCGTCATATGTAGAGAAGCCAAGTCTCTCGTAGACTCGCTAGACACATGCATTGATGCGTACAAAAAGTTACGTATACTGTACATTTGGCAGTATCTGGTTCGTTAGAGGTCCCGAGCCTGCGTCATTCCGTAGAACAGTGCTTTATCCAGGGAAAGGATAGACAGCTGGACTCTTGTACCCATTCGTACCGACGGCCCTCACGCCGAAGATGACATTGTCCTTGCTGAGGGGAAGCACAACTGACCCAACTTTGCCGACATCAAGCATGCGAGTCCACAGGCTTGCTGTAGTGGCTCGCCACACGATTTCGTAGCTCGCGACATCTGTGCTATTGGAAACAATCCACTTGATGCGCGAGTCGTTGTCCAAAACTGTCGTGTCGATGGTGACGTTGCGTGGCATGCCAGGAGCTTGTGAAAGGGACCAAAGGGTCGCGAGATTGACCTTGCCAACACGTGCTGTGAAGTCGAAGTCGACAAACTCGATTAGGTCGCCGTAGACGGTGCCGTTCTCGGTGCGCAGATCTTGATGCTGATGAGCGAAGTTCTCGTTAGGCTCCGTGTAGCGGATAGCAGGGTAACCCGCTTGGAGGAACCCAGTGTGGTCACCTCCACGTAAGAAGCGGTCCAAGCGGTAGATGATGGCTACGTTCATGCCGGTGGCATTGTTGGCAGCGACTTCAGCTGAGAAGCGCGCAAGCTCTCGTGCAGGGCTATCGTTTTCGCCACCGATTTGGAGTCGTCGCGCTGCTGTGACGTTGTTTTCGGCTGAAAGAGGCGGAACACCTTGAGCAAAGGCGCGAATGGTGTAGGGGTCTTTCTGACCGCGATCTCCAGTTGAGGAACCGACGATGTCGCAGTTTAGCATGCCTTCGACGTTCGTGCTAGAGTTCTTGAGTGTTTGTGCCAGATAAGTGGAGCCATATAGACCCTGCTCTTCGCCAGATACAGCACCGAGGACTATTGTTGACTTGGGCTGATGCTTGGCAAGAACACGCGCAATCTCCATCGCAACTTGTATAAGTCAGCTCTAATCCTGTGACAATCCTTTCAAGAAACACATACTAGCAACTCCACTCGCGTCGTCGTTGGCACCGGGAGAGTCGGCATCGTAGTTGAGCACGTCAGTGACCCGGCTGTCAATATGTCCGGTCATGACATATACCCTGTCGGGAGTCTCGCTTCCCTTGGCAGTCGCAAGCACATTCGATATGTACACGGGAAAGGGGATTCTGCTAGCTATTCCTTGCAAATAGCTTTGCACCTCGACCGTCATCGTGCCGTTGCTATCCGCAGCATATTTTCGCATCTCGGAGGCAACCCAATCCCTCGCTGCATCTACTCCGCGCGTCGAGCTGTTGTATGTGGCGAGGGTATGGCGTGTTCCAAACGATACAAGTTTGGTGATCGTAGCCTCGATGTTTGCTGAACTGATCTCATTGACAATAGCTCGCATCTCATCGTCTGGTGCTTGCGGAATCAGCTCCACGCCGACATTGGACGGAGGCCATGCTGCGTTGGCACAGTCGGTATATGACTCCGCGTTGGCAGCCACTGGTAGCGGGAGGTCGCGACCGAAAAGAACCTCGTGCGCGTAGGCGCTCGAGAGCAGCGCACTTCCGAACAGTGCTGATCGGAGAAACATAATGACTGCTATGAAGAGATGGCTATCCGACACAAAGCTCGCAAATCGGCTTCTTATATCGAAAATGGGGATGGGCCGTCGCCCAATGTGCGAGACGGCACATTATGGCATGGATCCGCATATCGGAAGTGGTCTACAACGAACTTCCCATGCCAGTTAGCACACTGGGTCTGCAGTGGGTGCCCATCATCATTTTCTGCGATCTCTTCTCGAGATGCACCTGTTCCGCGGCTCGGCAAGCGTAAATACCCAGCCCTGCTACTTGCCGACAGGGTAGGAGATTACCGAATTAGGCAGGTGGAGAAGGAAGAACGACGTCAACCACGGATGATTGAAGGCTTGACAAGGCCAGATGAACGCCGATAAGAAGGACGGCGCAGTGCAATGACTAAGGGTAGAACGGAGAATAACCACTAGGCGGAACTGACGACTGTGGCTTGTGCGGGCATACTGTCACCGCAGCCTGCATAGCTGGGTAACATGAGGATCGCAGACCGCAATTACTGATCAGAACAGAAGTCCAAGGACGTCGGATCTTCATGCCCTGTGGTTGGCCACTTATAGAAGTAGTCGCGATATCGTCCAGGAATCCAGGGCGGGGGTACCGTAGTCCAGGCGGTTCAGACTTCGGCCAGGATCTGCTGTCTGCATCGGACATGAGTATCGGCAGCTTTGCACGAAGCTGTAAGGGCAAGCTGCAAGTTTATATGCATCGTGGTAGAGTACCCAGATGTCGGACCATGGAGAGTGAACTGGAGGGAATTCTACGATGCTGCTAGCGCTGATGCGCTAAAAGCTTGGCAACTCAGGGTCCAGCAGTCGGACTTCGCGATGATGCAATGTGTCAAGTCGCGAAAGTCTGCCTACAAGGCTACAGTATAACCTTCACCGTAACAAACCTCGCGCTACATCTCAAATCTATATTGAGGTGTTGCAATCACTCCAAATAGACATAACCCTTGACAATCCGCAATGGTACGCCTCATCTACTTTCATTGCTCAACACAAACTTACGTCGCAAACAGAACGCGCTCTTCAACAACGCCTTACGGCAATCGACATCGATACGAAAAGACTTGGATCAATTTGCCGACTCAGCCTCGCCATCACCACATCTCCAAGCCCAACTAAACGCGTCCCTAGCCACATTTGCGCGCACCATCGACGACTATGGCAAGCTTGCAAAGCAAGAGCCTGTGCAAACCAAAGCAGAAAAGGCACATGAGAGGTTAAAGAACTTCCGGGCTGAACTCGAAGAGTACCGGACAAACTTCAAGCGCATAAAAGGTGTAAACGAGGAAATTGTACGTTTCGAACCGACGCCTAAGACTCTCGCCTTGTCATTGCGAGCGCCGTTGCTGACTAGGAGCAGCAAACCACAGAGGCACGAACAGAACTGCTAGGCCGTCGTCCACACAACACAGCAACCCCCGAAAACCCCTATGCCCAGCCTAATCTCTCTGCCCAACATTCGGCGTTCGCACCTTCCCAACCCTACAACCCCAACGCTCCCTACCGACCGAACCCCTATTCGGCTGGCGCACCAGCGGGTGGCGACTACGACCGCGAGGGCCATGTGCTGAGGGAAAACACCTTTTTCAACAAGACGTCAGAGCAGTTGGATGAGTTCTTAGACAGAGGACGGACGGTCCTTGGCGATCTGGGACAGCAGAGAGAGATGCTCAAGGGAACACAGAGACGGCTATACACGGTTGCGAATACCCTGGGAATCAGTGGCGATACCATCCGCATGGTTGAGCGGAGAGCCAAGCAAGACAAGTGGATTTTCTGGGGTGGAGTCGTCGTCTTCTTCCTGTTCTGCTGGCTGGTCATTCACTATTTGAGGTAATGGCCTAGCCACGGTCATTGGATCGTGGATAGGACGGTTTTCTAGACATTCAGGGGACATCATTTGAATTAGCGAGGCGCATGGAGCATAGTGTATATTCAGAGGAGAATGGGTGTGATGTTTCGCGCAACATGACGATATAGCAGTAAGTTTGTAATGGACCTCATGCTACTTCGAGGCCAACTAAATCGTTACAGGTACGGATTAGTAAATCTGATACGATTCGGCAAGAAAACAATCAAGCATGTGTGCACAGTTCGGCCATATCGTTGAATCGCTCGTCAAAGTCCATTTCCCCTGCCAACTATGGTTACTCGAGCTTCACTACAAGTCCTCGAGCTTCCGGCCAATATGATTGAGCTTCGAGTATATCCTTTCCTGCTGATATTGCAGCCTTCCGACATCATCAAAACGTCCATTCCGCTGGATCCATGGATATGCATTTCGAGGATGGTGTTGACGATATCGATGCCGATGAGGACGGCCAACAGATAGCCATCTGTCTCTTGGGTCTTCGAGCCTCGGTGGCATTATCCCACATTGATGACCGAAGAACGGATAGTGCTGCCGTTTCATCATCACCGCAGCGCATGGGTCGTAGTATGCTGGCTGCCGCCTCATCTCGTATGATCGGCCGACAGCACCCGAGAAACAGCGTAACAGCTGCTCCAGGACTCGCTCGGATACCAAGCCTTCCAATGCAATGAGGCCCATGCACCACTCCCTCCGCATCCCAGGTTGCTCATCGTACACGACTTCGTGTAGGTGACCTTGCAGGAAACCCATCATGGACGCGGCCAATGCCTGCGATCGAGTGGCCCGAGCGACTGAGCAAAATATCAGAAACCGGTGCCTGCTGCAACGAAGGTCCGAGGTCTCCATGACGCCCAAGTCTTTTCTGAGACAGTCCTTCATATGCTCATCTAGGCGTGTTCCGGTCGAAGCGGCGAAATTGGACTTTGGCGCAAGGTATCCGATGAACTCCCCAAGAGCTGTGACGATAGTGTCGGATGTGACGGGATACTGCAGTTTCTTGGAGAAAGCCTCCGCCATCTGTGATATCAGGCGCCGGCTGTCGAATGTTCTGGCAAATCCCAGGTTGCGAGCGACATCTGGAAGCCACTTTTGCAATCCGCTCAGACTGGGGTGGAGAACTACATCGGCAGCGAGTCTTATCGTCACAATATCCCACATGGACCAACAATTGTTTTTCGGAAAGAACGCAATCTTGCGCGAACGATATCGATGCTGTGTTGGGAGGAAAGGGTGGTGGTACAGAAGGCCGAAAAGATTTCGCTCGACAGGCCGCTGTCATCATTATATGCTCAACGGTGTTGACCACTAGGTCTACCGTCAGCCCTCCCGATCGATCGACAAACAGACGAATACGTTGAACAGTCGCACAAGTTTGCTTCGACAACGCGCGTGGCCGCCTCATACGATTCTAGCCAATTACTACTCACGCTATGGTTTGGCTTAGCTCAGTACCATCGCCTCAGGACAGTACGGATCGACGTACGCGTTTTTGTGCACGCATTGACGAAAAGCAGGTCCCATCTGTAAAAATGGGAAGCAACATCAAACGCACGGTACATCATTTGTTAAGATTCTGGAATACGCGATCCCATTTTTCCCTTCGGAATATGGCTTACAGACCGCTGTGAGAATGGCAGGATATGCTCGAGATGCCAGACAAGGCTCTCATCTTACTATCTGAAAGCTACGTAATTTGGGAAACAGGCCGTAAATGCAACGCCTCGCTAGAGCACCCCACGACGCATTCATATCTCAAAACACGACAGGTGTAGAGCCTGCCCACCAAAAACCATTTCCATATTCCATCTCAGTTTCGCTACACTTCTTGGATGAGCCCAACTCTCGCGTATGGTACAGATCGGATCGTCAATGTCGGTAGTCGAACGTTCGCCTCTTCGTTAACCCAATGGTCCCTCATGCAAGCCATCACAGAGCAGTAGATCAATGCAATCTCTGGTCGAAACCAAAGAAGCGTTGCTCTTGCTCAATAATAACCGTACCTACCGTACCCACCAAGCAGAACATCCAGTTTCCCGTCAACACTGTCCAATTTCATGTCCATCTCGCTCTGTTGCCACTGGAGGTTCTGAAGCTCGTCGAAGTAATCGCCTCTCGGATATCCGACCGGTGATATCATCGGCGAAGCCCAACCAGAGCTCGGGTACGTTGGGATGGCGAGGCTCATATCCGGGCTGTGGCGACGTCGCATGACAGGCAATGACCGTGCCCTGTGACCTGGCCAGGGCAAGGCTCGGGGAGTGCGACCACGGTGATAGCCAGCGTATGGCATAATGGCGAAGGGCTCGAGATTCCTCGTCGTAGGTCCTTCCAGTGCCTCTTGTACCTTCGCTAAAGCCCTCGCCCAGTCCCCAAGATATGTTGGCGACTCTTGCGATATCAGAGATTCGAAATGCACCCAGAATTGAGCGAGCGCTTCAGCCAGCAAAATAGACGCATGATCCGCTGCTAGATACGAAAGTGTGATGAACATCTGCCGCGAACTTCGGAGACCTTTGCTGCTATGATAAACGTTCTTGACATCCTTGACCAGCTGAGTCCACAGCTCCTGGATAAGGCGCTTTTGCTTTTGCCCCGAGTCAAAGCATGAGTAATGGCCAAGTTTCTTGAACAGTTCCGAGAGAGTATACTCGATCATACGACTCGGTATTCCATAACGATGTTGAAGTCGGGTGTCGAGATCTTCCACAAGCTCGTCTCCATCGATACCGTGCATGCCCGACAGCTGAGGAAACCAAGCAGAGAACGTTTGACGATCTACAGTGATAGGACGGAGCCCGCTGAATTTTATCCTCATATTTCGAATGCTAGTATCTCAAAAACGCCGATGAGTTTTGGATAGATGTTGCTGGGGAATTGACAAAAGAGGTTTGGCTGTTCGCTGAGAAAGAAGTGGACTGCGCTAATCACAGTACCTGACACAGAGGGCAGTCTCTATATACGCATCAAGTACCGGTGAGAGCGTTATTGCCTCGCATGCCGGGTGACCGAGCCTACGGACCTTGTTCACCCCTCGCGCCAAGATTGATGTGCCACAGAGATGTTTGCTTGCGACGACGATGAAAGCAACCACTAAGGCAGCACCAGCCCCTGTCCTTTCGGTCCAGTGTGACGGCAACAAAGACACGTCAGTCGTTTGGTACCGGAGGTTTGTTCCAGTTCATGGAAATCCAATCGAGTGCGCGATGCGCCCTGCTTCGATCATCCACCCAGCGGTGTGCTTTGTGCTACGCCCCGATACGACACTGAATGCTACTGCAATGGAACGACAGTCATCCTGTCGGCTTCATCGGACTCTTTCTTTGATCGTCCCATCGAAGCTAAGTCTACTCAAAGGGACGCCGTTCATGTTGATCGATTTAATCTCATCGGCTAGGATGAGTGCAGGATCTCAACAAAAGCTTAGTTCAGATGCGAAACTGAGAGATACGCAGACAACGGCGCGTGGGAGCTTTCTCAACAGCCTCAGCCACTGCTCTATGCCTAAACGAGTTACCTGAATGCCACGCTGGCGTTGGGTCAAGGCGGTGTCAAGGCGGTATCCAAGGCTGAGAGCCCTGGCGGTCAGCGTGGGCTGAGCTACATGTGAAGGAGCGCCTACATCGGAGCAAACTATGATACGATAATGAGCAGACACTCTTACGGATTACCTGTGTCAAACGTGAGGCCAAAACATGACTGGTCAACGGTTGCTGTACCCATACGATCAATACGGGGCTGCCACTACTACCGGGTGCCTGGGTGGTATGGGGGAAAAGTAAAAAGGTACTGGCGATTATCGGGGCATTCTGCACTGAAGGAGTCATGCGCTACTCTTTGTGAGACACAAAACATACTGGGAATGCGATCAACTGATCTCACTGAGACTCTCCGTCAGACTTTAGCTTTGTGCTTCCAACCACGTTTTATCTGGTCAAGTATCAGATCCGTCGTTTGTGTAGCGGATCCCGCCGTGCCAGTCTGACCGTCAACGCCACATCTGCAACTAATGTTCCGGACATCACAGCTTCGCTGCACAGACTAGGCAAGGTACATATGCCTAATACTCGGAAGGGGAGCCTGTGGTCATTCCCAATTTTGCCCGTCAGCCGATGAGCATCATATACTACACACACAGCTTGCTGCGACTACTTGCCTAGTTTGATCACAACAGCCTCACCGTTGTTTCAGATTCATCATCTCCACGTGTGCCCAAGTACGGCGACTCCGTGCGGGGAAGTTCCAACACTTCGTTAAACGCTCAATACACTTAGGATGGCAAATTCGGCCGGGATGAAGCAGCAAGCATGCAACCAACTTGGAACGAACAACAGTCAGTTTTCAGGAAGTGACTGTGAACATGTACCACAATCACATGTCAACCACTACGTTCATGCTCGTGCCACATGACTGCGGGTGGAATGCTCATCATCCGCCCCACGATAAACGATCGCAACGACTTTAGTGAAGAAATCATCTCAACAACCATACAGTTGGAAGACTAGCCCAAGACCAGCAGCTACGTCGATACTGAAAGTCACCGATAGGTGCCACGTACAACTCAACACTATGAACAGGGCTGAAGCATCGAACTTGAATGATCATGCATGATCGAACACCCATCGGCGGGTCAAGAGACCCCTAACCCATAGCGCTATTATACCAAAGAACTGGGAGCCAGCATGCAGAGGCTGAGGCGATCACACGACTGCACAAGTCAATCCCATGGCCAACAATGAAGGAAGAAGTGATTGAACGCGAGAGTGATGTACCGATTCTTGTACAAATCCAATGATGGGAATCATATATACAAACAAACACCACGACGCCGTCCTAGATATGCTCATACCAACGAAAGACTACCAGTCCAGTCCTCCAGCCCCCCTCTCCCCGCCAGCCAGTATCTGCGCCGCCTTCGCCTTCTCCCCCAACCCACCCTCAAGATGCGAAACCTGCATCCCCTTCCGCCCCTTCAACTGCATCCTCTGCAACTTCTTATCCAGCGCCACAAACGGATCTTCCGTCTCACTCTTCTTAATCTTAAACTTACTCGTACCAAGCACACTATCCAGTTCCTCCACACTGGGCAACTTGACATACAGCCATCCATCACCGCGTTCCTCGATAGGGAAAACAGCAATGTTGACGCTCTCGTCGTTTGCGCATTTGCCCGCGTTGTCGCCGGAGAGTTCGTAGTTGCGCTTGTGGTACGGGCAGCTGACCCAGAGTTTGTTGTTGGCGAGGTCGTCGCCGATGAGGCCGTCGGAGAGGACAAAGGCGCGCTTGTGTGGGCACATTTGCTGGGTGCAGTAGTATTTGCCGCGGACTTTGAAGACGGCGAGTTGCGTGTCGCCGCGCTTGATGGCTTTGCTGTCGCCTGTGTCTGCGTCTTTGAACTCTTCGGCTTTGACGAGGGGCTGCCAGGATAGTTCTGTCCATTTCGTGCCGCGGAAGTCTTCTGTGATGGAGTCTTTGGGCCAGTATGAGGGTCGTTCTTGACCGCGCTCTTGGGTCGGTTCGATGGTGTCGACGATGGTTTCGGATGTGTTTGCGAATTGGGAGAACCAGGATCGCTTCTTGGGGTCTTTGAGTACTTCGGTCCATTCGCAGAAGAAGGTGCCGACGAGGTCTTCCATCTGCTTCTCGAGATCTGCGCAGATGCCTAGCTTGTCTTCGAGGATGACTTCTTGAAGGTACTTGATGCCGCCGGGGAGGTTCTCCATCCATCTCGCTGTTCGTTGGAGCTTGTCGGCTGTGCGGATGTAGAAAGAGAGGTAGCGGTCGAGGATGGGCACCACATCGTCTGGCGGTACGTCCTTGGCGAGTAGCTCCGAGTGTCGTGGCTTCGCGCCACCGTTGCCGCCCACGAATATGTTGAAGCCCTTCTCAGTCGCAATGAGACCAAAGTCCTTGTTCTGTGCTTCAGCGCACTCGCGTACACAGCCGGACACACCACCCTTGATCTTGTGGGGCCCACGGATGGACTTGTAGCGTTCTTCTAGACGCACCGCCATGCCCACGCTGTCGCCGATACCGAATCGGCACCATGTAGTACCGACACATGACTTGACTGTTCGTAGTGACTTGGCGTATGCGTGGCCAGACTCCATTCCGCCATCGATGAGCTCTTGCCAGATGTCGGGGAGGTCTTGTTTCCGTGCGCCGAACATGTCGATACGCTGACCACCGGTGATCTTGGTGTAGAGGTTGTACTTCTTCGCGACGGTACCGATGACAATCAGCTTCTCCGGGGTAATCTCACCACCAGAAACTCGCGGAACAACTGAAAAGGTGCCGTTGCGTTGGATGTTAGCCAGGAATCTGTCGTTGGTATCTTGTAGACCCCTGTTGTTGACTTCCAGTAGATGCTTGTTGTACAGAGAGGCGACGATGTTTCCGATGGTGGGTTTGCAGGCTTCGCAACCCAAGGAATTTGGATCTTTTCCAGCTTCCTTCATGACAGCAGCAAAGTCCTTCAGGCCTTTGACGTAGATGATGTTGAAGAGGTCGGCGCGCGAGTACTCGAAATGTGGGCAGAGGTGATTCTTGACTTCGTTGCCCATGGAAGCCATGGTCTTGTTGAAGATCGTCTGCACAAGCGGCATGCAGCCTCCGCATCCGGTACCAGCTTTGGTGCAAGACTTAACGTCGCCGATGCTCTTGCATGTTCCATCCTTGGTTGCATTGACCACATCGTCTTTGGTAACGTTGTGGCATGAGCAGATCTGAGTGTCGCCGGATCTATGTGATGTTAGTACAGCATTCTTGTATGAGCGCAGTGCAACCTACAGATCTGAACCATCGTCGTCGCCCTTCTGCGCACCAACGATAAGCTCACTTGGCGCCATCTCCAACTGCTTCTGGTTCTTCACCATAGGCACCAGCTTGATGTAGTCTTTCGTGTCGCCGATCATCATGCCACCCAACAGGTACTTTCCGTCCATGGTAAACAGATACTTCTTGTACACTTGTTGGAATGGATCCTTGTATGTCAGAGCCTTGACCGGTGGTGGCGCTGGTCCATCCGTCAAATTCTTAACTCGATCTCTCGGCGTCGCTCCATTGGCATCTTTCTTCTCAGCTCGTGGCCGTCCAGGCATGTTCTTCGGTCCATCGCGATCCGCGAAAAAGTCACCGAAGCTCGCGACTTCGACACCCAGAAGCTTCAACTTGGTGCTGAGATCAGGTGCTTTGAACTTGCGTGGCGCGTGTGCTTTCGCTTGTGTGAGGTTGAAGGCGAGTACGTCTGCCATCTCGACACCAGGAGCGATGAGACCAAATGTCTGGTTCTCCCAGCTGGCGCATTCTCCTACGGCGTAGATGTCCGGTTGTGAAGTCGCTAGGTCAGGGCCGACTACGATACCACCTCCTCGATCGGCGCATTTGATACCGGCTTTCCGGGCGAGCTCGTCTCTTGATTTGATGCCGATCTGCTAAAGTCAGCTTTTGTCGTTGTTGCGCGGTCCAATGTTACTCACCGCGAAGCAAATGCACGAGCACTCCATCTCATCACCATCCTCAAACACCACACCCTTGACGAAGTTGTCCTCGGTTGTCAAGATCTTGCCCACTCTCTTGCTTAGCATGACATCCAAGCCCAAAGCACGGACCTGTTCGACGACCATACCGCCCGCGTCGCCATCCAGTTGTCTCGATAGCACCCATCGATTCCGCTCAATGAGCTTCACTTTCGCGAAATCTTCAAGGTCCATCATCGCGTGTGCGGCTTCCAGACCTAACAGACCACCACCGACTACAGCGCCTGTTGTACCTTTCCTTGTCGAGGAAAAGTCGATGAGTCTTTGTAGGTCTTCGATTGTGCGGTATACGAATACGCCATTCGCGTCATGGCCGGGTGTGTGTCGTGGGAGGAGCGCGTCGGACCCTGTTGCCAGGACCAAGATATCGTAGGGTACCGTTTCGCCGGATGAAGTCTTGACGTTCTTCTCGGTGGAATCGATTTCGGTGACGAGGGTGTTGAGATGGTAGTTCAGCGAGCCTTCCGGCATCGATGCATACTAGGATGAAGTTAGCCGCATACATTTCGTCCTCGCTTGATGCTGAACCTACCCATTCCCTGGGGTTGAGATACAAGTTCTCGACTTTCCGATGTTGGAAAAAGCTCGTCAAACCGACGCGGTTGTATGCAAGATGTGGCTCTTCACCAATGACAACCACGTCGTATTCTCTCCGCTTCACATCGTACTTCATGAGTTTCTCTCTTGGACGAGTTAGCTGTTACTCTTTTATCTAAAAAGCCTTGCCAACTTACATGAATGCAATGCCCACCATACCCAATCCAACAACCACAATCTTCTTCCGTGGATGTTGATCATTGATCTCGCCCTTCTTCTCCAGATCAGCTACCTTCTCAGGCAGCTTGTTAGCTTCCGCGTCGTTCCACTCCGCATTCGATATGTTCCCGTCTTTCGATCCCCATGTCGCTGTAATATGGCGGTCGCCAGGTGGGGAGTGTGATTCGCCAGATGAAGGCTCGATGCCTTGTGTGACGATTGGCTCCGTCTCAGCCATGATGTGCGTGAAGGCTATCAAAGCCCCGGGTATCTGAATATCAAGACGACAGATGTACCTCTGAAGCAAGTAGTCGAACTAGCACACTCAGCCAAGAGGGCACAAGATACCACAATGCGTATGCGTATGCGTAAGCGTAAACTGCAACACTCACTCCAAGAAGAGTAGGAAACAGAAGTTTGGGAGAGGGAAAGATGGCAAAGGCAAGAGATGACTTCAGCGAGTAGAATCAGTAGAGCAAGATACCTCAATAGCCGCAACCAACAACTCCGTGGCACGAACATCTCCCGCGCGTCGACCCAACACGCGCTTTGCCCTCCCGCGCCAACCCCTCCGCCACATACGAAAGGATAGATAGCTCAATCATCCCGTCTCCCAATCACGCATGCCCCGCGGTGGTCGCGGAAATGCATCGTAACGCAGCGGGGTTGCTGCTATCCCCTGCAACTGTCTGTACCACATCCTAGCTCCCGCTCCTGCGGCAGTAATGAACGACAAGGATACCGTGGCGCGTCCAGTCAAACAATTGACATTGCTCATTAATGTTACTAGGGGGCGATGGAGACGCGTTCTCCGTGGAGATTTCAAGACAGGTGTGATGTGGAGACGCGTCGGGTGGGTTTGGCACTGGTTGGGTGTTCCTTATCGCGAGCTAGGCGGCTTGGCGACAGGGGGACGTCTCGCTTCGTTATCAGGAGAGGAGAGGACGGAGATGCGGGTTTGTGGTTGATGGTCTCCGGGGGATGTCATTGTACATGTGTGGTTCGGCTTGGAGGGTTATACGATGGACAGGATCGAGATGGGCGGGTAAAGTGCGATGTCATGTCCAGACTGGTCTTGGCCCTACACGTGATGGGAACGAGCAAGGGACTTGGTGATAGAATTGTTGAAGGTGTGCTTGTAGTATGGCATACTTTGGCTCTTCAAGCAAATGCAGTACATGCAATTCGAGAAACGCGACTTTATATACAGTGAATAGACCGAAATAATATGTATCCCAATCCCTCCAATGCCCCAAAACTCCACAAACAACAACATCGACCCTAGAAGAACATCAACTCCTCGTCCTTCCAACCCTGCTCATTCAACGCCTCATGCGCCGCCTTCTCCAGCGCCTCCGGTCCACAAATCAGCACCAAACTCTCCCCTCCATCCCTAACACAATGCTCACCCAACAACTCCTTGCCAATCCGGCCCCTCAACCCCTGCCAATCCTCCGGTCCTTGAGTCAACGTATACAACAACTTACACCTCTCCGTGTTGTCCTTGGCAAAAGCATCCAAATCCTCTCTGCACAGTATATCTTCTACCAGCCGGTTGCCGTTGAGAACAGTGCAATGCGTCTCATCCTCTCTGTCCTGCATGACAGCGCGTAAGACCTGGAAGATGGGCGTGATGCCACTGCCGCCGCAGATCATGAAGAAACGCTTCACTCTCCGCTCCTTGCCGTTGACGGCACAGAGACCGCGGCCTAGGTACTCGAATTTGCCGATGGGGCCTTTGAAATCGACCCAGTGGCCTGTGGGGATGGAGTCGAGGGCTTTTGTCATTTTGCCGCCGGCGCGGTGGGGTGTGTCGGCGTAGACTTTGATGAGGACGTCGCAGTAGCCGGTTTGCGTGGTTTGGCTTATGGGTGTGTAGGACCGAATTATGGCTTCGCGAGTGACGGGATCGCGGAGACGGATCATGAGGTGTTGGCCGGTGGGTAGGCCGAGCGCTTGATCCGGATGGTCGAGCTTGAAGCGGAAGATGCGTGTGTCCCAGGAGACTTTTGTCTTGGAATGGAGGAGTGTTTTGCGCCAGTTGCGGGAGTCGAGGAAGATGGGGCGAGGGGTGGTGGATTCGGGGATGTGTTCGGGTTCTGAAAGGAGTTTGCGGGAGGCTTCTGAGAGGGTGCCGATGTGGTAGTCTGGCATCATAGCTTTGGCTGTTTCGCTGTCTGCTTATTGTTAGCCGGGGTTGTGCCGTTTGTTTCGGTGATATGGGACTCACGAATCGCCATGAACTCATCTGTAGCGTCCTGGGCCGCTGCGCTTATGATGCTCTGCGCACCGCCCGGGTGGCCTTCCAGGAAAGCAGTGCCATCGTAAACTTCGCTGTTGACCACGAACCATGGGTTCTCAGCCTTGTCGTGTTGCCGCAGCTCATCGATCTCGATGACCTTGTCAACCCCATCTTTCGTCATTTTGATCTCTTTCACCTCCTCGATGGCAGCATGTTCTGGCTCTTCACCTCCTATCTTCTCGCCCCAGTATCCGTTCGTGAGATTTCCACCAGCCTTCTTGACACGCTCCATCCAGCCACCAGGCATCAACGCGGGTTGCGTCGGATGCTCAAATCGGAGTACGTCGTCTTCCTTGTGAATAACTATGCGGAACCATGGGTTGTTCATCATGCCCAACACACTCCAGTACATATCTCTTGGCTGAACGCACATCGCTTCGTCCATCACCCGCACCACGATATCATCCGCCTCTTTCAGCTCGGCAGTGCTAATCTCCAGATTCCAGAAGCACCAGCAGAAGCTCGTTTCGCGCCAGTCCATGTCCAATCTTGCGCCGTATAGTTGTCGGTCTTCAAAGGCCCGGTACTTGTCTTCTGCGTAATCGATCTTCGCAAGTCGCCATGTCTTTCCCTTGTCGAGCGATAGTTCGCATCTTGTCACACGTCGTCCACCACCACTGTAGGCGTAACCCCGGACGTTGTACGATTCGGGACTTGAAGATAAGGCCAGCTTCTCTTCGTGGGCGGGACATGCAATAGCCGAGTTGGGTGAGAGATCATAGATGGCGTAGCGATCGTCCATCCACCATTTCGCGTTCTTGGCTGCCTCATCTGGGTCGACAGTGGTACTGTAAAATGTTAGTCTTGATCCCATTTCCAAGTTCGAGGCACATACGGTAGCACTCGGTTGTCGTAAATGTGGTACCAGTTGTCGCTTGGCTCAGCCGTAACGATCAACTTCTTCAACCACTTCACGCTTCGGCCACCGATCTGTCCCGGTATCACGGCTCTTAAAGGCTTGCCGTGATCGGGCCTCAGCATTTCGCCATTCATCTTGTGCGCCAACATGATGCCCCGGTTTGGGTCCATGACCCAGTTGAGTTTCACTGATGTGCCGTAGTATCCGTTGGGCTATGCATAGTGTTAGACATTGTACGTTGTCCACCGAAATGCGACTTACAAGTTTGTCAGCACCTTCCATGCACACGTACTTCGCTTTCCGTAGAGGCTTCGCTCGCTCGATGATGTCTTTCATGACTACACCAGTGAATAGCGCTGTTGAAACGCCGGCTGGGCCCCAAGAAAATCCTTTGCTCTTCCTCACGACGTTTTGCTCTTTCCGCCTATTACCGGCGCAGACCAGAGTTACGGGATATGTGACGTTTTCGTATTCTTCAAGCAACTGTCGCAACGTGATCTTGAGAGGGTTGGCTACTAGACTAATGGACGTTTAGTATCAAGACATCATCTTCCAAGAGCGCAACATACCCTTCAACCGAGAACTCCCAATCAAGACACTCTGCATCCTGTACATCAGGCACTGGGCCATGGTTTCGCACATAGAACAACTCTGGGCTAGTCAAGAAACCCTCGTTGAACAAGTCCGTTAACGGTGCTTCCGTATTGAAAGGATGAACACCCGTTAGCCGGATTAGTCTGGGGTCTCTTGGTACATGCGCGTCCGGGGTGGGTTTATCAACGTCCAGAACTTGTGGTGGAGTATTCGCTGGTGGTGGAAGCGGAAAGTCTGCTTCTGATGTCGACGTGGTAGACTTGGTGTCGTCACCGTTCACGGTCTCTGGTGGTGATGGCGGCAATTGTATCGATTTCGACGCGGCATGTGGCTGTGGTTGATGTTCATGGGCAGGAGGGACGGGCACTCCCGCCGGGTTTTGGGTTGCCACGCTCATGATGCGTGACTAGGAGATGGGGTACCGAGACTTGGGGAAGATTCAGTAGGATCGGTATAGGGCTTGTGCTATACGTGACGGCCACTGTGATCAAACAGGTTTGGAAATATTCATGAAATTATGCCGATGGAGCGGAAAGGATATGCGCAAAGCGACGTATAGGCAAGATGACGATGCTGAGATACCAGACCAGACTAGACCGGACAAAAGGCAGATGGGGCAATCGAAGTTGTTTGGAGTTGGTGATACTACGTTAAACCCGGAGTGTTCTAAGAACGTAGTGGCACCCTTCAACCAGCTAGTTGGATACGTCAACGGTATGGTCAACGTCAGCCGCTGCACAGCAATACCGCGGAAACTCTACTTCGATCTGTGGGGAACAATCGCATCCAGCATTCCGTCATCATCCTAGCTAGCATCGAACGCCAGGCTTCGGTCATCTCGAATTACCATACCAGATACGCTCTGATATGCGAGCTTATCTTTAACGCTCAGATTGGGGATAGCGCGTGATATGTGTACGCGATGGCGTTAGCGGGCCTTGATGCCGCTAAAGTCTGTTCCTGGCCGGACCGAGAAGGCTGAACTTGGTGTGGGGGCTCGGCTCTTGATGTGGATCCAACATCCATCCAGCGGAGATGCCATACTTGAGCGGATGATCGGTCGCTCTAGAGATGCTAGACTTGCGCATTCTTTGGTCTGGTCTAATGCACGGTAGTTGCCAATATTGCGCGAATTTTTGAAACTTCCTAGTGCTCACAGGGCGAAATCGCGTGTAACAGTTCTGGTATTGGGACTATTGCGAACAAATTGTGGTCTGCAGACATGGCATTTGTCACTCTTCTGCAGAGTCCAATGTATCGAAAAAGACTCGGTTGATATTTCGTCGCATGCGAAATAGACGCGACATATTCCTGCTTGTTTTCTGGCTTAGAGCCATAGCTAGAGTGTGCTATTGCATGGCTGAGAAGAAAGATTCAAAGATTTAAAAACTAAAATCATTGAATCTTTCTTCTCAGCCTTGCAACAGCACACTCTGACTATAGCTCTAAGCTGGAAATCACGCGTCCGAAGGAAGCCTTGGCTTCAGTGTTTCTCAACTCAACAACCATAGTACACCAGACCACTCATAGTATCTCTGACGCGTGGTTTCCTGCTTGTTTTCCAGCTTATGAGGGATAAGTCACAAAACGAGCAGGAAACCACGCGTCGGAGATACCATGAATGGTCTGGTAGGTCTGCGTGCTCGAATTTGTATTTCTCCGCGGCTGCGCACTTGCCGAGGCTAGCGACTCAGCGTAGTGCGAGGTTATCGCTAGGAGCTGCAAGCCAACATTATTTCCGCGACACTAGATCGTGTCTGCGAAGACATTCTCATGCGAGATATATGCAAAGATCGCGATGCCTTACTCAAGCAGCTTCTCTTTGAGTGTTGAGCCTTGCTCCAAAGGCCCGACTCGTACTTGTCCTTGGAGTCGTTGCTCTATGGTTTCCGCACGAGCTTTCTTGCGCTGTTCAGTCCTTTCTTTGACGCCCGCTTTGTCATATCGACTTTTCATTCCATGTTTGAGGCGAGTAATCATGTCACCCGCCTTGCCCTTGCTCACATCTTCCGGCTTTAAGGCATCTTCTTTGGGACGGAATTTGTTCAAAAAGTCGACCTGAGCTTGCGACGCACGACCCTTACGCCATGCTTGATGCTTTGAGATGTAGAAGTGTTGGAAAGCATCCATCGCATATGTGTCTGCCGCGTGAACAACATGGTCGAATGAGTCACCTTCGGCGATGACACGCGCTCTACCCCAGGGGCTGTTGACGATTTTATCAGCCGGCAACTTCCAGTGGTACTTGGCGATAAAACGACCTTCGACATCTCCGGATGGTTCAATTACTAAGTAGTTGCCAGTATTGCCACTGAGAACGTATTTTCCGTCGCCAACGGCAACCCAAACGTTCTGGCTAATATTGCGTATGTATTGATCGGCGGAAGTATCGGCTATCAGATCATGCACAGAGTCGTATTCAGTGAATGAGACGGTTCCGGGTAACTTTTTAGCGACAGTTTTCTTCCTAAGCTCGGAAGCTTCCTCTTCGCGTTGCTTGTCAGAAAGCTTCTTTTCTTTAAGCTTCGTCAAGCTTTTAGTGTCTGCTTGGTCGACGATCTCGCCCGGGTCGAGGCCGAACAACGTAGGCGTTGACACTACTCCGGTGCTAAGTGCCGAAACCATGTCGATGATGTGACAATTCTGCTTGTCCTTATGTAACCGCATGCCACGTCCGATCATCTGAACGAGGAGATTACGAGACTTGGTGGGGCGAGCTAGCAGCACGCAGTCGATATTTGGAATATCTGTCCCCTCAGTGAAGACACCGCAGTTCAGCAGCACCGGAAAATCGCCATTCCTAAAAGCGTCTATACGCGCGCTGCGGATCTTTGGAGGTGTGTCACCGGTGACATATTGGGCATCGATGCCGGACGTCCGGAACCTAGCGGTCAAGTCGGTAACATGGCTGAGGTCGACGCAGAATATGAGGGTGGAGTGTCGGTCCCTTGCCTTTGCTAGCCAAGTCTTGACGACGAGCTCGTTCGTCTCAGCAGTGTTGATGACTGTAGAGAGGGCGCCGGTTTGGAAGTCGCCACCAGCGCCAGTGCCCACTTTGGTCAAATCGGCCTTGATCTCGACTGTTGTAAAGATGACATCGGAAAGCCAGTTCTCATCGATCATATCGACATAGTCACTAGACGTGTCAGTTTGGGTCTATGCTCGAGAAAGCTCGTGTCATACCGATGATAGACGATGTGGTCAATGACAGCTCCCAGCTTCCTTCCGTCGAAGCGCGAAAAGGTGGCCGACACGCCGACGAGGGCAGGAGCGTTTGACTTGGTCCAGTCAGTCGCATGTCTCAGACCGAAATGCTCCAAGACGTCCAGGTATGTCTGGCTGACAATGTGATGTGCCTCGTCCACCAGTACGAGCTTATACCGCGAAGGGTCAAACTTTTCCAATCGTCCACCCGATGTTATGCTCTGTATGGAGGCGACGGTTATGTCGGCAGCACCAGAGGCCTGGTTGTTGCCCATCTCGATGTCTACATGTTTATCGGGGTATGCGAGGCTGCAGTGGCGTGCAGCTTGTTCAACGAGTTCGCGGCGGTGGGCGAGGATGAGCGTCTGGGAAGCGTCGCCAGTGGCGGCTATGCGGTCGATGAGGTGGGTGAAAATGACGGTCTTGCCGGAACCCGTCGCCAGAGAGACGCCGAGGCGTTTGTGGCCAGCATCGAGGTAGGACAGCACAGCTTGTATGCAGTCTTCCTGGTACTCGCGCAGCTGGATCTTCAGCGGCGGTGGAGGCGGAGGCGGAGGAGCTGGGGGCGGACTGGGGACCACGGCCTGGGGGCTCTTGGCCCTTCTTGAAGCATATCTCGTGGTTGCGCAAACAGGCTGGTAGCCCATTCGCGTGCAGTTCCTCAACGCATGCTGGGCGAAGCGGAACATCAAGACGCGTGCCAGGACAAAGTGGGAGCGAAGATGTTGCCAAGTCACGATGCATGACGCAGGTCCATGGTACAAGACGCGGTACGCCGAGGCCTGGCCCCACCAAAATGTTTCCGCGCTCTTCACCAACCTTGGGACACTGCGACCATCACCGCCCACCATGGCCGCTATACGCGCACAACCACATGACGTGACTCAGCATATCTTCCACGGCGATACTGAGGTCGCGCCTGCCCTCTCGCATCCGCCATGAGTTCCGCATCCGACTACAAGCATTCCGAACCGTCAGAAGATTCCAGCGATGAAAGTTCGCGACCGCCTACACGACCAACATCGCGCCGCCAGTCGTCTACGTCGCACACGCCACGCAAACGCCGTCGTCTAGAGTCGATCGATCCTGCCCGCGTGCGCAAATACTACCTCGAGGGAAAGTACAACGACGCCTACCGCGTGCTCTTCAACGAGGACGTGACTCGGGCTGCTGCGCGCTTCGAGACGGATGCCGAGAGCTTCCAGTACTACAACAGACAAATCGGCGCTTCACATTGGTCAGCACAGGAACAGGCTGTCTTCTTCGCGGCGCTTGAGCGATTGGGAAGGGACGACATCCCCGGCATAGCAAGAGCGATCGGCACCAAGAGCATACCAGAGACGCAGGAGCTGCTATTGTTGCTTCAAGATGCTGCTACCAGGCAGGGCGATGCTAAGGTGACACTCCGCGACGTCCCTGCTGCCATCGACGTGGGCGACGAGTGCAACGAGCAGCTGGATCTTGCGGGTGAAGCCCTGGCGTGGATGCAGGACGTCTTTGAGGCTAGCCAGGAGCGAGAGAGATTCGGCGACTACTGGCTGATCACGCCTGCTGTAGCTGACAAGATTGAGAGCGCACACGACACTGGTCGTGACCGAGCGACCACATCACCGCCTGCCAGCGAGCCAGAACCGTCACGGAGAGGCGGAAGAGTCGTCGTAGGGTATGCAAGGCCTACCAACACCAGGCAACAGCATGCTGACATATCACAGAGCATGTATCTCATGCAAAAAGTTCAAGCAAAAGTGCGATCGAGCAACACCATGCGCCAACTGCGTACGACGGAATACGGGCGAATGCACATATCCCGAACAATCTCTCAAACCAGAGGCAGGCGACCAATCTGACAAGAAAGCGCCCAAGAGAAAGCACGGCATCCTCGAAGATATTCCAGAAGCCACTCTATTACACCCACAGGTCATGCTCACTCTCTCCAAGACCGTCTTCATGAACCGCTCGCCTACAATACCATCCCCTTGGCCACATTGGTCCGAGTACACCTCGGAGCTGGCTCGAGAACCAAGCATCTACCGGACCGCCTTCAACGACTTCCACACACTTGTTCTCTCCGTCACCAAGCGACTCGTCCAGACGGCTCTCATACAGGCTACTTCACGTCTTCGATCACAAAGGCACCGTGTGAAAGGCGGTATTCCTCTAGTAAAGAAAAGGGATGTTCTGACCGCCATCGATATTGTGGGGATGCAGCAGAACGGTCAAGAGAGATGGAAGGGGGTAGCCCGACGATGTGCGCTGAGAGTATACGAAGGCAAATGGTCCCGTTACCGACGTAACAATACCAAACGAGAGGTGCCCTGGGATGAGGTCGAGCAAATTATGACCCCAGCGGAGCCATCGATAGAGCCTCAAACGACAGACGCTGAAACATCTGGCAACGAGACTCCCGATTTCAGTGCAAGAGCCAAACGGAGCGGGACGCCACTTCCCTTTGATCAACTCGCTCTGTCAGATTCAGATGAAGAATCACTTGTAGGAGAAAGCGAACTCCCTTCGCGAAGTGCGTCTCAGTCGAGGGATATTGCGGATCAGCCCACAAATCCACCTGCTGACATCGTACCTGAGAAGCCTGGACCCCGCAAGTTAACCCTGGGTGAGTTCGATCGAGAGATCAGTCGAAGGGAGGAGCACGCCCTTTGGGATATGCTGGATCTTGAGCCAACCGTCAAACTTGAAGAAGCCAATATCGGCGAAGAGAGCGACGAGGATGATCCAGAAGAAGGCGAAAAGATTATAACACTCCCCGATGGTTGGCGCTCCTGGACACCCTGGCGTACCGAATGGGAGGAGCTCGACACTCCACCGCCTGAGACTGCCTTTCTTGCAAACCAGAAGCCTCTTGATGTGCCACCCATCCTTCAAGGGCACAGCTCAGACACTGCCGAGTCTAGCTCCGACGGTGATACCGACGCACCAACGCAAAAGCCGGGGCATCGGAGCAAGCCGTCCATTCAGCAAACGGTTGAGCTACAGACCCGCGGTACACACGCTTATGCTGCACTACAAGGTCAAAGCTCAAAGCCCGTTGGGTCTCCAAGCGAAGCTAGCTCCCAAGACGATGACACGAGTGATGACAATGCACAAGACCATGGTCTACCTCAACCCCCCATCGACGATACTAGGGTGGAAGTTCCTACCTCAGAATCAAGCGATGGTTCGAGTGATAGCAGTGATTCGGAGTCGCAATGGCCGACGCAGTCTATCGAGGACAACAAGAAACCGACTCCTAGCGTAGGATCGAGCGAAGTAAGCACCGACATAGAAATGGATCAGCCTGTGCGGTCCGTTGAGCCTCGCAGCACTCGGGTTCCTGCAGTGGATTCAGACGACGAGCCGAAAGAGATGGATTGGGAGAGCTTTATCCATTAGTGGTATATCACATGCGTTTTGTTTGTCGCATTCGACGTAAGCAATAGCCACAGCAGTCATCATCAGAGCTTTCGGTCTCTCACTGTCGAGTCTATCAACGTGTTGGGCTACGTACTCACAGCAAACGCTCACCTCAATCAGCCTGTCGAAGCGCCCGACCCCCATACTCGTCATGCCTTCTCACCCACTCGAACGAAAGCACGCCATACGCCTCTTTGCATTTCACTGCGATGTCAGCGAGTTATAGTGGGCTATGAGACCCAGTCAAATAGAACCTGAGCAAGTTATGCGTCACGGCACGTCACGTTCATGGCTTCATGGGTCAAATGCCTCCAATTTGCCACGCAGCAGACCTCTACCGCATCTGTGACTGCCTATAACTTTGACCAGATGGAGTGCTGTCCGCATCACCGGCCAACACTCACTCAATGACGCAGCTAAATCCGCTTTCCCATCGTCACGCACCCGTTGTATATATATGTACAAAACCTCCCCTGGCCTATTCTCTCTACCTCCACTCTACACCTGCACAACAACCCTGAAATATTCAACCCCCTTTCAGCAACTCCATCTGACCAACCTCAGACAACTGGCCAATACCCACTACCTCGGACCTCACAACCAACCCATATCACTACCTCAAACCTCACACCCCCACAACCAAAACAATGCACATCACCACCCCCCTCCTCATCACCCTAGGCGCCCTCGCCTCCCTCACCATGGCCGGAGAAGGCGGCGCGCCGGACCCTAACTGTGGCGCTCCTTTCTGTAAGCGCGCACAGGCTATGGAGAGTATTAGGGCGTCGTTGCTGGCCAAGGCTAGCGCTACTGCTACTGTTGTTCCTACTGCTTCTGTTGCGGATACGCATGCGGATGCTGAGGCGAAGTAGAATGGGCGGATTGGTATGTGCTTGGTCGCGGGATGCGGTGCGAGTGTCTGCTGACGCAGTGTAGATTGCTGGGGTTGTAATCGAGATGGCTTTCTAGGGGCGGTGCCCTTGAGCTATTGATCTTTGAAGTGTGTGGCGGTCTTGAGTTTTTGGGATTTTGGAATGCTGGGCGCAGTCGGGGAACGGCAAGGCGCCATGGCTGGCATTTGTCGTATTCAATATGTTATGAAAAACTCATGTCGCAATGATCATAGACATTGAATACGTTTGCGTATCAACAGAATGCTCATGTGATGGTCAAAAGAACCATCTTTAGATGATTTGCTCTGAGGTTCGAGAGATCATAGGCTCAGTACCGTTACCATAGCATAGCGACTATACTGAGCCTACGATCTCTCAGTCCTCGAAGCACCCTACCTAAAGAGCTTTTTTCGACAACTTCATGGAAAAATTATGTCTAGCGGGTTACGAATGCTACTGTGAGTTGAAACACATAATCTTATGGATCTCTAGTAGCTGTGTGAACAGTCGACGGACTCGCCGGTTCACACCCGACTTGGGGAGGTTTTCTGTCGCGAAAACGTTGTGCCAGCGTATTATTGCATCTTTGTCGAGTATACCATGCCAGTGCATGCGTGAACTTGTAGATATCCTCAGGATGTCCGGGGTGTTGTGACATGACGGACGCGATAGTTCTCAACGAAAATATCGTGTATTTGACCAAATTCATTGAGGAGTCGCAAATCCGTCATGTCACAACATCCCTGGCATCCTGCAGACTCGCAAGTGCCTCAATCGAATCGTAACAGTAACGCCTGTTTCGGCTACCCCAGATGACGGCGTTCGAGCTGTTGCTTATTCCAACCCGATATACCGATGCTCTTCACAAGGAGACTGTATCGCCGTCCCTCATGTTCCATTGCGTATATGTTCGACCTTGGTATCAATCCGATGCATACAACTCCACTCATCGAGATAGAGTTCCTGCACCAGATTGACACTCCCAAACCACTTCTCACCCAGTCCAGCACCCGGCAGATCGGAGTTAAGCTTAAGCGCCTTAGCACTACCAGCCGCTGCCCCGTATTGTTCAAAGTGCTTCAACGAGTCGATCGCCCACACCATCTGCTCGTCGTCGCGATAATGCTCCTTGAGCCTCGCTCGCCTGATATCCTTCCTTATCTCGGCTTCGGCGGTCGACCACGGCGGCGGGTAATCAGAGGGCATGAGCTTCTCACCCTTCTTCAGACGCGCGTTATTCGCTTGGATCTTCTTGGCGGTCTTGATGTGCCATTCGTCTTTGAGGATGCGGAGGCGTTCTTGTTCGCGGAAGAAGAGTTGGAGCATGTTCTTCCAGTTGAAGGTAATTTCGCGCGCTGCGACGTCGATGTTGAGGTCGGGTAGTTCGGTGTCGTTTACGAGGTCGCCGATGCTTATTGTGTAGTTGGGCATTTCGGCCTTCCAGTTCTTGACGTTTTCTTCCCAGCGGCGCGTTACTTTGTGGTAATGCTCGCGTTCCTTCTTCCCCGATGCTTTGTCTGAGCCGGGATCTGGTCGCTCATCTTTAAACCAGGCTGTGAGTTTATCTTTGCCTTTGCCGCGTCGTGCGAGCCGCGTGGATACCTCAGGCCTCTTGCTCTTTCCGCCGAGGTTGTACTTCTCGAGCTGGAAGTCTATGTGGATGTCTTTGAGGAAGTGCTCGCCGAATGCGTGCTCGACGCATGCGCGGAGGGTGGGAGAGACGCGTCGCACGACATTCCAGAGGTGCGCGAGGTCGGTGTGATAGCGAAAGACGTTGATCCAGACCTCAGCTGGCAGGGAGGGACAAAAAAGTTCGCGAGCGGTAGTTCGGCGTGGGGCTTTCGAAGCCATTTCGAATGCATGGCCCAGGGCGTTTGGGCCACATGATGCTTCACGTTCTGGCAATCTGAGGTGTGCCGTATTGAAGCCCAGGTTTGCGAGTCGAACTAATGACGTAAGCCGGGCCTTCGTGACACTAGGTGGCAGGACTCGCAACGCGAAGATGCCCACAAAGGAGCAAAAAAAAGATGTCTAATCTCCCCACCATGAGTCGAACAAGGGACCTTCTGATAACAGCAGATATTACAGTCAGACGCTCTAAACCAACTGAGCTACGGGGAGAATACTTCAGATCGAAGTCGTGCTTGGTTATGCAGAAACTGGAAAATTCAACATATGTATACTTCAAAATTTAATAAGGACGTAAGTGGATTCGTACATTTGTCTTACCAGAGTAAGCATCCCTGAAGGCGGCAAGCAGCACAGACTCTGTCAGCCCGTAGTAACGATGCGGGGTACTGGTAGCTGCTTTGAGGTATCCTATATTCCCCACTTCGTCCGTCATCCGTGGACACATCTCATGTACAGAACATCAACTTCGCTAGAACACCGCGAGACACGAAAGAAGATTGGTTCCGTATTGATTTGCGATTGATTGCCTCTCGCGCGCACCGTTTCAGTTCGAAATGCTGTCGGTACCGCCATGGAGAACGCCGTCTATCTGGGCGAGGGATTTTCAGTCCAGCTGGACAACCCCAGCATCGTGACAAGCCAGTTTTGCCTATAGCTTGACAGAGTTTCCTTGCCACGTGCTTGCTTACTGGATGCACACCTTGTTACCTTCTCAATAGTATTCGACCAGCTGTTTACTCGTCATGTTGTGTCTAGATGGGGGTCGCAGCTTCCTCGGCTTTGCGCAGTCGAGGGGCTTCGCTGTCGTTGGCGCCTTCCACTTACACGACTGCCTCGCTACAGCAAGCATCTTCCTTTCAAGTCACGCTCAGCCACTACATGCGCAAGAGGTCTTCTTGGATGCCTTTTACTAGCGTGCGCGTTAAGGAAAGCCACAATTCCCAATGCAGCTAGGCAAGAATAGCGAACTTCGTGCACCGAGCATGCGACTTTTGTACCGTAGCAGCTGAACTCTACAATTCCGAAAGCTAGTCAGCAGACAGCCCAGGAGAGCTTCTTATTGTGGATTGAGACGCTACGAATGCGCTCGCAAAACAACTATGCATACGCAAGTCACAAGCGTCGTTCCAGCGATGTGGCTTTGAGCCGCCTAATCACTAGAGCCTCTGTGGCTGCATCTCGCAGTTCAGCTGAACAGCCAGAGCGTTCTAAAGCAATTCAGCCAGCGCTCTTTGCTTGTTGTTCGTCGTCTTCCAATTCCCTCCGCTCGTTCAGCGACAGCATCTTCGTTCTCAAAGTCTTGTTTTTGACCTTCCTAGGTTGTTTCTTCTCCACGACGCCTTGAAATACGGACCATGGATTCTTTGGCCTTGCGCACCGTATGCGCACTCTTCCTTCTTCTCCACTCGGTCGAAGGCTCGAACAGCACAGCCACAGATACGACTCCGAAATACACAGGATGGCAGAAAGGCCCAGCCGAGCGCGGGACGATGACGATTCTTTGGAGTTGCTTGACCACTGTTTTCGCCTGTACCTGGACCATCCTTCACCTCAACGTCCCTGGCCGCGCTGACGGTACATGGAGGAAGATCCTGCGGAAGACCAAATGGATGGTAATCACCGTCGTCTTCCCAGAGTTTATATTCGCAAAAGCAGTTTGTGAGCTGCAAATGGCAGTTGAGGACCTACATGAACTTAAAGAACAGGAAGAGTCCTTCGGATGGGAGGTGGAATATGGTCGCGGCTGCCGATTACTCTACTGGCTATTCAACTCCCGCTTAAGTTCCTCATCGCAACCGATGCCTGCCGTTGCCGCTTCCGGAATCAAGGAAGTCAACATCGAATTCGAGAGATCCAAAAAATGGACTCTGACCCACTCTTATTTCGCCAACATGGGCGGTATCGCTCGAAAGCGAGATGGTGTGTTCCCTAGCTATAAGCTGGTCACAGCACATGGCTTAGCGCGGTGTTGTGTTCCGAACAAGCACAGCCTGCCTGAAGATATCCGCATTACTGAAGAGGAAATCTTGGACAAGTCCAAGGCAGACAATCTTTTGAAGACAGTTGCAGCACTCCAGATCTTGTGGTTGATCGTCTCCGTCATTACAAGAAAATGGTATAGCCTGCCCATCAGCCTGTTAGAGGTTTGCACTGTAGCATTTGCTGCCCTAGCTGTAGCTACTTACGGGGCGAATCTGGCGAAACCAAAGGAAGTTGACGTTCCCATCACCCTAATCAGCGAGAATTTCTATGAGGACGGCCATGAGGACGAATTTTATCGTAATGGGGAACCCTTCTTCGCACGAACCGTCCGGCCGACGACACATCATAGCCGGATCAATATGGAGATTCGCATAGCAAACGATCTGCTGAGACTCCAGTCGCACGGGACGCAATATGTCACATTGACGTACGCTTTAGCAGTATCTACAATGTGTTTTGGAGCCATTCACTGCGCTGCCTGGCAAAGTTACTTCCCAAGTCAAGTTGAAAGGAGACTTTGGCAAGTTGCAAGTGTTTTGTCGTCTACATTACCGCTGAGTAACTTGCTTGTCTTATTTGTATTCAATGCAGTCACGGGGAGGAAAGCCAACAAAGTCATAAAGATTATGGAGTCTCTCATGGAGTCACCCACGATATCCCTCGTAGAAGGTCTTAGCGAGACCACCCGTGAGCCTGATTCCAGCACAGGCTTGAAACGTGTGAGGCTCTCATACATAGATGACGAACTATGCACGGACGCAAACCCTAGTAGTTTGTGGCTTCGAATGTGCCTACAAGCTCTCTTTGAGGTGAGAAACGGGGTGGGGAAGGGTGAGGCGTCCCGGTCTTGGTGCGCGAAGTATCTAAGGGGCTGGAAGGGCTTGAGCAAAAGTAGCTCAAAGACCGTATACGAACTGGTCGTTGCTCTAGACGATGCCTCGAGAGTTCGTGGAGTTCGTGTGTTTCCTGCCTTTTATGGGGAGTTGTCTCAGAGGTCACCCCCGGAAGAGATGATGCCCCTGCTTATCGAAACAATCAACAATTCACGAGAAACCACGACGAAGCTTTGTAACCAGTGGTATGGTTTAACGACAAGGTTGGACCGCATGTCCACCATACTCGCATGGCTCTCGGGATTGCTTTACGTTACAGCACGCCTCATCCTACTAGCTGTAGCCTTCGCGGCTTTCCGGAAGCAAAATGAGGAACTGTACATAGATACATGGACACGTTTCATGCCCAGCTGGAGGTAGGATTTTCGCTGGTGAGGCATGCATCACAACAACTACCAAATTTTACCACGACACTCTACACCACAAACCTAAGCCTCGCACAATTTAGACACCTACTCGCTACACCCGTTCCTTCCAACGAGTCGATGTCTCGTCCTGGGAGGATTCGCGAGATGCTGCTTTCCGACCCCCCGCTCCAGCGGTCCAGCACTACACATCAGAAGCGTAATTACATCACCTGGGTAGCCTCCCAGGCTCTGCAACAAATTGCTCGTATACCACTATAGTAATTCCGTGGCCTTTTGACTCTTAAGCTCCGCGATGAACTACACGTCTGTCACCCCAGCAAATTTATCGACTCCAAAGTTATGCGCAACGCAACAGGGGCTTCGCATATTCCCAATCATACGCACATTAGTCACTTCGGACAACACTCATTTCAAGCAATCCCAGCGCAAGTAGTAGTATGTAGAATATATCATTCTGTCTGAGCCATACTATAAAACCACACCAACGCTTTTCCCCATCCCAGCAAAAAAAGCGCCGATGAACGAACTTCCAGTCTGTGTTCGTGTCCCTTATATCCCACATCCTTCCAATCCAAAGATGGTATAGAAAACCAAAAAGAGAGCAGCCACCCAAGCCCTAATTCATTACCACGAAAAGAAAAAAGCGGCCCAAAGCACTAAAAACGGGCACAGCCCCCCCTTCCCGAAGGAAAACGAATCGAAGAAGATGAAGGAGTGGTGTAAAAGACAGAATACATGAAGCGTAAGATTTTAAAGGATACACAACGAAGCGGAGCAGGTGACAAGCATAAGGAAAATGATAACAGTAGTAGCGAGGACGACGGTAAATAAGCAGACTGGTATCGCGCGACAAGCAAAAACAAGATTTTGTATCGGTCGGCATAACAGGGACGTAAGAAAAGACATGACGACGTAACGACCGCATCCTGGTCGCTTGTGATCCAAACGCCAGCGGGTATAGACAATATCAATATCGGGGTTGTAACAGATTTGTTTTAGACTGCCGAAGCACGTAACGCGGCCTCGGGCGGTGTAGGAGGCAGTGGCATGGTGGGTGGAGGAGCCGGGAGACCCATGCTCGATGGTGGTGGTGGTGGAGGAAGCGGCATGTTGGGTGGTGGTGTGGGTGAAGTTAGGTTGCGAGGTGGGGTCGGTAGTGTCGGTAGTGGCATGGTTGGTGGTGGGGCGGGTGGTGGTAGGCCCATGGACGCAAGGCTTCGTCGGGGTGTGATGGTCTTTTGCTGCGCGAAAGCTTGCTGTCGGAGTGCTTCGACACTAGGTGTTGGCTTGTGACTTCTTGTGTCTGATGATGGAGCAAGTGCGTTGGACATTCTTCGGCCAGGAACAAAGGACGGTGTGGACGCGATGGCGCGGATTGGGCGGTTTGACAGAAAAGGCGCGTGGTCGGCTGAGCGTACTTGTACCGAAGCAGGACGGCGCAGTTGTTGCGATGCTTGCGCGGAATGCAGACTGTGTGGGTTGGTGGTGGGCGTCATGTTCGAAGCTGCCGACGGCGGCCTTACAGGGGCAGTCACCGATCGGTTCATGACCATACCAGATGGCAGTGGCGAAGGTGTTGGCGAAGGCGTGAGAGAAGACTGCCGCCTTGGCAGGATCGTGGACGAGTCGCCATGCTGTGCTTGAGGACGAACTGGAAATGGGCGTAAGAAGGGCTTTGGCGAGATCCGGCGACGAGTCTTACCATCACCAGCACTGGCAGTAGTAGAAGCATACATTGGTGCTGGGCCCATCATTGACTGACGCTGGGCGGGTGGCGGGGGTACAGGAGCAGGGTCTTTGGGAGGAGGTGAAATGGTATCCCGTCGAGGTGTAGCGCTGTAGATGTGCGCGTTGAACCGGACTGGGCTATCCTCACGAGTGGGTACAACGTCATCGCTAGCGGCCTGAACGGAAGTATCGATCTTCGGCTGAGAGGGAGATGAGCGGGCTGGCGCGTTGTCGACCGTACTTGGAGCTGTCTCCTCCTTCACTGGTACGACCGGGCCCGCGACGAACGGCTTTCCTAGTTCTGGCACTGTCGGAGAGACCGGGCTGTACAGAGAATGTCGCTTGATTGTAGAGGGCACAGTCGTGGTCTGAATCAAGTGCTCATTAGTGATTGGCAACGGCTGCATTGACCTGCGGCGAGACGACATAGAGTTACTGGGGTTCATGTGGAATGACCGCAGCGACATGGCACTTCGCATGGGCTCACTCTCTCCGGTGGTGAACTCGTCTTTGAGAGGGGAGTGTGGTGCTGGAGACGACTCCCGCGATGTGTTGCGGGTGCCTGCGCCTGAAGCTGACGTCGCTGTCGACATGAACGAGTATCGGGACCGTCCGCGAAGCTGGTCAAGCTGTACTTGATGCTGAGAGACAGGCGTCGAAGCAACGGATGACATTTCGATTGAGATGCGGCTGTTATTGTTGTTGTTATACCGAGCCGACTGTCCACTAGAAGAGTCGATGCTGATCTTGGTCTGGTCCTTCTCAGTGGCGTCCCATTCAGAGGCCACGATCTTCGGCGACGTTGAAAGCTGCGGCTCCGTGGACACGATCCTGCTGACAGCATTTGGGTCTCGGTTAACCCTGTACCGGTGACTGGTTGTTTCTGAGGAGTTCTTGCCAGCGGAGTCATCTGTAGAAGAGGACGCTCGCGCGTAGTCATCCTTTGCCTTCATGCCGCCGAGGCTGTCGATCTCCTTACGCACACTGGTCATCCACTCGTCCATCTCTTCCGCGCTCTCAAGAACGAGGAGAAAGCTTGTGGCTGTCTTGCGCATGGTGGCATTTTGTGTTCGCAACCGAGCGAGAAGAGAGTTCTTTGGTCCCGATTCGAATGTTCCGTCGTCGCTTGCGTGGCTGGATATCTGTAGCACCCAGTGCTTGCCAGGTATGAGATCGCACGCAAAAGCCGCTGATTCTTTGCCGAGTTTGAGCACCTTTTCAGGCAAGCGATCGAATGCGCCATCACCGGCATACTGTAGCACAAAGCCGGCCGTGACCAGAATGTATATCTTGTTGACAAGCTCCGGAGGTTGTGGGTTCAGCACCGAGTTGGACATAAGACGCTTGTGGTTCTTTTCTAGTTTCTTAGTCTCTGCGCCGTTCTCCGCGATGGTAGACAGGTCGCGCTGGATGTCTAACTTCTCGCGCAGCGATTCAGCCTGCCGTCTCTGACTCTGTGTCCTCATCAGGATCTCCGGGGCGAACACACATGCCTGTACGGTAGCGTGCTTCAAAGACTGCGGGAAAGCCTGGAACAGCGGAGGTGGATCCCAGTTCCCGAACTCGTGATGTAGTACAGCTGGTCGCATCGAAACGGGTCGGAAGATCTGGCTTGAGCGTGCGCGAATCGTCTGCTGGGCGGGCGGAGAAGGGTTCTGTCGGAGAGAAGACTTGGGTATGGAGATCGGTGGGCTGGGTTTAGGTGGCGTCTGCGGTCGCATTGGTACGGCAAGGCCAACCTCGGTGTGCCCGCGAGCTTTCTCTACTTTGGGTTTACTGAAGAGGCTGAACAACGACATCTTGGAGGCCACGCGTTCCACTTTCTTAGGAGGTGCTGGCAACGGGGCCTGTTTCTTCGCTATCGACGGTGTTTGTGATGCGACGGATGGTGACCGTTCCGGTTCCTGCAGAGTCGCGGTGGATCGATTGAAGCGCCATCGAGACGACATCGATGAGCTGTGAGTCTTGTTCCGCATGTTGCCGACAGGATTGGA
Source organism: Alternaria conjuncta (assembly GCF_024043145.1). Classification (NCBI taxonomy): domain Eukaryota; kingdom Fungi; phylum Ascomycota; class Dothideomycetes; order Pleosporales; family Pleosporaceae; genus Alternaria; species Alternaria conjuncta. The sequence continues at coordinate 284,178 of NW_026250111.1, read as the reverse complement.
CGAAGCAGCAAAGATTTGGCCAGACAGGGCGGACATGGTGGGCGACCTTGGCTTATGAAGCCGGCGAAGTACGGTCGATACCAGAGCAACGTTGGCTCAAACGGTAGATGTGGGCGGGCAATCCAGGTCGTGCAAATTGGTTGCACGGGCAATCCAAGCGTTCCTCAAGACCCTGACAGGGTAGGCTTGCATTCAGCGTAAGCAAACCGTCGGACCGAGTCAAAGTATGGAGTCAGTAGAAAGTAGTTTGTCGTGGGAGTAATAGTGCAGTGCTGCAGTATGGCGAGATCAGTGCGCCGGTAGAGAGTGTGGAGATTGCCAGGTTGGGGGTAGAAGGAGCGTGGTATAGGTGGCAGGAGTATAATACTAGGAGAGGGAGAGATCAAACGAGAGGACAGGACATGAGCCCCTAGAGAAGCAGAACGAGCTGCAGATATGACGGAAGCAGAGGAAAGCAGACGGGACTGAAACGACTTGTCAACGTTGAGTTGAGTCGTGGAGAGGAAAAGTGGCAAGCGTTAGTTGCCGCAGATGAATGCTCCCTAATCATGGTAGCGTACAGGGGGAGCTGTTCCCAGGTTCCGTCGTGTGTGATGCGAGGACGCAGGGGCTGCACGAAGGCCCCTTTACGGTCATATTCAGAAGAAAGTTGGGAGGGATGCGATGGCGCCGCACGCTAGCGCTCGCCTGGCCAAAATTGGCGTGTTTGACCTGGCTAGCCGGTGAAGTGTCGGCACAACGTCTTTTGACAGTGCTCGCAAGCTACATAATAGACTCGACGCCAGACGGCGAAGGTGTGTTGCCCGGACGCAGCGGGATCTCATCAGGCGCCGACGACGATGAAGATTGTCGACGTGCAGCCACGATGTTTCAGCGGCAGCCTCGGGCCACTGTGCCCAAGGCCGTCGCTGAAGCTTGCTGGCGTGCTGGCCCAACGTGGAGATTTGATTGCACGGCGTCGTGACTGGAGTCGAGGCCTGCACGATCTACGACACGTCGGCATGAATGATCGCCGACAGTCAATACTCGGAGATATTGGATGGGGTTCGCAAGCTCGATATTCCTTATTGCGGAACCCATGGCCCCTTCCCGCCAAACACGAATTGAATCTGAGAACATGTGGTGAGGGCGCGAAAAAGCAGCGCGGGCACTGCGGCAGAAGTACCCGGGGGTGCTCTATGTAGAGCGACACAACTCTGGGCGTTTTGCATAGTGGTGAGGTCGTCTCAGGTGTGACGCAGACGGCGAGGTGCATGCACGTATCGATTATCGAGCTGCGATGCCCGCCGCTGCACAAGGGTGGCATGCACAGTGGGAATAGTGCGAATCTTATTGCGGCGCGAGATTTCGCAGGGCTGGAGCGAGGAAACAGACAGCAAAAGGAAATGAGGCTGACCTGGGGAGGATGCGGCGTGGGCGCAGGTGTACCTTGCAGTAGCGCTGGCCGTGCTCAGGGCCGCCCAGGTGTCACGCTTAGCCCCGCTCACCCCACCAACCTCATCGAACGGAAGCTCAGCACGAGGTCACGCGTCGCTGGTGACTTCATCCTATGCCCGCGCCTCATTCTTACCTAGGACGGCACATCACACCACCACCTAAGAGTCCTAAGTAGCATGGCGCCCGATCTGAACACCCTGCCCGCCTCTCCCCATGCATCTCCCTCTCCCCGCAACCAGTCACCCACAAACTCACGCACCATGGCTACTTCACCGCACTCTCTCGCTGCCACTGCCGCGATGAATGCAGGTATTCACAACGAAGAGACGCGTCGACCTTCTTCGGGTAGTATGCGCAGGGATGTCGAGCGTGCGCGTCGCCGCTCCAGCATTCGCATGAACCTCAACTTGAACGACCCAGCTATCCCGGCACCTGGAGAAATGCAGCAGAGCCCATCCTCCCGTAGCAGGGGTCCATGGCCGCATAGCCCGCACCATGAGCGTGCGCCTAGTTTGGGAGAGCTGCACCAAGAGCTGGAGTATGAGCAGGAAGGACAGGTGGTGAGTTTTTATTGTGATGGCAGAGAGCAGACTACTGCCTTTTGTGCTTTTCTGTCTAGCAAGTATCTTTATACTGACGTCTGTAGAACCGTCTACTCAACATGATCCGTTCCCAACAAGCTCAGATAAACACCCTCCAAGCAAACCAGCAGCAGCCCTCTGCTTCCGCCGTCGACGACAGCACCCCAACCTCAGAGCGTTCCATGTCTATACCTCCCTCCCTCACACAGTCTACACACATCTCACCACCTATCGTCTCACCCTTGCCATCTGCAACTCACCCTCGATCCCGCTCTCCATTCGGCTTCGGTACCATCAGTCGCCAGTCATCCTTTGCCGACCGTTCACGACACAGCAGCCATGCCGGATCACCAGCCCTGCGTCCCATATCAGGCCAAGCAGGACCCTACGACCCCCACGATATGCTTCCCAGCCCCGCGACTTCAAGAGACGAGAGTGCTTTCTACCAAGCCGAAACCCAGAACCTGACCCGCGAGAACCAGATGCTGAAGCTAAGGATAAGAGAACTTGGTATACCATTTCCCAGCCACTACATTGAAGCGCGGTGCTAACATTTCAAACCCAGAGCGCCAACTAGCAGACCAAAACCCCACCAGCCAAGTCACCCACTCCCCCACCGTTCACTCCGGCCTCGCTCCTGCCTCGACTCACGAAAGCACAGATCCAGGTAGCGAGGGCGGTCAGCCATCTGCATCGGCGGAGTAGGAATTCTCGCTAGACTGTGTTTCAAGGGCGTTTGGTTCGGGCGCCTCATCATACGACATTGACGAAGCGTGCTGGCGCAGGAAAAAATGATTATGCTGCATGGTTGAATGGCGTTTAGGATAACTCTCCAATACGAGAAGGACAAGTTTTCCTCCAGCACATTCGCTGGATGTAGTCAGAGTCGAGATTCAATACCTACTATCCCGACTCGTTTCTTCATTTGCACGCATGAAACCGCAATTCTCCACTTCCTTTTCACCTTACTCTCCAGATTTACCCATAATCTGTTCTCATGATTTGAGTGCACGAAACCCACCATGCCAACATGATCATTTCCATACCATCCCAGTGTTCTTCACCAACAAACCCTCGTACGAACCCCCCTCCACCCAACTTTACCACACCCATCCCAGCACCAAGGCCATCCCAGCACCAACCCCCGAACCGCATGCAACAACCGTTCATCCCGCCCTTCCCCACCTCGGCGTAAGCGAACATACCGTAATCACCCACGTGTAGAGTTTTTCGTTTTTCGCGGGACATGAATCGACCTTGTTTGATGTACATTAAGCGTTTACCTTTACGCCCGCGCATAATTTATCGATAGCGAGGAAAAAATAGTAAACTTGATAGATGTGACAAGGGACCCCACTTCGGATTGATTGCATGCGTACCCCGCGTTGTGTACGTGGCTTGTTGATGAAAGTCTTGGTTGGTGACAGTGCTTGGGTAGAGTTTTCTGGTTCGTTGGTGGACAGTTGTCAGAAAGTTGTCAGGGTGATAAAGTGTAACAGGTTGAAAAGGTGGCGGAGTAGGTATCTGGCATGGTGTTACCCGGTATACGTCCCGTGGGTATCAAGTATACAAGTTGAAAATATGTCGAGTGATCGAATTGGAGTATGTAGCAAGAAAAGAATCGCTACACTAAACATGTACAGGTACAAACACCCTGGTATCCGCCAGACACCCCATGCCCTATAATCCGTCTCCAAATCTCTGCTGCGTGCATAGATGTGGGTGGATGTGAACCGTTCTCATAAACGCCTGTTACTCCGTCCAGCTAACCCATGCAAAGTGTCAAACCGCTGTCAGTCCGATGAGTACGCGTTCTCTGCCTCTTCTTCAGAGCACGTGTAATCCTCTTCATCAGAATACGTGCAATCCTCTTTCAAGAAGGATTTCTACTCCTCCTCTACCTCCTCCACGGTTGCGCGCGGCGCCCGTTGTGTGACGGCACCTTCTGGTGCGGCTTCTGAACCGGTGGGCTGTGGTGCGGAGTTGACAGGTTCTGAGGCGGGTGCAGCAGCGGGCGCTGATGCAGCTTGAGCGGGGGCAGCATCGATGGCACCCTTCTTGGGCTTTCCCCCGGCGGCCTTTGCAGCGAGTTTGGCAGCCTTCTTCTCCTTCTTTGCAGCCTTCTTCGCCTTGATGTCTTCGGGGGTCTGGAATCATTAGCTTTGAATCTACGAGCTTCAGCAAAAGAAACATACCTCTTGCCATGCGTAGACAGGCCGGAACGAGTCGAAGAAACCAACATCTTCAAACAGATTAGGGTAGAGCCAGAAGCCAGGTGGTATCGTGAAGACGGTAATGATGAAGATAATGAGCCGAACAATCGCCATGGCGAAGAACAATCCGATAAGACCAAGCATGCCCATACTCAAGTACCACACGCCCTGTCGCAAGAACAGCGGCCATAGAGGGAAGAGCACTATCGTAATGACGAGAAGCAGTGCGCCAACAGCGTACAGCTTCTGCTTCCATTGCGACCCCTCGTACAGCCAGATGTAGTAGTTGTCGTCGTTCGCGTCTTGGTGCTGCTCGATCTTGACTGTCCACAGACCCTTGACGCGCTTGGGCTTGGCGTGGTTGTGGCCGTCGTGCGCATGGTCGTCGACCTTTGTGACTCGTAGGGCGAGGAGAGAGAGGGGTAGCAGCTTGAAGCAGTTCTCGGCGGAGGCACGGTCGATGACTTCGGGGAGGAGAGGGTTCTTTGCTCGGGCTTTTTGATATGCGGGGGACTGGAGGGCACGTATTGCTCGCTTGACTGTTGGGTGTGAGTATGACGTCTATAACTTGGGTGTATGCAATGCCTACCTTTGAACATGTCCTTCCTCTTCTCGTCATGTACGACTGTCCTAGGCTTCAAGTCCTGCGACTTCAGCCAGTTGGCGACAGCAATGGCTTCTGGCTTGGGAGGACCGGGCTGTATGGGCTGTTGCTGCTGCTGCTGAGCACGCTGTTGCGCCTGCATTTGCGCCTGTTGCTGGGCCATGGCTTGCTGGCGCAATCTTCCGACGTATTCTTGAACCGTGATACCGTGTTTCGCTGCCTCGGCCTCCAGTTGCATCTTGATCTGGTTTATTTGCTCTGGCGTAGGCTTTTCGCCATTGGGACCGAGGGGAATGGGAATAGAAAATGAGCCTGGTGGTGGCCCGCCTTGAGGGGGACCCTGCTGCGGTGGGGGACCTTGCTCTTCCATGGTGAAAGGGAGACTCGTGACGTTCGGTGAGGTGAGTGCAGCGGTGCCTGTGCGGGGATCTCTTGGTGTGGAGGGCGTCCGGAGGGATATAGGCTCAGTGTCTGACCACCGTGGAACATTCGTAATGATGCCACATTGCGAATGGTAGGGCCGAGCGCGGCATGACTAAGCCACCCCCGACACAATAAAATCTCTGCGAGCTGCAACTCCAGTTCTCGACATCGCAAACACCAACTTTTACCACAGTTCTTTCTCGTCGCATTCACGGCTGCACGCACTGGTCTGCACTCTACTGTTTGTTACTCTCAGCCATCATCGCTATTGCATCCGCATGCAAACTTGCCAATGAGCAGTGGCTGGGCGCACAGTATACAGTCAGGGACCCATCGAACTACATCTCATACTAACCACCGCTCTTTCCTGAGTACCTGCATCTACTCTACGCCTTTGGCGATGAGGCGCACGTCTGGCCATTGCGGCAAGGCGTTGATGCTCGCCTGGAACAGCGCCGCTTCGTGTCGCCTGGGCGCATGCAGTGCTTCCACGTACAGTCCCGACAAGCAAACTTGGATATCAGAATCAAGCCAGCTCACTACGTCGCTGCCTGGATATGCTCCGAACCATGTATGCTGGCATGGTTCTGGCGGCGACACTATGCTCGTGATGTTCACTTCACCAACACTCTGGCCCTTACTTCCCTTACTGTATAGGCCTATTTTGGTGTGAAGAAGAGGAAATGACCCATTACTCACCGCGTTGTCTTGCCTTTTGGTTTGGCTCCAGTGGTCCTTTTTCGAGGTCAACATACATGCACATTGAGTTCCTGCTCATGGTCATGTGCTGTCGAATACACAGCTTCCGCTCCGTCCGGTGCCTCATTCTTGGTACGCTATGCGGATCGACATGCACCTGGCACATGAAACATGGCATCAGTGATGAGTTACTATAATGGTGGTTCGACATGTGAAGACAGATATGCAGTCGTCTCAGTCAGACAAGCAGCTGCAGCCGTATATGCGGCGGTAGTCTCGCCTAAATACAAAGGGCGTTTCGGGCGCCCCAGGCTACATCATCAGAGCGCGAGCAAAAGGGCCGGCCTGACTAGGTGACAAAGAACGGGCACGGCGGGCTGTTGGACGCTGGATGCATGGTGGTGGCCCAGTGGATATTGCGGCACCTGCATTGATGGACGCGCTGGTGGATTAGAAGGCTGATTGGCGCTGGAGATCGCCGTGAACGTTGGATGGGACTAGGGCCCTGGTAAGCCGCCGTCTCTGGCGGCTTGATGGCTCTGCAGCCCGCCCAGGTGGAGTTGGCGACGCGCGATGCGGAGAGCATCAGGACCGACTTTTCTTTTCATCGAGTCGGTGTAGCAGCGAGCGGCCTTCAGTCTTTCAGGCTTCACGTGTATTGACATCCGGCGCCTGACACGTCTTGCGTAGAGCGCGATCATCGATCATCGATCATCACCGGAAACCCCCAGACGGCCTGTCGTGTTGCAGCAGGGATCGCTCCAAGCCACCACTCGAACGACTGAGTGCATACGGAAGTGGATAGGCCTGCCGCTGCTTGGTCTCCGCCGCACCACACCTCGTCATCTCTCGCGCCCGCCTATCCGCCGACAGTGAGAAAAAGCAGGCATCGCCGCACTGCTGAGCGCTGACATTCTCGCCCTCCGACTCGGGCGCTGGACCGCTGCAGACACGCAGCCAGGCAGAGACGACGTGACGGACCGCTGCTGCGCCCCAGGTCGCCGTCCGTACCACGCTTATCCTGTGCCCCAAGCCCGCTGCTGTGCGCCCTCCGCGCAGACGACTCCCGTTCCGCGACACGACGCCCGACCGCGTCCCACGAACGCGCAAACTATCCGCCCGCGAGTGCGCAGCCAGACCGGCGGCTCTGGTGCATGCGAGTGGGTACATTCCAGACAGACACGTCTAGGGACCCGCCCTTACCTACCTACACCACCGGCCACCGCTCCTCGCCGCATATCCTCATCCACCGCGCGCTGACGCCTGGGGCCACCGCCACACTCCGCTCCCATCCAACCCCGCGACACACCCGTCATTACCGGCGCCGTAAATAGACGCCTACCTGCTGCCGACAGCATCTGCGACCACCTGTTCTCCCGCTACTGCCGGGGTCTCTGCTGGTGACGTGCCAGTACGGGGACGCCCGGTGCTGAGGAATCCGAGCCACGCCCCAAAAGACATGTCAGTCGTAGCAGACAGGCGACGATTTCGCGAAGGCATCGGCACCAGTCGCTCCTGGTGAGGCTGTGTCGACCCTCTGAACACCACTCCCACGACTTGTCTGATATCTCACCATGACTATGGTTCGGCAGTACCCCCCGCAGCCGCCGTCGCAGCTTCCCTCCTCCGTGGCCTACAACAACATCGCTCCTGCCCCCGCCCACGCCCCGTTCCTGCGCAATGCCGCCAACCTCGAGGGACACAGTCTCGCCCAGCAAGCGCGGCCGCAGCAGTACGCCCACCCGCTATCCAGACACAACTCGTACGGCTCCCAGCCCTCCGAGTCTGGCCGGACACCCAAACCCGCAGAACACATGCTTCGCCGCAAGACGCCCAACGGAATTCTGGCAGCTGCGTATGACGGCACATCCGTCGAGAAGAACGGGGAGCCGCATGCAACCAAACACATCCTCCTTCCCGTGACAGCTGAATCAAAACCACCTTACGGTGTCAAGCAGGATCTGCCTCTTCGCTCGCCAGGTGTCAACAGCGGCTTCGGACACGGTCAACAGAATACGCCAGAATGGAGTCCCAGTCGCTACTTCGAGACCGGGTCGGGTCTTACTGGCCAGCACCTACCCCAGATTGATTCTATGCTAAATCAAATACCCACGTTACAACCTCTTCTTCCATATCAAATGTATGGCCATCCCTTCTGCGGGCCCATGGGCCCGCCCTTCCAGGCACCGTTGAATCCGACTGTTTCCAACGACCAAGGACCATTTGGACCCTATTGGCACGACGGCACTTACATCCCATATCGGCCTGCTGCCATGCGGGATCCTCGTTTCCTACATCATCCGAGTCACAATTGGAGTCACCCGCATAGTAATGCCTTTATCAGTCACCCTTACAATGTCGTGCCCAACTATGCTCATTATCCGCAAAATCCTGTCCACCTGGATTATACCCAAGGCGCCTACAACCATCCAGCGAGGCCGTCAATAGACTTATCCCCCTATGCACAGCCTCAAAACCATGTCGCGTTAGACTATCAGAATCAATCGCTACCTCCCCCTCTCACACAGCGTCCTCAAGATTACCTACACTCTGGCCAGACGACGCCAGTCGCGGAGTATACCCCCATCATGCCGACCGACGAGTACGGGCCAGAGTCACCCAACGGGCAAAGTCGGGAAAAGGTGTTTGCTTGGGCTCACGCAGTATATGTGGACCTACTCAAGTACCTTCAATCAACACGTAAAGCCAATTCGCAAAACGCTCATGGACGTACACACCATAGACCGCACATCTATCCTAAGCCGCCACGGCAGCCTGGACTCAGTCTGTCGAGTTCCTCCACCAACAGCGTTCCATCTCTGGAGCGACGTGTCTCATATCCTATTCCTACTCAGTATGCCTCTCACTCGAGGGCAGATTTCGGATCTAGGAGACCCGCAATGCCACACTCGCGCTCCCTATCCGCGTGGTCCGTAGGCAGCTCGGATGCAAATGGCCAATCATGGCAAGGGGTACCACCGCAACACTCTATGCTGCCCCCAATGCCAGGCATGGATCCACCACGTACCTTGCGGCGGACCTCTGGCTCAGTCGCAAGCGCCCATCAGAATCTCCGCCAGGGCCTGCCTCCGAGTATGACCGCTGCCTCAGCGCTCGAAGCGATCACGAAGCATTGTGAAGAGAGTAAATGGAGCTGGATAGATGGCATACTTTTAGGGGGTTGTCTCGCGTATGCACTAGGTGACTATCAAAAGGCTCAGGACTGGTACAAACACATCCTTACCTTGGACAAAGAGTGAGCACCCCACTTTCTATCCCCGATTCATACTAACGCACACCAGTCATGTTGAAGCTATCTCGAACCTTGCAGCTACAATGCTTGCTCTTCAGCAGAAGCGTGAAGCCGAAAACTACTGGAGACGCGCAGTGAAACTTCGACCCAGTTACTTCGAAGCTGTCGAGCACTTGATTGGCCTACTCTGCAGTGACCACAAAGGTCGTGAAGCTGTTCAGGTCATCGAAGAAGTTGAACGGCATTTGAGATTTGCCAAGAGGGCCGACGCTCTTCGGAGCCTCGAAGTTGAAAGCGAACGTTCTGCCTCTGAAATAAGCGAGTCAAGTCTATCGGAAGCATCTGATCGGCCCGTGTTTGAGTTCGAGGGGGAGGACGAAGCCGTCTTCAAGGATCTAGACGAGCTCCCTGGCTCGGACCAGCCAGGCTTTGGTTCAAGCGGCTATGCCATTGCTGGTTGCGACAACGGTCGCGTTCTAGCTCTGGTGCATGCCAAGGGCAACATGTTGTACGCACTCGGCGACAATGCCGGTGCCGCCAGGGCTTTCGAGAACGCGGTCCTCATCGCATCTGGACCTCATCCCAATGGCATCGATGGCCTCATCAGGCGCATTCTTGGCGTCGTTGGATACAATGTAGCGGAACGCTCTCCAGGAGGTCGACGTATGCCCCCATCGTCTGATCCTATACTGCTACCGCCGGACGCAGCGACCAGAACGGCTTTGCTCTGCTTCGCGCCGCACGGCCAACTTCCGGGCCTGAAATACGTTCCTAGCGAAGGTCTCTCTAGGAAGGCGGCTATCTCGACTACAAGCAACTCTCTGCTTTCGTTAGCAAAGATTTTCCAGGACGGCATGGCAACCAACTCACCCAAGAATACCGTTTACCAAAGTAACTATGGTGTACGAGAGATTTTGGCTCTATACTACCTGTCGCTTTCCCTGCAGCCTAGCCCATCGACTGCAAACAACGTGGGCATTCTCCTCGCTAGCGTACAGCAATCTGCCCCTTCGAAAGCCAATCCAATGTCGCATGCTTTTGCCGGACCCCAAATCCCTGGGCTGATGCCCGGTAGTGGAGTAGCTCTTGCGCTTTCGTACTACCACTACGGACTCCAGCTCGATTCATCCCATGCGCATCTCTATACAAACCTTGGAAGCCTCTTGAAAGATATCGGCCAACTAGAGTCTGCTATAAACATGTATACACAGGCAGTCAAGTGTGATCCGAACTTCGACATTGCTCTCGCCAACCTCGCCAACGCCGTCAAAGACAAAGGCCGGATAGCCGATGCAATTTACTACTACAGAAAAGCAGTAAAGTCCAGTCCAGACTTTGCCGAAGCTGTCTGCGGGCTTGCTAATGCCCTTAACTCTGTTTGCAACTGGGCTGGCAGAGGTGGTATTGCCGAACACGGCGGATCAAGAGACCGCTGGCATGTCAACGACAGTGGCATGCTTCTAGACGCCAAGATACCCGGTGCGTCGAGCTCAGGTTGGATCCACAAAGTCGTGAAATTGGTCGAGAAACAGCTTGCCGATGGTGAGGACTGGGGTCGAGGCATGATGAATGAACAGTTCATACAAGATGTCATCCGTCCCCTAGCTCTCACGGGGAGCGCGCAAAATGTGAAAGAGAAGGAAAATAGCATGGTGTCAGTGTTGCAGCAATGGAAGGGTCAAAAGTGGGAGGGTGCTCGCATCGTACGACTCGTTGAGCGTGCTATACGATGGATGACTTGGCAATGGTACCAGGATCGCTACGTCACTGGAACACAGCGACCACCGGCCTCCTACAAGAGACCTCAATTGCCAGCAGCTTTGACGGTACCTGCGGCGCCTACTGTCCTACCGTTCCACACATTCACCTGCCCCATGTCGGCTAAACAGATACGTCTTATCTCGCAACGTAATGGCCTCCGCATTTCGACCTCGACGTTGAGAGTCCCTTGGTTACCTGCGACCGTCTACCAGCCTCCTGCGCCACCGAAACCATACTTGAGGGTCGGCTACGTATCATCGGATTTCAACAACCACCCGTTGGCCCACTTGATGCAGTCGGTATTCGGTTTCCACAATCCAGGTAGAGTGAAGGCATACTGTTATGCCACCACAGCGAGTGATGGATCAGAGCATCGCAAGCAGATTGAGAGGGAATCGCCTGTCTTCTACGATGCCAGCAGCTGGTCAGCGGAACGACTTGTTCACCAGATAACTCAAGATGGCATCCATGTTCTTGTCAACTTGAACGGCTACACAAGAGGTGCGCGGAATGAAGTCTTCGCTGCCCGTCCCGCCCCTATCCAGATGGCGTTCATGGGTTTCGCGGGTACTCTCGGCGCCGAGTGGTGCGACTATCTTCTTGCCGATGATACCGCTGTTCCTCCAGATACACTCCGACAATGGCGCCGTAACATTGACCTGGAAGACGCTCTTGTAGACGACAACAGCGGTGGTTCAGACGAAGAATGGATCTACGGAGAGAACATTGTCTTCTGCCGGGACACCTTCTTCTGTTGTGACCACCGGCAAAGTGCTCCAGATTCGCAAGGACGACAACCCAATTGGGAAGAAGAGCAACAGCGGAGGTGGGCCATGCGTAAAGAGATCTTTCCCAACCTCTCGGATAATGCGATCATCCTTGCAAACTTCAACCAGCTGTACAAAGTAAGTTCACTTGCGCCTCTTCCATGTTTCTGATCGCATACTAACGCTATCATCAGATCGAGCCCACGACGTTCCGTACCTGGTTACGCATTCTTGAAAAGGTTCCCAATGCCGTTCTCTGGCTCTTGCGTTTCCCCGATCTTGGTGAGACCAACCTCAAGCAGACAGCTCTTGCCTGGGCAGGTGCAGATGTAGCAAGCCGCATTATGTTCACCGATGTTGCACAGAAGCATCAGCACATCTCTAGGGCTCGTGTCTGCGATCTGTTCCTCGATACACCGGAGTGCAATGCACACACAACCGCCGCCGACGTCCTCTGGTCTGGAACACCACTACTGACGTTACCTCGCTACAAGTACAAGATGTGCTCTCGCATGGCAGCTTCAATCCTCAAGGGCGCGTTACCCAAGACACCAGCAGGTGCTCAAGCTGCGAAAGAGCTTATTGCGAGCAACGACGACGACTACGAAGCCATGGCCGTACGTCTCGCACGCAACTGCACGTATAACGGCTACCGAGCGCAAGGCCGTTTAAGTGAGCTTCGCCGCATGCTTTACGAATCACGATGGTCAAGCCCGCTTTTCGACACCAGACGCTGGGTCAGAGACTTGGAAGATGCTTATGAGATAGCATGGAAGAAATGGGAGAAGGGAGAAGGTGGCGACATTTGGTTGCAACATGAACCATCTCCGCGCGCTTAGCGATCGACTTTTATCATTCATTTAGACCGCCGGCATAGCTGTTTTTGTTTGCGGCGAGCATCACACATATCTGGGTTAGACTCTGTCGGCATACGCCAAGGGACCCTTGGATTTAGCGAGCACTTACTTTCGTTGTTGTTGTTCTTCTTCTTTGTTCCTATACCCCATATTGATTTGGATTGGATATTTACGGATGTTTAACTAGCTTATGTGGCAACCTTCATCATATGCGCGCGAAGTAGATAGCTTCTGTCGCTTTCTGGAACAGCATTTTCTTGGGCGTTGGATGACTTGCATGGCACCGTGACGGAGCTGAATACTATCCACCAGTTGTCTCCGTCTTCTTTGTTCGCACTCGATCTGAACGTGTTCTGAACTTGGGTTTCATTAAGCAGCTCACGGATGTTTCTTTCGCCTGACAACAAAATCGGCACCATTAGAAGTACGATGCACTCCACTACGCACATGTACAAAGATGGTGCCATCTAATTATCTAAATTCCAAGTAAACGACTCCGAGGACTGGCTGAGAAGTCATGAATATGCGTCATGTTGCGCTCAGGAAATGAAGCAGTAAGCTCGATCGGAGCACTAGCAAAGCTTAGCGCGATCGCATCTCCACAAATCCCTCCCCTTACACCTAACCTGCATCACGAAGCATTGCAACCAGCAACATCAATTCGCCATTGGACTGCCAACCCTCTACAATTATCTACACACGTATCCAACGCGCCATGGCCCCGCGCAAGAAGGCTACCACGGTCGCCAAGCCCAGTAGCAAACCTAGCAAACCCAGCAAATCCATCATTGCACCTCCCGCAACACCTCTGACGCCAGCAATACCACCTGCACGCGCACATGATGCGTCTTACCATTACCCGCTTCTTTTGGACAGTCGATCAGATTGCGACGCGTTGTTGAGTTGGTTCCACGGCGTTGCGGAGACGCGTAGTATGCCGTGGAGGAAGAAATGGATCGACCCCGAAGAGTACGAAGATAAGGAAGAGCTGGGACGCGTCTTGTCGAAGAGGGCGTATGAGGTTTGGGTTTCGGAAGTTAGTGAGTATATGCTTCCTTGTGGTGGAGTTTTTGCGATTGGACGCGTGAACGCGGTGTCACGTGCTTTGTTCGCGATCGCGTCTCTGGAGGTTTGATGAACCGTTGGCTGACAATTGCATAGTGCTCCAACAGACTCGCGTGTCGACAGTAATACCGTACTTCAACAATTGGGTCGAAAAGTGGCCCACGGTTCAAGACCTCGCCGAAGCGAACCATGATGATGTTCTTTCCGTATGGAAGGGTCTGGGTTACTACTCACGTGCAACACGTCTTCATGAAGGTGCGAAGGCTATGATTGCCAAATCTGCTGGTGCTTCGTGCGCACTCCCCAGTGGTGCTACGGAGCTACAGGAATTTCCCGGCATTGGAAGATATACCGCAGGCGCGGTGTCTAGTATCGCATTCGGTGAAGCAGAGCCTGTCCTCGACGGGAACGTGGCGCGCGTGCTCAGTCGACAGCTGGGTTTGTACATGGATGTCAAAGATAAGAAGGCTACAGACGTTCTTTGGGATATGGCTGATCGACTAATCAAACATGCTTCTAACTTTCCGGAAACGCGGACGAGTGAGGTGCCCGGACTGTGGAATCAAGCGCTTATGGAACTCGGATCCACTTTGTGTACGCCGCGACCCAGGTGTGACGAGTGTCCTATTCAGTCGACATGCAGAGCCTACAGCGAAGGAAAGGCGTTATCTGACAAGCGCCAGTCGGCGGTTGTAATACCTGACATCGAGGACGCATGCTCTCTGTGTGCGTCGTTAGATACCGAAGACTTGGTTGCAGTTTCTGAAGACGCAACGAACGACGAGCCGCCACGAGCGAACAAAAAGAGAAAAGCCACCACGAAACAAACAAACACTATCTCGCAGTACTTCGCTATTGGAACGCCAAAGTCAAATGTAGAAACGGAAGACGACGACGATGATCTTGATAGCCCACCTGTCGAGGATTCCAAGAAGCGGAAGCTGCCGGCGCCTACTGGAGAGTCGAAATCTATATCCACGTACTGCTCACTATTTCCGAAGAAAGTGGCGAAGAAGAAGGCAGCCGAAGAAGACTGTGTGGTATGCATGGTAGAGTTGCGCTCGAATGACGGCAGCAGTAAATGGCTGATAGAGCAGAGGCCCGCCAAAGGTAAGCTTTGCACTACGATACTAAAGCACTGCTGACGATTGCGTGAAGGTCTCCTCGCATCACTGTGGTACGTAATAAACGCATGCTATCATGGCGCCACTGCTGGGTGGCTGCTCGGGTACTGCCTAACGCCCATTGCCGTCCAGCATCATATCATGTCTCATGATAGGCCCATTGCTCGGCTTTTCTTATCTAGTGCTGGGGCGTACGCTGACCGTGATACAGGCAATTTCCGCAGAACACGCTGACTGCATCACACAAGACGCCTCAGCAGCGCAAGACGTCGGCGCAGCAATACATCTCTGATCTCGATGCCGGCGCCGCTGACATGAGCAAAGCGCGTTTTGTTGCCAGCTTTCCGCCATTGGTCCATGTGTTTAGCCATTTGAGGCTGACCATGCATACCTATCAGTACAGGATCGACGCCGATAAGGCCGGAGATATCGAGCTTACATGCAAGGGCCCGCCCACCCGCAAGTGGGTAGCCAGCAAAGCCATGGACAACGAGACCTTGTCTACGGGAATGCGCAAGTGCTGGGACCTCGTTTCCGAAAGCCTCTGATGATGTTGTCGCGAGACACTTGCGATGGGTGAGTTGAGACAGGTTCCACGTGCGCGGTACCCCACGTCCCGTTATCTTCCGCCAAGCGATACACATGGCTGGCTTCCGCTTTCCGCCTCCTTGGCCATCTCCACTCCTCCTTAGTGTCCTGGGGAAGTGGAACGATAAGGAACGTTGAATGGCTCTCACTATACCGATCACGGCGAATAATTCCTTCCCATGGCAGTGGTTCTGCTAACGGGTTTGTGGTTGGCTGGAAACAACGCGTTGCATATCATGTTATCCTGGGAATGAGATGGCGCGCTCGTGCAACCGAGACGTACGTAGGGAAGAGATCGCTGGATATAAACGTGGTCGATCCCCGAGGGTTCGGTACTGTGAATTGCTCCGAGTGTACGACTTTTGGTGCTTTACCGTACAACATATTGTCAATATGGCGGCTATTCCAGCCCCGACACCCATCACAGAATGGCCGGACTATGCTGTCGATCCCAATGGAGGAGACGTCATGACAACTGATCTCAATGCGCTCTACGACAAGGGCGATCTGTGTTGGATGCTGGTCAGCACAGTACTATGTTGGTATGTGACACTTCCATACATGTAGGAATCGGAACATACTGATGGTGATAGGCAAATCACACCCGCCATCGGCTTCCTCTACGCAGGCATGCATCGCCGAAAGGCAGCGCTGACCATGATCTTCCAATCTCTTTTCTGCGCCTGCGCCGTCGGCATCCAGTTCTGGGTATACGGTTACTCACTCTACCAGTCGCATACAACCAACCCTTTCCTGGGAGATTTGTCAAAAGCAGGTTTACACAACACACTCGCTTCACCGTCGCTCGCAAACGCCGATATCCCTGATATACTCTATGCTGCATTTGGGTTCACTTTCGTTACCTGCACCGCGATGATCTTGGCAGGAGCGATGCTTGAGCGAGGACGCTTGTTTCCTTCGATGCTCTTCCTGCTCTGCTGGACCACGTTCGTATACTACGTGCTAGCACATGCGGAGTGGAATCCTAGTGGTTGGCTTTACAAGCTTGGTGTTCTCGACTTCGCTGGCTCTGGTCCTGTACACATCGCATCCGGTTTCTCTGCTCTGGCTTGGGCCGTTATGCTGGGGCCGCGCGTTGATCCGCATAAAGAGTCGCATCACCCTAGGATACCGCACTTCAAGCCTCATAGCCCTTTCCTTGTTGGGCTTGGCACGATATTGATCTGGTTTGGATGGTTTGCTTTCAATGGTGAGTAAAGGCTGTATGTCGAGATGTTGAGGCAGTGTACTGACAATCTGTAGGCGCCTCGACTGCCAACCTCTCCCTTCGCTCCATCTACATCGTCTGCAACACCAACCTCGCCGCCTCTGGTGGCGGAATAGCCTGGGTCCTTCTGGAGTACATGTTCACCCGCAGGTTCTCTATCATCGGCTTTTGTTCTGGAATCATCTCCGGTCTCGTCGGTATCACACCAGCCTGTGGATTTGTGCCTGTCCAGACCGCAGCCCTGATCGGTGCCCTTACCTCCTGCGCATCCTTCTTCACAGTCCGCTACAAATACCTCCTCGGCATCGACGAGGGCCTCGACATCTTCGCCATCCACGGCGTCGGCGGTTACGTCGGCGACATCATGACCGGTTTCTTCGCCGCACCCTACGTACCCGCCATGGACGGCGTAAGCAACACCTACGAAGGCGGCTGGTGGGCCAAAAACTGGAAACAGATGGGTTACCAGCTAGCTGCTGCGACTACATGCGCCGCATGGTCTTTTGTCGTCTCCGTCATCTTACTCTTCATCATCAACAGGATTCCTGGTTGCCATATCCGTGCGACTGAGGATGATGAGCTGAGGGGTTTGGACTACAAGTATTTCAGCGATGCAGATGGGGATATGGAGGTCCTGACTGGATATGGTCCTACGACTCCGGGTCGAGCGGCATCGCAAATTGCGAGCGGCTCTGAGAGCCATCAGGATGTGCCTGTTGCAACGGAGAAACGGGATTGAGGCGAGTGCGCCTGACGATGTTGTTCTGCACCGCTCGGATAATTCGGCAACACGTCGATATTTCCTCATGTCTTGCCCGTTCTGCGATTGTACGTTTCGCGATTGGGTACGGCGCTGTAGACTCGTCCTCTTTTCTTCATCCATATTTCAGCTTTTATTGTTCTTTCCGCTTGCCGCCGTTCTGTAATCGAGATACCATTATTTATTTGCTCACCACCTGCATCTTACCGTTCTTACCGTCTTCACCCACGTTTCATCTCCAGTTCGGATGTCGCCATCTCGCTTCCTTCATGTCTAACCCAATCGCTTGGCTAACGTTCATAGAGTGGCATCATGGGTGAACCATCCTAACGCAACAGGTGCCGATATATCCAACACCGCGTTCGCCTCATATGCCGCTGCGCCTTCGAATCACATAAACATCGAGTGCCCAGCCCAAACCCAACAATATGCACGCATTCAACATGAAGACAATCACGGCAATGGCCATCAACTTCCTCGTCGCAGCGTTTACGAACCCACCCAATCCACTTATTACCCCACACGCGGAGCTCGCAGCCCAGCAGACATCATCCGGAAGTGATCCGGCGCTAGTCGGTTGGATCGACGCGACGGATGGGCAATGTAAGCTTCGCCTCATCCTTCAGCAGATCCGTAACTTCCTCATCTAGTAACCCGATTCCACTAACCCAACTACAACGCAGTCTCCGACCTCCGCTCCTGTGACTACACAGCCACCTTCTCAAACTCTCACACCTTGGCTCAATGCTGTGCACCCGACGCAGACTGCATGTTCTGGTTATCAAGTGGCTCTACAGTGCGTTTGGCTGGACCGACGAGTTTATTCTGTGATCAGAAGTATTGCCATACGGTGGTTGTGGTGCTGACTGTGGGTGCGAGTGAGGTGTAAGTTCTCTGGGTTGTTGGGCGACGAGTTTGGGGAGGGAGACTTTCACTGTGGTGAGGGATATTGGGTATGGTATGTACACTGTGTCTTGTCTGGTTCATGTGATGTAACGCTGATGTGTTGGCAGCTGATGTCACGCAAAGTGTAGAGCATATTTTGGAGAGGTAATAGGATCGAGATTGATTACATCGCTATTACATGATAGACTCTATTCGACAAACACACAAAAGCTTGTTCAAAGAGTGTATGAGAGTTTAACATCTGCTTGAGAACAAGAGAGCTGATCTTTCTACCATTTCTCATCACTTCCCATACTGCCGCGAGTTAGTCAGCCCTACTTTAGCGCTTATATTTTGGAAGCTTACTATCGTGTACATCTCTCTAGGCCTTGTAGTACGAAGCAATCGCATTGGCACTAGCCCCGTTGAAATTGTAGCACCGTCCCTGGGCGTAATCGAACGTTGTAGAGTCTACGTAGCCCGATCCGATGGCTCCGGAAGGGTTGCCGCAGCTGTCGGGCGCGAAGAAGTATGCGAATTGGTGGTTTCCTCCCCAGGTCGTGATCCTGAAGGATCCAAAGCCTTGTGGCCAGGCTGCACAGGTGTCGTCCCAGATGTTGACAGTTTGCTGGACATTGCCGCCGCAGTGACGGTCACCGAAGGTATCGATGACGAAGGCGGTTCCACTGGCAGCGAGGGCGACCATGACGGCAGTGGTGGAGGCGATGGAGAAACGCATTTTGGATGAGAGTGGAAGTTTGCGGAATGAGAAGGTAGTCTTGAAGATGGTAGATGCGGTTGAAGGAACTGTTCGAGTTGGTGGATGATACAAGATTACCAGCAGAAGAAGGTATTATATATTCCAACCGCTGAACTTTCTTTCAGCTTCACTTTGATTACTCGGTGTGACACTGCCTTCTTGCTTTCGTGGTCTTCGCGACCGGTGAGGTAGTATTGGCTAGGGGTCAACGGTCTGTGGTTGTCCATGCTTCACCGACTCTCTCTTCAGTTGATACACGCTCATCTTCGACCTCATTTAGATGGTTCGCGAGCCAGGACGTGCCCAATCACCCGTTTCAAGTCGCTGTGTGCACCCATATAGGCAGGCTGTATCGATTTTGGGCCCCTCAGCTCGGTTCTGATGGTTTTCTTTGACCAATACTTCCATGCGGAGTGAAGATGACCTTGGTATCACCGACAACGAGGATGATCTTGGGTATACGCCTACGTTGTTGTATGACCAAGCTAACAGCGGAATAAAGTTCGGAGCGGAATGGGCGAATAGCAAATAAGGTTCGAGACGAAATGAGCAATGGTGGAATGCACACGTAAAGGGCCGCGCCATGCAATGAAGTCACTGTTTAAGAGGTCATCAGGCTACCTAGGTACTTCTGAGGGCTGTACGCGCTTACTCACCGCCCAAACGAGGGTAGAGGAGGAATTACTACCAACTGCCTAAGTGATTAGGGACGAGATGGTGTTGGAGGCTACAACAGAGCACAGACACTATCCTAAGACCGTTTGAACACTATATCACGCTTTTAACATCGTGCTTACACCGTCTCATCCTTGATTGGTTGGTAGCACTCTCTACTCGACCCTATATGGCGCGCTACGGTACTCCGGTGTACGACCTGGGGTAGCTGATTGACAGCAATGCCATTGTTGAGATGAATGATTTCGTTGCGCAAGTGGTAGCTGCGGGCACTGAGATATCTCCAAGCTCTGGCAGGCTGAGGACAGCGAAGGCCTGGAAATACCTAGGTACCTAGGGATTTTGCACAGTACCACCCCCCTTCTGCACCGCAACGTTGCAAACAAATTTCCAGAAAAACACAATGTATACTCTGCAAAGCTGCGATTAGAACTGTGTTTTTAGATTTTCTATTAGGGGCATTGTAGTCGAGGTAGAGGGCTACCTATGTATCAGCTTGTGTCCGGCTTTCGCTGTCTCGCTAGAGCCAAGGTTCCTCAAGTGTCCAAGAAGCCAAGAAGACTTCGGCCGACAGACACGTGACATCGAGTTAGCCCCTCCAGTGTCCTCCACCTGGGCATCACTGATAACCACGATACGACGACACGGGCGGCACATCGGCCACGAAAATCACTTTTGCTCCGCAGAACCTCGCATCTGGGCCATCCCTGCCGCATTTCGTCATCGCAAGGCGTGCATCGCTGAAAATAGCGGGCGCTAGGCCGAACGCAAGTAGCGAGTTCCTCGATCCACGACTTTCGGGAGAATCTCGACCCACGGCGAAGGTGCAAGCGTCCCAAAATACACATAGCATATCTCCACCTCCGCCACCGATACAGCAACCCGCAGTAAACCATGGCCAACACGTCTCGTGGCCTCAGAGCTCGTGTTCTCAAGCCGATCCGTCGCCGAGCAAAAAAGAAACGTCATCTTCAATCTTTAACCTTTGGTCTCATCGCCCAAGCACAGTCAGACAGACAACACACGCCTCTGTTCTGTTGAAAGGCCCGAGAGATGTAGATGCACCTGTCAGCGATCCAAAGAACCGGGGCTACCCGGTTTGGCGGTTCAGAAACAGCACGTTGGCAGAAGAACGGTTTTCTGGTTCAGGAGCATGATAGCGCGCATCTGGCAAAGGCCAGGGTCTCAGATCATTGTAGTGTCGATTGAACCCTGTGATTTCGCGCACTACGGACAATGATCTGACCACCACAAAAGCTAACATGACATAGTTTCTCAACATTGAGCTACGCAAATTTTCTCTCCTCAGCCACAACGATCCCGAGAGAGGGGCGCGTTGGACATGAGACCTTCAACGACTGCATACTCTCCACTCCGGATAACATCTGCAGCACACGAGGTGTCAACGGTTGCAGCCTTATCCTATCTCTCACACCTGATACGAGATAATGCCGGTGGTTGTAATGCCGACTATGCCGCACGAGTCATAGCGAGCGAACTGTATTGCCTCTCCTGTGCTAGCGGCGCCCTGCTAACCTGGAATGAACACGAGATCTGTGGATACACAATAGTCCAAGTTGCTAGGGCCGCAGACTGTTCGATTGAAGCCTCCAAAATACATGCGCTTGCAAGCATGCGCTCCTGCACGAGGAGGCCGTTCGCCCCAAGGTCTTACACAAAGCCTCTGATGGTGGTTCTCGATACGGGGGGCTCCACAGTCAGTTCGGCATATCATGTCGCATGTTCCTGTTGATTGAGGCCTTTTCTTCACCCTCTCCATCACGCTCTACTCTTTGTGTAATACTTGTCCGTTCGCTCGGCCATCGACACTCGCTCCACACATCAGATCAAAGGGATATAGTCCATGCTATAATATCTTCTCTAATAATTAATACTCCACACTCTCACGACCTTCGCTACTAGATCTATCGATCTCTAATACCACTCGCCTATCAAATTCTGCGAGTCACAGCGAACACGCAACGCCTTATTCACGAACTTCGATATGCCTTCCACGACCATCATGAAGCAGGGCCTCGCCACTGCCGTTCTTGCAGCTCTTCCTTTGGCTGCCCGTGCCCAAGGCACCACTCCTCCTAAGCTTACCGCAGCTTGTAACGATGTCGCTATCTTCATGGCCCGCGGCAATGACGCACCTTACAGCGATGGCCGTACCTCAGGTTTCAGAGATACCGTCTGCGCAAAATTCGAGGCTCAAGGAAACTCTTGCGATTACATGGATCTCGTCTTCGATGCCACTCTCGGCGTGGAGTTCTGCCCTACTATCCAGGACGGTGCCGTCAACGGGGTCAGGCAAATCACCGAGTACAACGCCCAGTGCCCGGATACTTTAATCGTCGTCAACGGTTACTCGCAAGGTGCTATGGTTGCCGGTGCTACTCTGAGTGGCGGAGGCGCCGATGCCTGCGACGTTGACACCAAGACCACCGGTCTCGATGCTAACTCTCAAGCTGGTCAGGCAGTCAAGGCAGCCCTTCTCTGGGGTGATGTCAAGCACACTGCAAACCAGGTCTACAACGTCCTCGACGGAGCAGACAAGCAAGCTTGGGGCCGTACCGGCTCTAACCTTGAGCGTTTGAACACTTACTCCTCCGTCTTGAGGTCGTACTGTGCCGGCGGTGACCCAGTCTGCGCTGGTGGAGATGACGTAGCTCAGCATCTGAACTACTTCGAGCTCTACACCGAGGAGGCATCAAACTGGATCGTGAGCAAGCTGACACCTCTCCTGGTCAAGCCTTCATCGGCCGCGCCTGTCAGCTCAGCTACTCCTACGCCTACCCCTGAGGTCTCCTCAACTGTCGCACCGGTCGAGACCTCAAGCACCGTCGTGGTACCAGCCTCCTCCGAGGCCTTGACTGTCAGCAAGGAAGCTGTTACCACCACCATGATGAAGCCATCTACTATGATCTCTTCATACATCCCTGTCACCACTGCGAACGCTACTTCCACCGCCACCTCCGAAGCGGCTACCGCATACCCCATCACCATCCCTCACAAGCACCTCAACACCACCGTCCCGTACGGCAACTCTACCATGCATGCTTCCACCACTCTCATGACCTCTGAGAAGCCCTATGAGACTACCTACCTGCCTGTCGAGCCCTCTCACGCGCCTGTTGAAGAGTCGCATGCTCCCGCTCCCGCTCCCGTCACCACCGTGGCACCAGAGCACTCCGCTCCCGCTGCTGCTTGCCCACCAGCCACCGTCTACGAGACTGTCACGGAAGTTACGTATATGTACGTCTAAACTGGCCTAGACTAGGAGAAAGAGTTTGAAGGGAGAATCACGAGAGATAAGTTAGATTGGATGTAAATAATACCCTTCGTAAATGAAAAACATTCGTATAATCATGATAGAGATTGTTCTACATGGCCCTTATTTACATTTGATGATTCCTCCTTAGATGCCCAATGCCTTTGCGATAGCCTCTCCGACTGCTGTGGCACTGGTAGGGTTCTGCCCAGTGATCAAGCGACCAGAGATGGCGACCTTCTCGCCCCAAGGCTCAGCTGCTTTGACGAACTTGCCTCCACTGGCCTTGTTCAGCGCATCCTCGGGCAGGAAGGGTACGACCTTGGAGAGGCCAACTTGTTCCTCCTCAGCGTTTGTGAATGCGGTAACCTCCTTGCCAGCGACAAGCAGACTGCCGTCGCTCAGCTTGGCATCGTAGAAGACAGCGGGCGCATGGCACACAGCCGAAACGATCTTGTCCGCCTCCCAGAATTCCCTGATAAGTTGTTGCGAGGTCGCGTCGTCGACGAGATCGAACATGGGTCCGTGACCGCCAACGTAGAAGATGGCGTCGAAGTCCTTCGCCTTGCCCTTGAAGTCACTCAGCTTCTGGGTTGTCTTCCAGACCTGCTCGTTGTTCTTGAGGAAGTTGACGGATACATCGTCTTTCGCGGCTTCGACGGATGCGGGGTCGAGAGGTGATTCACCGCCCTTGGGCGATGCTACCGTGATGTTGGCTTTGCTGTGGAGGACGTGGTAGGGGTGGGCGAGCTCGGGGAGGTACCAGCCTGTGGGCTTGCCGGTGTCACCGAGCTTGTTGTGCGAGGTGAGGACGAAGAGAATGTTTGGCTTAGACATTTTGAAGGTATGATGTGTTTGATTTGGTGAGTTGCTGCGTAGAGTCGTTGTCTTTAAACCTTTTATGAAAAGTTCGATAGCTTTCCACTGGACAGCACCTTGCTCAATGTGACGACATGCGGGGTAGCTACGATGGAAAAGGCCCGATTATGCAGGGCACCTTCTGTTAGCGTCAGGGACGTCATCTTGAAAATTCACCTTTCCTGTTCGCCGAGTACAAGATACTTACAAATACTCCAGCATGTGATCGGCCAGCTCTGGCAGCTGTTGTGCGACGTGCTGCTCCACTCCCCACCCAAATCTCGGTGCAGCTTACGTTTTGAGTAGAATCTGGACGACGATGACGTGTTGTCAGATCCAGCCTTTCTCTTTTTGTTCAGGACATCTCATTTGGGAGCATGCGCTGGCCAACCTTCGGCGTCTCCGGGCAACTTGAAGACAGGTAACATCTCAATTGACGGCAAGATTGTGTTGCAGACTGTCATTCGATACGGTGGAGCGCAGATATTCCTCCAATACAAGCACCAGACAGTATCAAAACGCAACCCCTTCGCTTTGCGGCTTATCGCCGAACAATCTCCCAAGTGACGTCGCCGACCATCTCCACTGGATTCGCTTTCCTCAATTCCACTCCTTGGTTGTCGCTCACGCACCTTCTCCGCATTTTTCAAAGTCGGGTTCCAACTCATCATATGTCGGGAGATCCTTGGGTATGCTTTCGGCCACAAGAGCATAATCAAACACCATATCTGTAAGCTCTCTCGGCAACCTGAGCCCTATGACGTGATACACTTTTCTTTTGGTTTCGGCATAAGCCTGGCGTTCAAAGATGCTGTAGGCTGCTACGAACTGAGACTGCATACAGGACTCTTTGGTATACCCAGAAGGTCCGTACTTCTCAGGGCTCCATTCGGACTTGTCGTGAATGGGACAACCATGCATGTCTCTTACCCATTCTCGGATATATCCACACATCCGGGCGGCACCGACAAACGGTATCGGCCTGCAGTAGGATTCCTGGCGATATCGGGGTGTTCTTCCGTCCCAGTCGTAAAATGATTCAAGCAAGAAACAATCGAGATCCTCATCAGCGTTGCTGTCGAGATATATGTCTTCGCTGTGTAACAACTCCAATTTCATGGTCATATACCACGCTACTGCCATATCCCAGCAACGGACAGCTTCAGTGGCCAAGTTCCGCATCATGTGAAGCAGACGTGGCAGGAAAATCTTGTCGAAGTATTTCTTCAGTGGCTTCTGGTTTGTTGTGTGGTGCCGTATATCCCAGTAGAAATCCAAATCGCGAGCCAAACACATCTTGAGGAAATGCAGTGTATTTCTGAACCTATTGTCGACTATGAGGTAAAAGACATCCGGACTGACGGCACAGTGCAGGTCTACAAGAGCCTTGAATTCCTCTTCGGGCATGTCTAAGTTCGCTTGTCAGTGCGATGCAGACATTGGAAGGTATGTACGAACCGGCTGAGAAGACGTCATACAACGTCCAAGACCGAAAACGCCGTCCTTTGTCGACGTACGGACCTACAGGGAACTCGAAGTTAAAAGGATAGTTGTCAAGATTTCCCATCGTTACTATGGACAATGCAGGATGTGGGAGTTATGGAAGTGACGCGACTTCGAGCGCGCAGACGCGTTGCGACCTGGGGGAGCTTGGCGTACGTAGCAGTCGCTGTCGGAGGGCATCCTCCCGGGTACAACTCCGTCGGCATGGAACACACCAAAGGTCGAAAAAGCATAACTCGTTTCGCTGTTCCCGCTTACAGCCGCCACTCTAATGAGTCGCTTCTACCTGATCGTTGCATGCAAATGCAGATGAGGTCTTGGATACGCTCGCGATGTATGCCAATCGCAAAGTGCTGGGCTATCGCCTTCTGCCTCATGCAAAGATGGACTCACTGAGTATCTCTGCTGTCGTTGCGCGAACGCAATAGCAACGTCGGTTGAATGCCCCCATAGATCGCGCTCCAAGCTCGGCGATGCTACCTGCTTTCATCGTTCCCGAACGGCTAAGCTTCTGGTTGGCCAGCTGTTCAGCTGGGTCGCGCAAATAGCCCGATTTGATCTCGTGTGCATTTAGATTGCGGGACATATGAATCAGGACGAACTTCTGATACGGTGTTTACGTGTTCGCGAAAGCCATAAGAACAGATCCAAGGCATGCATAAAACGCCAGTTGCTGCGAGCGGCATGTGCAGTCAAAATATTACATAGAAGATACTCATCGCAATGACATCTTTCGACAACAAAAATGTCATCATCACGGGTTGCAGCAGCGGCATTGGCCTCGCGACGACCCTCCTCTTCCTATCACAGAAAGCCCAAGTCTTCGGCATCGATATGTCGCCGTTCGACCAAGACCTTGATGTCACCCAGAAAGCGTTATTCACCTTCCACAAAACCGGCCTTTGCAAACCCGGCTCAGCAGAAGATGCCATAGCTGCTTGCATCGCAAAGTACGGACCGAAGATCGACGTGCTGGCTAATGTTGCAGGCATCATGGATGGTTTTGGCAGCGCCGATACAGTCAAGGACTCGGAATGGGAGCGCGTCCTGACCATCAACCTCACAGTACCGGTCAGAATGATGGCAGCTGTGTTGCCCAGTATGAAAGACCAGGAAAGCGGTGCCATCATCAATGTTGGTAGTTATGCAAGTCTTTCCGGTGCAGTGGCAGGCATCGCATACACAGCCAGTAAGCATGGGCTTGTCGGTGCGACCAAGAACGTCGCATGGCGCTTTCGCAAAGACGGTATTAGGTGTAATGCCGTACTCCCAGGCGGTGAGTACCGCGTCTAGTCCTTGAACTCAGAAGATCTTATTCTAACAAGAGTTTCAGCCGTGCCGACCAACATCCGCTCGTCTGTGGTGAAAGAGGACGTCGATCAGGCTGCAATGGAAATGTACAAGTAAGGGCTTACAGCCCTTGATACCCTGTCATCGCTGACAAGCTAGCAGCCCCGTGCAGATGTTATGCCAAGGTCTCGAAAGAGACGATCTTCCATACGGATCAGTGGGCCCGAACGATATCGCACAGGGCATTGCATTCCTTGCGTCTGATGCTGCAAAGACGATCAGCGGTATTATGATGCCGATAGACAATGCTTGGTCGACGATATAGGAGGCGGGCTCAGTACTAAAGAAGCTGCTCGCTGATGGCGTAGCGCGGCGCTTATCCAGAGGACTCAGTCAACACAAGCAGTCAACACAAGAAATCTGGAGACTTCGCCGACAAGTTCGAACACGTAGTAGAAGATGACGGCCTATCTATCAAGTTAGTAAATGATAGCGAGACACGAACAACACTATCCCAAAGCAAGAAATTATCAATCAATGAAATTCGTTATCGCCTGCTGGGCAATCATGCCTCTCCGACAGCAACATCCAGCTCTCGCCGCCTCTTTCGTGCTGCCGCTCATCCGCGCAGCAACTCTGCCAAGAATGCCTCCGTCGGCTTCACATCGAGAACTGTTCCAACCATGCCTGCCTCTACTAGGCCTCAGTCCACAATCAAGCGCTGCACGGTCCTGACCGCTAGCTCCGCCTCGTTGCAACAACCACTAGTTCGACCTCGACCCAGCACAGACTCATCGGTGAAGCTGTTCAGCGAAGGAGTCGGCCTTCGGGGACTGCCAGGATGGTGACCAGGCTTCCAGCAAGTTTTGCGTACATGCAGTTCGCATGTTGACATACATCCAGGTGCTCTGGCGCAGATATGTCCCCTAGCGAATCAAGCCATGATATCTAAGCGCTGCTTTGCACCAGTTGAACTGCCTTCTCCCGATAATGTCGGTCAGCTCTTTGCTGTGGTACTTCATCGCAATGTCCACCCGTTCCTCGTGGGTCAGATTAACGACTTTCTTATATGCCCATGGGCAATCTCCAGGGAACGTGAAGTCTTCTGGGCCCAAACTCATAGCCCAACGGGTGAGCCAAGGGCCGTATGGAAGTTCTTCCGGCTCAGGAGACTGTCGAGCAGTTCTTGCACGCTTCTTTGCCTTTGGTCGCGTTGACGGTGTTGGTTGCTGAGAAGGCCCCGCTCCATGATTCGCAGTATCCCTCATTGCCCTCGGTTGCGTTGGTGGTGGCACCTGCTGAGAAGCACTCTGACTTGCAGCCTCCCTTTCTGCCCTCATCCTGGCACCGGGCAGCTTGTCGGGATAAAATTCCTCGAAGGCGTCCCATAAGGGCGCCCACTCTCCATCCAGGAAATTTCCCTGCGCAATCGCATCCGAAAGCTCATTGACAATATTCAAGGGGACTTGGAAGAATGGCTTGCCACTGAACGGAACTTCTGTCCCTTCTTTGTCGAATCTTGCCGGCAAGCACCACTTCTTGAGGTCTAGAGGCTCATCCATTTCTTTCCTTAGAGCATCGAAGGCTTTCGCCAAACTCTTTTGCGGGTTTATTAGATCCAGCCCAAGTTCGCGAAGGTAAGCGTAGACAATCCTTCCGACGTCACTTTCCGTAGGTTGATGAGGTGGGGAGTGTGTTTCCTCGGAGTCCGGCGTGGGCAACCGTGGAGGTGGCGCCATCTCAGTAGCCTTGCCTTTGCCCTTGTCTTGTCTCGATTGTAGTGGTGTTTCCGGAAGTTCAGTACGCTCGGCTCTGAATTGCATTGCCGCACGCGAAGAGACAGGAGACGAGATGTCCATAGCGGCTTCAGAAGGAGGGATTGAAACGCCTCCATTAACGCTTACATTGCTCAATGCAACACCACCATCAACGCTTTCTGGAACACCGCCATCAACGCTTTCTGGAACACCGCCATCAACGCTTTCTGGTACACGTCCATCAACGCTTTCCATGTCTACATCCTTGGTAAGGTCCACGTGCACTCGCTGCTTGGTGGTAGACGCCGACCGCGACTTCGGATTGCTGGAGGATGCTTTTCGGGAGTTGTTCTTGGACTTGTGTTGGTTCGGGGAGGTTGGGAGAGGTCGTATATCGTCGAAGAATCGCTTCTTCCTTACGGAGAATTCTTGCTCCGTAGGGCGGGCGCGCTTTGCGGGAACGTGTGGTTGTTGCTGTTCGGTCACGTCATGGTATCTATAGGAAGAGATCAGCTGGAGAGCTCTTGTAACTACTCGCAAGATGCTCACTCTACAGGATCGGAATACCCCAAGCGACCTTTCTCGGGTGGGTCATACGTGATTTTACTAGGAGTCCACTCGTCCACTGGCATGATGCTGTCTGGACAGGTTCAAAGCTGCAAGTGCTGTCTTCTTCACGGTTCGTGTGCGTTGGTACCTGAATGGAAGTCGTGGGTCCAACGGGAATGCAACGGGAAGAGGGGCGGGAACTTCGCGCTTTTGACGCGCGTTGAAACTCTCCACCGCCTCCTGATTTTGGCTTCTGTCGAATGTCTGTGCGCGTGATGCAGATGGATCCGCGGATGCGGGGCCCTGCCGAACCAACGAGGTGGTGGGCCGTTCGTTGTGACATCTGCACGAGCGAGGATGCAGCTCCATCGCTTTCATCTGATCTCCGTTTTTTACCGTGGTGGCAACTCACAATTCGTCCACCAGGTATGGCTATCGCCGTGTCAACGAGCTGTCGTTTTCTCGTGAGCGTCTCACCACGTCAGCGGCCCGCTTGACTAGTTAGTGGCTTGGCATCCTTCTCTGTCCCGCTTCTGGAACGCCTCCAGGGCTGCATCGCGTCCTACACAGCGAAGGATTCCAACAAGTCTTGCGAAGAGAGACATTTGCAGGCATTGCACAACTTGACTCGCGTTCTTCAAACCGCCAAACCTGAGGTTGAGGCGAGGAGTTGCCGTGTCAGCACCTTCCCTTATCTTCTTTCGGCGTCGCGTCCATCATCTGCAACGCGACGGCGCTTTAACATCCGGAGATCATACCGTAGTGTTGCTTACGGGTAACGATGGAACACCAGAGAGTTTGAACCCGATGACAGCGCGGCGCCACAATATCGATATACTATGAAGATACGGTAGTCTCCTGGCATGAGAAATGAAAGGGTCATCGATCCTTTCGATCTGGCCGTGTGGCGAGCATTTACTTTTGCTGCTCTGCGGCCTCGACGCGTCGAATCTTCCTAACAACATTGATCGCGCACTCTACCTGAAGTGCAGGACCGAAGAACCCCCAGACAGACATCACGTGGTCAAAGGGCTGGACACTCCCGAGGTCAGCTTTTAGGTCGAGCTTTGCTGGGAACAATGTGGTCATATGACCGAAAAACGTATCGAGAGTGCCTGCTTCGTTCCTCACTCGTCTATTATATCTGCATATCAATATCATCGCGTTAATCGCATCCCATTCTGTTGCTACCCCGAATACCTCCTAGGATCATCCACCAAATTCTTCAATCTCCACGACTTTGGATCGTCGCTGAGGCTTGTACCCGGCAGTATGAGTTCCGAAAGAATTGGATGTGAAAACCCTAGGTCCGTTTCGTCCATTGGATCAGTATCGCTATCCGTCTCTTCGATCGAGACATAACGCCCGACAGCGTTGCGAACGTCGGCACTCAGTCTTTTTCTCATGATCATGAGCATGATACCGGCGATGTAGGCGCTTTTGGATTGCTCATATAAGCCACCGAAGCATAAGACGAGTGTCGAAAGGAGAGATTCGCTGACTTCCGGGGGAGCGTTGCCCGGATCTCGTTCGAGTTGTTCAAGAGGCTCCAATGTTAGGTTGGCGAGCTGGGCCAGGAAGATGGTAAGCGTGGAGTCGTAATCCTCGAAACTATGGCGGAGGTAGTATAAGCGCAAGATACTCTCGAGTTGAACGCTTGCATGGGTAACGATTTGCTCAGCTGCGTTGCGTTGATGCTGCGTCAACAGCTGGACGCCATCATTCCCAGACGAAATTTGCGACCGGAACAAAGTTACCAGAGCCGCATAGTACTCGCAACTGCAAATATCTTAGCTTTCATATCATGATCATCTGGCGTGGCCACTTACTGTAGCATCAGATGAGCGGGGTACACGATACAGCGGGGTTGCAGTTGGGCAGGCAAACCTCCATACCAGGCTTCCAACTTTGCCTGGATATGCAGAGCTGCACCCCAAGGCATCTTCCTAGACTCTTTGGAGCGACTAAAGCACATGACACCGATCTCATTCTGGATGACCCGCAACTCGCACAGTGCTTTCATACTATGGGCGAATTCGGGTGAGTAGGTCTGCTCGTCCGGTGGATAACGCAATGACATCTGACCATACCACTCCGATCTACCATCGACGTCAGGAAGCGGATCTGCCGGGATATCCAAGAGGCACGGTGGCTTGAAGTAGTAGTAGCTCTGTAATCTGACAGAAGTTAGCTGAGGAATGATATTGAACAAGTGTACTTACGACAGCCACGCGGAAAGGGCCCAAGCAGTGAACGATTTCGCGTGTTCAAGTTTATTGTCATATGACCGAGGCGTGAAGAGACTCATTCGATGTGCCATGCTGAGCGCTTTGAACATGTAAGAGAACCCGACCCTGTCATGACCAAAGTCGTTCATCGTGGCGTTAATGAGGCAGCCAGCTTGAATCGTTGTAAGCTTTGGCTGCTCCTCCTCTAGTTCCCATAGTCGTTTTGCTTCAGCCAAGAATCGATATGGCAGGCTATCTGGATTCCAAAACTTGGTCTGGTTGGCAAACAGTCGAGAACTAACCTATGGCACGTTAGTGAACCCCCATCCATGATACAGGTGTACACTTACTCACACAAGATTTGGCCAAAAGTGCATTGACGAGTAGAGGAGAGCAGAACTCAGCTCTTCTCGATACCATGTCTTCTAGTAGATAATTCTTGACGAAGAAGAACTGTCTTGGATACTGATTGACAAAGTAACTTTCGAGAATGTTGCGCAGCAATCGATCGTTGGAGCTAACACTAGTCCATTGCGACGGTTGTGCATCCTCAAGTAGAGGGTCAACCAACTTGGCCGAGGACAAAGGTCTCCAGTAATTGCTCTCTTGCGGAGCAAGATGCGCCTCTGAAGTACCCATGTCCCTGTCAGATGCATCGATTACTTCATAAACCCGTGATCGAAAGTAAGCGCTGTCCCGAAGGCTTGGTGGTATCTCATCCAGGAACGGAAAGTGAAAGCGCGACGACGCTTGCGGAACATCAGAAGCCTCAGCGACCATATTCCCTTCTTGAATATGCTTTACCACGGCCTCCGCATTTGCGCCGGCTCGAATGCGGCGAAAGATGCCGGCTGCGTCCCTCTCCGGTAGGTTTTGTAACATATCGAATACTTCTTCCTGGGCAGTACGCTTCTCTTTGAGCTGCTCGTATCTACGCTTGAACTGCCGTGATTCCGTCTCGCCATGACGACACTCAGTCTCTCGCGTCACGCATGCAGTGCATTTAGGCTTTAATCCGTCGCACTGTTTGTAGGTCAGCAAAAGCACCAAAGGCGCAGCATGTATGTACTTGCTCTTGACTTACGAACTCGGCAAGCCTCGCAAGCGTTGACACGTGTAGCCTTTTGCCTCTCCACAGATTCTCTGCGAACTCCACCGGCAGGTGCAGGTAGGAGTGAACGCAGTGGTGGTGGACTTCGTGAAGCTCCTTGGTCCATTCCTTTGAGACCGTGACGTCAGCCGCGTTGTTACTGCAAGATCAACTGCAAGGCTCCGGTCTATATAGACCTCTGCATGACTCTGTGAAAAACGCGTATCAGAAAAGTGCCACAGAAAGAAGCGCGAGTAGCTGGTATCTGGCGGGTGGAGGAAGGCTCGAAGGGGAATTTCGTATCGAGGTTTCGTGGCGCCACTTCGGCGCTATTGTCGTCCCGCCAATCACTTGCCGCGTCAGGATCTTCGATCCTCTGCAGCGCGAGCACGTGTCGCCGTGCTAGCGCGTTTTGGCATCGAAATCGTTCAAGAGATCGAACTTTCCGCCATCCTACATCAATAACGTGATGTCGGTGAGCCACTCCGTCTTCGAGCCACATCCATGCACTCAGCGCTCTTTGAAACCTGCCAAGCAACCAGCAGAATCGGCTATGCATCCGGCCCCTCGGTCTACGACACTGACTGGGTATTTCAATCCTCAGCCATAGTTGCCAGTGTCAGCCTGTGCCTAGGCCATGGCAATAGCGTATATCTCGCCTTCGCGGCGACTGCGCTCGTTTAGAAGAACCCTCACTCTAATGCCGAGATTGTGATCCGATACCCAGTGGGGCCTATGCTGTATGGTAACACAATCGGTTCTATCCTATAGATCGGCTTTCCGGTATGTATCGAATACCACACCGGCCTGTTCTAAAACGGGCGCGAGAAGCCAGGCAGGATCACTATCGCGTCGTTCCGCGGCATAGACCTCCGAATTGGATGTGTTGTGTACTCATCAACACTGCACTCTCAGCCCCTCCACCCTCTCCTGCGGCGTGGCCAAACATCCACAAACAAGAGAAAATTTGACCGTCATATGCAACGCAGAGTCTGACCCGACCAACATATTTGAGAATTCTCCCAAACAGGTGCGGGTTTTGCATCAGTCATACCTTGGAGGAGTCTAGCGATGTTCTCAGACGACTCTACTATCCTCTTTGAAGCGACAGTGGCGCGAAGCAGGACATTGGCATACTGGCGCTTATCTCGATTTTGTATCAGTCTGGAAGTACTGCAGTGTGGAGGATAATTCTAGAAGCAACCTGCTCAGCATTCGACCACGTTAACACTGGCCTCATTTTTCGAAATTAACGCCACTAGCTACCAATGTTCTGTCAATCTTCGCTTTTGGTGCCTTGCGCGGTTCGCCATCAAGGCTTTCGATTCTCTACTCCAATGACCACACCATCTCGGAGTCACACGCATGGGCGACATATTGTTCAGAGTTGAAATAGTCATTACGCCCTCATGAGAAGGGCTTGACGTGGAATTAATATTATAAGGCTATCCATAGAAGCAGTCAGTATACTGGCTTCTTGGTACAGTGTGACGATCGAGATACCCAGGCGGTTCTCGTTCCCGTGACCTCAGCCAACAGCTCCGCGGAGGTCCGCCTAATCGGATATTGCCCTTCATTTCCTGAACTTACGTAGGACTGTAGTACATTCTGGTAGCGACTACCCTACGCAGGCTATGCTGCTAGAAGAACACCCCTTGTCGTATTTGCATGGTCGCCTTATGATACTTCATGATACCTAGGTAGGAGTACAGCGCTGGCACAAACGGCGAGATCATCGTACGGGTAGGCGGCCCCTGTTCACGCACAAGACTTCGGGAGTCTGCCTCGTGAGACCTCCCACAAATGTTTGCTCGATATCTAGGTAGCACGGCATTTTCTTTCCTGCGCACTCTATCTGCGTTACAATCTCAAAGTTGACATCATGCGAATGTTGAAATTGCGAAATGCCATGAGTGACGTATCGGCGATGTGGCACCATCCTGATGTACCTGGGTACCAGTTCCAACCGACAAGCATGCGGGTTGTGCTCGATGATCAAGGTACTGCGTTCCACCTCTACTCTCTTGACTTTTGGTCCTTGAAACTTAGTATGAACCATGCGAGGGTCCAAAGATGGCATCAGAGGTGGTGTCCACATGTGCGACTTCCCAAGGCAGCCCAAAATATGTGATTTCTGGCTGCAAATATACTCTACAGATGTAGTTTGATGTACAAGGCCTAACCCATCATTTTCTAACCTTTGGGTCTTAAGAACGTGGCTTGTGGGCAAAGTTTGTGTTGGTACGTGGGGAAAGAGATGGGGAATGCGCGCTCGCGACGCATATGGGATGACTCGGAAGATGCCGAGATTACCTACCACGCGGTTCGCACGCGCCGTAGCTTGGACGCCTTTTCGTCGCAACCGCCGGCTTCCACAAGCTACACATCCTCGATGTGAGCTTCTCTGCCAATCAGTTACTGGTACATTCTTTCGATCATCGACCTCCAAGCATGCGCCTTGTTCCTCTTCCTACGTGTAGAATTTTGCGATCCGGGCCTTCAAAGCTAGCTATGGACCACATGCAGCAACGATAAGCAGTGAAGTCGCGCTATGGCTATAACGCCGACACTGCCTCTCACGTCGCCGACCCAAGGCACCAACACAACGTGATTCGTGTCTGGATGCCAGCCCCCGGCTTCTTGGGCACGGCATATCGTGGCTATGGCACGACTGTGATGATGGGTGGCCTAACCTCTCCACAGCGAAGGAAATTCGCCGAACGGCTCACCGTTCTCTCATAATGCTGTAGACGATCACTTCCACGCCTGCGGTCGCACTCCACAAATCACTCCCATACCCAACACTCGCTCAATCCAACACGCGGGGACATGTTGTCGACAGTCTGTCTGCTCCTCGCAACCACGCTGCCAGTGCGTGGCGCCTTCACTGAGTTTTTCTTCGCAGGCAACACAGGAATTGGGGATTTGAAGGCATGTCCTAAGTCTTCATTCGGATGTGACGCGCCATCGGTCTGCGCCTTCGATGGTCGGACGCAGAAGTTTTATTGCTGCATACCAGGGAGTCCAGATGCGGTATGCTGGGGACCTAGTTCAGACTGCGATGGAGGAGACAAGAATACACCCTCGGGTAGTCAACAAGGTTGCTCGACTGGCATTAATGCCTTTTGCTGCTTAAAGTCAAGGTGAGCAAACCTCTCAACGCCGCCTTACTCGATGTTGCGCATGTAGCTGACAAGACCTAGCGAAACGTGCACGGAAACAGCAGACCAGACGAACATCTGCTGGAGTAAACTAGACAACCCCCTCATTTCCCTCAACGCGACCGCCGTAAACGAAACAGCGCAGTCTCTCATATCGGCTAGCCCTTCAGCCCCTGCCTACGCGATCAGCTTGTCTGCTCTACAAGCACTTTCGTCGACCACCGCGGCTGCGTCGTCAGCAACCCCGAGCGTATCCGGAGGACAACCCATCGCTACCACCTCGCCTTCTGGAGGAGCACAGGCAACGGCTGCCTCGCCCCCTTCACCGATCGCGACAGAGGACAACGCGTCGGGTCTCTCAGGTGGCGCGATAGGCGGCCTAGTCGGTGGAATAGTCGGTGGACTCGCTCTACTCGGTCTGGCTGGATTTATGTTCTGGCGCAGAAAGAAGAATGGCAAGCGAAATCCGTATGAGCCTGCCAATTCGCATACCGCGCCTACGTACCCAGCCGGTTCTCCTGGTGAAATGGACTCAAATCAGACGTATACCCAGGGACCGGCGACTGAGAAATACGGATATGCGGTCAGTCCTATATCGGAAGTGCCTGCCGATAGGGCACCGGTAGAGCTACCAGCTGGCACGACATACAGCAGATAGCGACACGATTTGAAATGAGGTGGTGGTTGCGAAAGGAGAACAGGGCACATAATCGCTGAATGCCGTCTGGAATTTATGATCATACGTGAATCTCATGATACTTTGTGCGTGCTAGATCGCTCAGTGCATTATCAGATAAAGACCATGTCTGGATTCCGATACATGATCCGATGAATTAAGTCACCTCACGCCCTGTCAAACTCTTTGTAAATATCATCAAACTCCCTCATCAGCGCCACTCCATCCACCACGATCGGCCACTCTCTCCCTTCGACAACCTCCCCCATCCCGCCTTCAACCCATTCCGCATACCTCTCATACACCTCCGCCACACTCCTCGCTCGAAGACCCAACTCTTTCTGCCACTCTGGCCAGTCCCAGCCCAAATCGCGCACCTCATCAGTCGCGTAATCGTGGTGCTGAATCGAAATAGGGCCATCATAAGAGTCACCAGACATGAGATAAGGACCTGGCGCAGTAACACGCAACTCTCCCGTCTCGCCAGCGATGTACCACACAAACCCGGGTTCGCCTTTAAACGGCTGGCCAAGGCTGAAGGAAGCTGTGAGAGTGGCGCCGGGTACTGTGACGCCTTTCTCAGTATTGAGGGTACCGTGTGCAGATATTAGATCGGGTACATCAGTCTTTACGGTCCTGTTGACACTCCCGTCAGCTCCCAGGAGCTTCAGATTCGGTCGCTGGATTTGCATTTTTGTATGAGATTCTTCCCATCCGCCGAGTACTTCGTGCACGTAGTCGATCATGTGGCCATAATGAATATTGATCGGATGTCCTCCCACCTTTCTATCCGCAAAATACTCCAGAGACTCAGGGAGAGCGTCCCGCTGTACCAGATTGCCAAAAGCGCGGACTTGGCTACTGAGTACTTTTCCTATGGTATTTGTGGCAAGAATGTCCCTGAGTCGAAGGGTGATTGGGGCGACCCGTCCTTGGAGGCCGATGATACTGTTCCGCGCTTCATGCATAAGTTCTGCAAGGTGTACTGTGCTGGCAAGGTCTTGCGTCACTGGCCATTCAATGTACACCGCTTTCCCTGCTTTGAGGCTCGGTTCGGCGACAGGGGAATGTACATCGACGCGGATGCAGACGACGACGAGGTCGATATCTGGGTCTTCTGCGAGGGTGCGAGGGTCGCCATATGCTTTTACGTCTTCAGGAAGTGCAAATGTCTTCTTTGCTGCTTCTGCGGCTTGAGTAGAGGAGTTGAGGAGAGCGACAAGCTGGTAGTGTTTCTTGCCGCGAGGAGAGAGGAGATATGGGAGATGAGCGTCTGCTGCCCAGGTAACCTTTGCAGATGACGATAGACCAACAAGAGCAACGCGGATTGGTGGCATATTGAGTGGAATTGGATGATTTGCTGGACTTCTCGTAAACTACTTGAACGGGCTATATGCCTTTCAAATATAGCCGAAGTCGACTTCATGATACACTACGTATTGCCCATACACCCTAAGTACGATGTTTATGGTGTTACCTCGTATAGCCGATGCACCATTGATGGGTTGCATCACTTACCAATGCAGCGGGCCAATCGCAATAGATATGAGCTCTGACGTGACGACAGCTGACAAAACTGTAGTAAAAAGCTCCTCGCTTCTCTCGATATTTGCACAATCTAACGCAGAGGAGTTGGTGAAAGAGCTGACAAACAAAGTGATGATAAAGCGACAGCAACCATTGCGGTAAAGATCGCCCTATGTCGCCATTGGCTGGAGAGGCACAGCGATGGGGAGCCCTGCAGCTCGCGAATTCGAACATGAAAGAGAGACGGATATGACGAGAAACGGTTTCCCACAACCCGACTATCTTCTTGTTCAACCACAATTCACTCCGACAGCCTTCCCCAACCCCCCCCTTCACAACCACCACCTCCGCACACTCGTCGCGGAGCGGAAAGGTGGAGTCGGACCGATGTGAGCGCAGCGCACGCCATACCCAATATAGCAACTACACATAATCTCCATATTATTACCTCCTCTTTCATCGGGAACAAAGACTGAATCTCCCAAGACGTTTGAGAATGGAGTCCTGACACTCAAACTGTATGGATAACCTTTCCGGGGAGCGAGGGCGTTAAGGGGAGGAAAGTGACAGGGACAGCGGAAAACCGGCACGGGTAACACGGCAATGACGGCTTGGCGATTCCACCGCGGCGTTCTTGGCTTGTTTCGCATTGGGCAGTGAACGACAGGGGAATGGGCCTGACATCTGGGTCTGGGGAACTGGGTCTTGAAGCTGGGGGTCTCGTCGGATTCCTGCGTTGATGTTATCGTGCGGATTGTGGTGACGACTTTGAAGTTTGCACTTGAGAACTGGTGGTGAGAGGGTGGGCATTAGGCGTAGTTCTGGGACTGGCGTGCGGACAAATACGCGTAATTCAACGTCAGTCTATGTTGTACAGGTCTAAACGAGTGACAAAAAGCATGGTAAACGATAGGGAGCAACCCTGATTGTGTTCCAATCCTAAAATGAGCGATCCAACCAATACACTGTTCTAACGGCTCTCCTTCCTTCTGCGCGCTTCCTCTGCTTGACCCTTGGCGCGTACCGGATTCTCTAATTGCCCGTTCACAGGCCTTCCACCAAAGATAGGGATAGCCACTCGGGAGTGCGACATGTCAAATGCCCCAGCTCACACCAATCTACCGGCCCAAGTTTGCTTTCTCGTGAGCATAGTCTTCCTGGAACCGGATAGTTTGCAGCTTCTCTGCGTAATCCACGGCTTGCACCTGGGAGTTTGACCTGAACGTGGCCTCGCTATCCCTGACTTGGTTGTTCCACCTGTACAGCTCCGGGCCAGGACCCATGGAAACTGGGCGAGAGAAGCGGTTGTGCTGGTAGACCGAGCCGCGCTTGGAGTCCATCCTGGTGTTCTTAGGAAGGGCCTCGTGGATAGATCGTACGCGAATCTCCGCGGGCTCAGACTCTTCGATCGCTGGGATCTTCTTGTAACGGTAGAAAGCATCGAGGGCGGGGATGGAAAGTCCGTGGACGACGATGGAGAAGACGACGAGGAAGTAGACGACTGGGATCATGGCTGCGACAAGGTTCTCTTCTTCCTCAGTCTCGGCCTCGCCTGGCTTGGGGAACAGGTGACGAGTGTGCTCGACGTAGAAGACGGCTCCGATACCTGACGAGGGTTAGTTCATGTCACTATCTTAAAGGGTCGAGGCAACTTACCAATGGGTCCGAAGTAACCCATGAACAGCGCCTCCTTCCAATCCTTGACAACGTTGGGCATGACCTTGTACATCAGGAAGATGGCTGGAATACGACGGAAAGCGAGGATAAGGAAACCAAGAATCATGAGCCTTCCAATGGTGATACCGGTGACATCTGGCATCTGGAACTCGGCCCATGGAATGATGGTTCCGATGTACATGAAACCACCGAAGTTGAGGATGACATCGAAACAGCTGTTGACCTCGTCATGACGCTTCTCGGTTTCCTCGAGGTAGACTCCATTCCAGTTCATGACGTTTCCGGCGACGAAGCAAGCGAGGAGGTC
This sequence comes from Alternaria conjuncta, assembly GCF_024043145.1. Taxonomy (NCBI): domain Eukaryota; kingdom Fungi; phylum Ascomycota; class Dothideomycetes; order Pleosporales; family Pleosporaceae; genus Alternaria; species Alternaria conjuncta. The sequence goes on along the minus strand of NW_026250111.1, from coordinate 244,601 downwards.
ATCCGTACCGAGCGCACCGCAAACGCCAATGGTGAACAAGCCGAGGGCCATAGGCCAGAGCAGAAGACTCTCGGAGTCGATCCACTTCTTGCGCAGGGCGAATTTGACGGCGAACATACTGGCGACGCCGAGGATGACACCGATTGCAACGGACATGACGATGATGTACAGCCATCCCTCAACAATCCACTGTTCCATGGCCATCGGGACACCGCCACCGAGACGACCAACTCCCTCTTCGCTACGCTTGGAGAGCATGTTGACTGCCCGATGAGCGATTTCCTTGGCACCTTCTATGCCGGTCTTAAACTCGACACCATCAAGTTCGGCATGGCGAATGAGGTATGTAGCCAAACTGTCCGACTCGTCAGAGAAGCTTCTTGTGTTGGAGGGTTGTGAGACTTACAGCAGGAAAGGGAAACCGAAACCATCGTTAGCACCAGCTTCCGACGAGATGATTTCTCGCAGCGCGCGAGGAACGAACTTGTCAGCAAAGGGACCCTTGGCTACGGCTTGCGACAAGATAGGATCAGTGCAAGTAACGCAAGATCCGATAACAAGCGCAGCCAAGAAGGTAAGCTTGGGAACTGTGACGAGAATGCACAAGCTAGTGCAGATCCACATGATTGTCATCACAGGGAGGAGGCAGATCGCCATCTCCTTCCACCGGGCTTGTTGGTACTTGGCAGGGAGTTGGAATCCAGCGATGACCAGCTGCACACCAATGACGATTCGGCACATGCCCTATATGATGCTCAGCAGGGTTCAATATTGAGGTTTTGTGAATTCGCGCTCACCAGCGTGATAGCTTCTTGCTGCCCCGTGGCAGCTGAGCCCCATTTCTCCGCATCTAGGAATCTGGCAGCTATCGGTCCTAGGATGACACCGATGAGAACGGCAGGTACTGTAAAGAATGAGTTCACTGCTTTGAAGAATGACGGCGCTGCGTCGGGCGATTGTGTACTTACAAGCTTCACCAAGATACCATACTTGCTTGATCTTGACTGAAATGAAGCCGTATAGAATGATGAAAGCGCCTGCAGTCGAACGTCAGTGTTTGCCTGTCGACTTTCGTCTGTCAGACGTACCTAGAACGGCGATGACGATGTTAAGCTCGCTAACATCGAGGGAAGGCATGGTGAAGAGCCCTGTAGGCGAAAAGCGGAAAAGACGGAAGGAGTGTGTTCAAGGATTCATGCGCGGAAGGAACAACAGTAAGGGTTGAGAAAAAAGGGTGTGGAATGAAGACGACCAGCGGGAGCGAGTAACTGTAAATAGCAGACCAGCCGTATTTACAAGTCGATTAAAACCAATATAAGCAAGTGCAAAAAGATGGAGAACGAGGGATTTCCCGGACTGGTTCGGAGAGAATTGCGAGCGCAGTGATAGGGAATGCCAGCCTCGATTTCCAATTTCTTGGGTGCTGAGCCTTGTTACTTCATATCTTTACACGCGTCACGGACACAATGCACTTCGTTGACTTGAAACAGCAGCCGCCAGGACATTCTTGGCTTAGCAGCCACTCCCGCCATTAGGAGGCTTACGACCGGAGCCAAGCGGTGAATGGACTATGGCGGATGGTGCCAAGCTCACCTGTAGCGCTAGCTTCGAACGCGACGTGTGGGACTTTCCGCCTTAAGGCTCCCTTTGACCCTGTCATGTTACACCTGTGGACGTCGGGGAAACATTCAAGGTTGAGACACAGGAGCTGTTGAGACAGGTTGACCTTGTATGCGGTGATTGGCGCAAATGAGGAACACACAACGGCGCAGGTTTTTTTGTCCGGCTGTGAGCATTGCGGCTCGGCAAGCGTCTCAACATGACAATGCCGATGGGCGTCTCGATTTGGCGGAGATTAGTGGCTCTGCACAGAGTTTCCCTGCCAAGCCCGCCAAGTCCGCTGTGCCAAATACAGAACAAACCCTGCTAGGCAATGGACCGCGACACCCAGTAGTGATGTTGTGCATTGCGACAACGCAACAGCAGAGCCTCCTTTGCAGATCTTTGTCCTGCAGCTGTGGCATCCCGATCGACACTTGGCTTGGGGACGCGTCTGCACGAGCATCATCAGTAATCGTCACCCATTGCAGGCGTGGGGAGATTATGAGTATCGCCCAGCATTTTGATTTTCTCTGGACGCGCGATAGGCCCAGCTAAAAGAAGCACTCAACTTTGTTGGCAGAACTGGGCGATACTTGGGTCTCTCTGTTGCCGCGCTGCACATCATGCGGGTATCTATCCCTTGACGCGAGCGGGATGGAGGCTCAGTGCGCCCGGCGATACAGCCAAGTACTCTAACATTATTGATTAATCTGTGAGACCACGATCGTTTGGTGTGTTTTAGTGATCGAGAATTGTGGTTCGCACTGCGAGAGGGCATCTGTTGCCGTATTGCCGAATCACTCAAACAGCGCAGCGTTAGAAGCGAGCCGCTTCGAAGCCGCCTCGAAACTGCTGTCTGAGCCGTCCGCGGAAGATATCCCACCAAGTTACTCACGATACCTGCTGAAGATCTTCCTCGCGTGGAGTAATGACGCCGGTCGAAGTCTGGAAGAGGCGGTGTCATGCAGCATAGTCGACAAGCTCCTTTCTTGGTATGAAGGATCCCGAGGTGTATTGAAACCGATGCGATACCTGCGAGCAGGTCAGTGTGCCATACTGGTTGGTAGCCGGATGAGAATGCTGGGAAGTGTAATTCCTGTCCGCAGTGCATCCCCCGCGCTTGGGCTGCTTTGACCAGCGGTGTACGTTACGGCTGATAGGCGCCCCACGATCTTCATAACTCTTTCACAACCTGCCGTACAGCACACTGAGAATCGTTTGTCTCGTTGCGAGCGTGGAGATGCTGACATGCTGAGTGGGGTGTGGGTGTCGACGGAGTGGTGGCCGTGAGCTATGACGACATCTCACTTAAGTGGGCCCACCTGCCACTGTGCCCAGGTGCAGCTGCACTCCCAGCCTCTTTCCTCTTCCCACGACCTGTCCATACAGATAGTTTTTGGCGACACTCAGATCAGCCTTCGAAATTCCGTGCCACCTTAGCTGTGTCTTCATAAGACAGCCCATAACTTTTATCGGTATTGAAGATGTGCTGCGCTGTACTACATCGCCGTGTGCTGCTAAGCACTATTCCGTTCTAGGAAATATTGAGGCATGGTAAGGCGTCCAAAGCCAGAAGAGTGGCTAAGCAAGGCACACAAACGCACGATGTTTACACTACGCAAACTCGAATACACATATCACGCACATCGAAATCACCTCTAGTGCGCGTTTGAATTTCCCTTCTCAAAAGTGCCCGTCTTCACCTTCACCTCACCGTTTGACCACCTCCGAGTGACCACGCTTTGACAATTTTCGAATTTTTGTAACGGCCGTTGCGGTTACGGCTTATCTTTTAAATTCCAACATCGAAAGAGCAGGCATCCACTAACACGTCATGTTCACCCATACTGAACTCCCTCCGAACACTTCCCGACCGCCAAAAAGGGCATCGCAAGAGCTCGCTGAGCCTGCTGAGCCTGCTAAGCCTGTCGAGCCTGTTGATTCCATGAGCCCTCTTTCCCCAAGCGGTCTCACTCTCCAAGTAGATTTTGCCTGGTCAAAGTTCCGCAACATAGTAGCTTCAAAAGGCGCTGGCCAACAGCTCACACCGCTCTACGTTCAGCATTTCCGCCCTGCAAAGCCGCAGTTGCGCTTCGAGCGCGCGTCAGATCAGACCATCATCGCGAAAGGCACCATTCGTAAGTCTGCCTATAGTACATCTAAGACACACTCTGACTCAGTACTCCGACGTTTAGACAGTTTCTCCATCAGCGGCGATTGCATCATTCACGGCCAAGAAGTCATTCTGAAGCCACTGAAACGCTGGAAAACCAAGTACAACTACCTCTCGCAGGCGCTTGGTGGCGTTCCCATCACCTGGACCGCCAACTCTACCATGAAAGTCTGGGATTTCGTATGCATAAACTCCGCGACCCAGGAATCTATCGCCAAGTTCGGCGTCAATTTATGGGCGATGAAGCAAGTCGGCAACTTCTACTTTGAGAAAACAGAAGAGGATGTTACAGAGGCTCTGAGAGACGAAGTTGTTGTCACAGGACTTACTCTGCTCTATCTTATGATGACAAGGATGAACAACCCGATTCATCTGCTTGGTGCTGCCTTTGCGAAGCCAGGGAAGGTTGAGGGCGATGGGAATGAAGGTGCGGTAGCACAGGAGAATGAGCCATCAACTGGCAAAGCAAAAATCTTTTGAGATGAGCTCACTATGATTGGCCGTAGGTTGGTGGTAAGGTGGAAGCCGCGAGTGTGAGACAGGTCCAGCTCAAATTCAATATACCCAATAGTCATCGACTACCAGTTCCGTAATATGCTGATAACATTGGGTGGCTTGGAGCGGTCACAAAGTTTATCGCTTTGACTAGGTACCCCGAGTTGCGCATGTGTTCATGGTCTGGTAATGTCAACTTTACTGGCTGCCATTTGAGCTAGCGCGCTTCACGACAGCCCATACCCCGCTGTTTGTATCGACAGCGCAGCACTGCTCTCAACATAACACTAACAGGCCAGCAACAAGATGTTGCAACAAACGTAAGCCTTTGCGGGGTGACATATCAAGGAGTCCCAAGTCAGCTTAGTTGCCCTGTGCAGCATTGCGGCACGGTCGGCGCCAACGATCAAGGGTCGTGCTAAAATCTTACCACCACTCATACTTGGCTACATACACTTTGGTCGAGGTCTCGATGTACCACGCGCCCGAAAATAATGGGTTGTTACATACCCATAAACGAACAGCTAGTCGGGACGATGACGCCAACCTGGGGCCCGACGCAAAAAGAACTAGACGTCAGCGAGCAGCGAATTCCTCACACCTTTCGAAAGACTGTTGCCTATCGTGCTTTCAACCTCAAACTATGGCAGCCTTTCAGACAGCTACGTGGGACTGCTTCCCTCGATGCTCCAACGCTCGAACAACTGCTGCTGTCTCCTTGCGATGGCCGGTCTAATGAAGATCCATTCTCCGTCGGTGGGTGTGATGCTTCTCTACGCAAACGATTCTCTGCTTACTCTTCGCGCGCAACCACAGACATCGTGCATGAAGATTTCTTAGTGCTACTTCAGGCACATCCGCCACGGAACGCCAAAGCATGCGCTGGCTATCTCAAAGACAGGATGCGCACGGCGTTGCATCGTTCGAAAATCTACTCTCAGAATGAGCGCTTGGAGAGACATCAGCATGTGTTCAGAGCCGTCTTCTTTCCGCGAATGCTGGCCATGATTGAACACATTACTGTCGCTGAGGACGGCGAGCTACCAGCACTAGACCTTTGCGTCTATGCGAAACTCGACTGCCTGCATGGATCATCTCCATTCTTCTCCAACGAGGCTCATCAAAACGCGAATCGTCAAATCGATAGAATAGTGAGAAACATTCTGGTGTCAATAAAACGACAGCGCAAAGCTCCTCGCAGAGACAATGGTGACGCGCAAGCACGACAGCCCGATGCAGCCTACCTTTGCCAGTCTATTCGCCGCTTCTGCAACCACTATCACCTCTGCGATCACATTTCCACGTCTAGAGAAAGCGCTCGAATAGGAAGAGGCAGAGGATGTGTACGTGTTAATACTGCGGTGGTACTTGATCTACTACAGAGACATGCGTACACTGAGACGAAGCTCAACGTGTATCGAGTTGTGGGTAGGAAACTTCCGAAAGAGTTGGCTGATATGATCTTGAAGCTTGTGCTGTCCAGTCAAGGTCAGCCAAACGAGCCCGGGATATTTGATCGAGATGGTAAAGCAGTCATTCAATGCGGAGAGACTGTAGAGATTCGTCGGACCGAGCTGCTTTGATGCAACTAGAACAGGCCTGAAAAGTTACTACTGCATAGTATCGAGACATCACCTCCGAAAAGAGGCATTGACAAGAAAAGCGCGTGTCGAAGTTGGGTAGCGACATGCGAAGGGCTGGTGATGTCATACCCCGTGTTCACGCGTAACGCGTCAAGCGACGACGCGACAACACACGATCTCGATCAAAACCGCCTGCAGAATCTGAGCACCAACATTCCCATCGCATCGTCATTCAGACGGCTCATCGCAAAAGGTGGAGAAAAGAAAGGGAAACTTTCGCGGTTCACATCGGCAGCCGCGATTCATCATGACATCAAGAACAAAACTAGTGTGGGTACCTGCATGCGATGATGGCATATGGCATTTGCTACAAAACCTCCCCTCACCACGCTTTCGTACCCCGCTTGAAACTTCATCTACCACTTTCAATTGAAACAATTATCCAGTTACGCACTTTGTCACTCGAAAGCTTCAAACTTCTCGACACTTGTTAGACCAAACCACACAAACTACATATCAAGATGCCTCGCATGGTCGCACCCCCGCCTTCTGGAGAGTTCCAGGTTGTCCTCAGCAAGCCCTTCTCCGGTAAGTTTGTTGATATGCAATGAATACAGCTTTCGTACTGACATGATACGCAGGCGCACCCACACACATGATCGAGGTCATCGGCGAGCCCAACCGCCCAGCCAGCATCCGCATGTCCAACTACAACGGCAACTCCAAGTCATCAGAGAAGAAGGGCGATGTACCACAGTACGCCCCTCACAGTCCCCTTGATCCTAAAGTCCCTTTACTAATCCCATGGCAGAGACGACGTCAAGGAGCTCATGTCTCTCATCTCCACACTCCGCGGCTTCCCTTCGCACCCCAGCAAGGACGTCTACGGCCTAGACACCAAGGTCGACTTCAACACAATGGAGATCCAGTGGGGCAACCAGGACGACGATGCTGCCATGGATGGCGGAGAGCTTGCTGGAGAGCAGAAGGATGAGTTCAAAAGGATTGTGGATAGCATTGAGGCGCTCGCGAGGCAGTTCGCTAAGCAGGACTCTCCTGTATAAAGTACTAGGGCGTGTTGGGATGTACAAAGAGATGATGATATGACCAATGAATGAAATAAACATTGACGACCTTCTTTCCGTTGCATATCCACTCTTACTTGCAGGCATCATACCTTATGTATCATGAGAGCTATCTGCCACTGTGCGCTAACTCATGCAGTGGTCTTTCAGACGACAGCTCATTCCTTTGTTCCAAACCATCAACCTCGTGGCTCTTGACGCCCACATACGCGCCAGGCTTGCCTTCATTCGAAGCTGCATAACCCGCATGTGCGACCAGCAACTCGCCTCGAGACATCTCTAACCTCGCTTCCACAAGCCGTCGTTTCCTGTTCTCCCAAAAAAGCAGACCAAGCGCGATGAGCAGAGGTATGCCGAGGCCAACGCCCAGACCAATCTGGGAGACGGTGATCTTGTCATCTTCGCTACTACCGTCATCGGTTGCGTTGGCGGGGAGAGTAGGGCATTGCGACGAGACCGATGATGCTGTCGGATTCGGATTCGAAGAAGAAGAAGAAGCGCTTCCCTCGGCCACAGCATCCACACCCCAAGGTCTCTGAACCACAAACTCATTCGTCGTATTCCCATCCAACTTGAATCTCTCCCCCGTACAACACTCCTCACTCCCTTTCCCCAGCAAACCGCAGCAAAACTCCCAGCCATTGTTCCAACTGCACAGTCCGATATCGTTTCCCTCATTGGCGCAGTATTTGGGACACGACCCTTTTCCGTTCGCGCCGTCCTTCCAGTCTTTAATCGTGCAGCTGCCGACGTAGAGGGTGCCGAATTGGCTCAGGCAGAGGGTGTCACCGAGGCAGGTGTCGGTGGCTGAGCAGCAGTGCGAAATGGATTGGGTTGCTGGTGAGATGCAGGGGTGGTGGTTGGGTGCGATTGAGTTGGAGGCGTCGTAGCATGCGCGTGTGTCGGTTTCGGCGCGTATAGTAGCGGGTGTGAATAAGATGAAGAGGGGAACGGTGAGGCGCATGGTTCGTACATCCGCCGATTCGCGAAGTTGTTTACGAAAACATGTTAGCCCACAAGGACGGAGGTTAAGCTAGATTTTAAGAGACCGTCAAACAGTATCCCTCTATGTTCGGGGTGTACAAGGCTAGGGTGTCTAAATCCATCTTGGCCCCCCATCGTTCCGGTTCTATTTGCTAGAACCTTTGTTGGGGGGTGTCAGCAACCGAGCGTTCTAGTCCCCAAATATGTCTTGCCTGACCAGCGGTAAACATCGTGAGAAAACAGGAGTAGGAATGTTGGTCAATTTTCAAATCTCAATACTTGATCATGCTTATATCGAGGAACTCTTCGAGTTTGAAGTAACGAATCGTTGAATCGCGCCAATGAATCCGAATTCCGATCAAAAACGCCATGGGACTCCGGACTGACAACGAAATCAATGATCATCGCATCATATCCACATTTGATAATGTATCCAATCGCAAGCCAAGCTCTCTAAATCTTATACACAATACCTCCAGAGTACATAATCTTGTTCCTCTCGCTCAGAGCCTCAAGTGCCTTTTCGGCCTCATCTTCATCAAACGCTTCGCGTCCATTACCACCACCGAGTCTTGCGTTTACAGCGGCAACCAGCGGCTCGACATCTGCAGCGTCGTTTGCAAACAGCGGACCGTCGATGAGCTGACCAAGTGCTGTTTGGAATACCTGCAGACGTGCTGGTGTAATGCCTTGCGATTCCTGCGATTCGGTTTGTGTAGCGGGTAGTTGCGACTCGGGTTGTGAAGAAGCCGCGCTGACCTGCGACGATTGACCAGCGCGAGAGGACTGTGTACGGTCAGTCGTGCGTTGGGTCCTCGGCGTGACATTGTAAAGGTCCTCGTTGTCTTCTTCCTCGCCGCCTTCCTCCTCGGCTGCAGGAGTGCGCGTGGTCTCTGTACGCTGGCTGCGGGTCGATGGCCCACCGGTGCGGCGAGATTGTGTGGCTTCTTGCTCATCCCCGTCCTCGTCGTCGCCACCGGACGATTCTCCGTCTGTAGACATAGCGTCTGGATCGCGGACTGTCCGTCTTCGCTTGCGGCGGTCGTCCTCGACGACCTCTTTGAACAAGGCAAAACGGAGGATCTGCTCTGCGACGTCTGCATCTTTCTGCTCAACCCGCTTCGACAAACGTGCCTTTGCATGGGCGGTGGAAAGACGGATGAGTGTTTCGAGAGTACGTGCGGTGATGGGGGAAGTACGGCGGGTACCGGCGTCTAGCTCGTCGTTTCGTAGTGCAGAGTACGTTGCCACAATATGATCCGCAGCGCCTTTCGTAAGGATTGGCTTCTCGCGCTTAGCATATTGAATGTATTTCTTGATGAAGGGTATGCTGAGGACTTCAGTCCTTCGGTTCGAGCCACGTCCGACGGTGATTGTAACGCCGGAATGTAACATGGGGTTGAATTTCTCGTAGACTTCCGTCGGACGATTTGCATCAGCGTCGGTCTCAAGACCAACACCAAGCAGCTGAGAGCCCTCCTCGCGGACCGGTGCACCCTCCTCAGTACCAGGCTGGCGGTAACGGTGCATGCGTAGGACATGCTCAGAGATTTGACGGTCGCGTGCATCTTCGATGTCATCTGTTACAACGAACAGCAAATCGAAACGCGATAGTAGAGAATCCGGAAGAGCAATGTTGCGATGCGGATCCTTGTGGATATCGTACTGACCGAAGATGGGGTTGGCAGCTGCGATGACACTGCAACGAGCATTGAGCGATGTATGGATGCCGGCTTTGGCGATGGTTACGGTCTGTTGCTCCATGACTTCGTGGATAGCTACGCGGTCGACATCGGACATTTTGTCGAATTCATCAATACAGACGACACCACGGTCAGCGAGAACCATGGCACCAGCCTCGAGACGTCGCTCGCCCGTCTCCTTGTCCGAGGTGACAGCTGCCGTGAGACCGACACCAGACGAACCGCGACCCGTTGTAGCGATGGCAAGCGGGGCGGTATTCAGAACGAAACGCAACAGTTGCGACTTGGCAGTTGAGGGATCACCGACCATGAGAATATTGATGTCTCCCCTCAAGTGAGTGCCGTTTTCAAGGTTCTTCTCTTGTCCTCCCAGGAGGAGCAGCAGAATCGCCTTCTTGATATAGTCATGTCCGTAGATCGATGGAGCCAGTGATTGTGACAGCAGTTCGAAGACGCGCCTGTTCTTGGATATTTTGTTGATGTTGCGGATATCGGTATCGGTGATAGAAACCTGGGCAATGCCACCGCCGGACTTGGAAGAGAGGAGGATAACGTTGTTCGCTAGGATCAGGGTGCGGAAAGTCGAGCTCCCGGCACCAGCGTTGCGATTACCGAGTGAGCGGTATATGCCGACCATCTGTATGCGGTCTCCCGGCTTCACACGATCTACCAAGTCATCGTCCAAGATGACATCGACGGAGCGCGGTAGCTGACCAGCAGGGGCACGCTCAGGCATTTCTTGGATGGAAATGGTCTGGTGGTCGCGGTAGATGCAGTAGCCGTACTCAGTGACAAGTGGGTTGCCCTCGCCATCGTCGGTCGGGTAGACGCTCGTACTCGCAGCGCCGGTAGTCATGGTCTGGTCTCTGTACTCTCGCGAATGGAACTTTTGCTTGTTCTCGTTGTAGTGCACGCTCTTGACCACCTTGGGCCGCACAAGAGACGTCTTGGTGACGATTCCCTCGAGCGACACCATGTGGTTCAGCTGGTTTGAGCCCAGGGTGCGCGGGTTGCACGAGTACTCGCCGAAGCTGCCGATGTACGCGCAATAGTATACCACATCGTCGCCTGTCTCGGACTTGGGTCGGTCGGTGAATGTGCGGACGACGTCTTTGAGGGCGCGGTCGAAGGCTTCTGTGAATTCGAAGGGCGAGTTGAGGAGGCCGTCGGCGAGTTCGCGGTTATGTGAGCGGATCTCGTCTATGCTGACCTGAATATAGTAAGTATACGTAGACGCTTGTAGCATACAACACCTACTGTGAGTCTTCGTAGTCCTCGGTTGAGCATCACCAGAATGTCTGCGCGGTAGCTGGAGCGGTCAGTGCGCGCTCTATGGGGTGGATGGCTGCGGCATACCTTCGTCTGGAGACATCATCTGCACCGTAATAAGTATTCGCATCATTTCGAGAGTCGGCTTGACATACCTGGGTCGAGGAACTCTTGCGCAAGACGCACGCGCCTGCGCACCTCCTCGTCTCTGATGACCTCGGCCATGTTGTATTATATGATTTCGGGGCAAAGAGTGACCAAGCGTTGCAAAAAGAACTTCAATGCAGCGTAAGAGGAGGTATTCGAAGTGGGTATATGGAGGGTATATTGTTTGGGCTGTTGCTGCGGTGAGCGCTTCGAGGGGCACCAGTTTCGCGACACCAATTCGCGTCGCGCTAGTCTCCTTCCGTCACGCGTTCCTTCCCATTAAACATCCTCTTTCAGCCTGGCACCAGTCAGTCATCCCCAACCTCCACGCGCGAGCGCTCGATATTTCAATTGTACTGTATGCTGGCAACTCATCTCACTTATTTGTCTGTTTGAGTTGAGCGCGTTTTGCCGCCTCATGCAAGACGCCCCGCAGTGAGAAGGTGCGGTCGTGCCAACAACAGCTTCACATCGACTTCGCCGCTCCATCTCCCTGAACTCTCTTCAGCGCTTTTCAAGGCTCTGAATATCTTCTTCCGGCAATGCTATCTCGAAGCATCACGAATACGGCATGTGGATCAGATGCACGACGGTCCTAGCCGGAGATACCGTTGCCATGTAGGCCGACGTCACCCACTATGTTCCCGAACAAGCTACCGTCGCGGGTCTGCAGATGTTGCCAACATGGTGTATGGCAGATCTAAAGCGACTCGCCCATCCTTAGTCGCTGTCGGTTCAACTCCGCTAACACCGTACGCTTACCTTTGATGGATTCTGACGTAATGATGCTGGCCGCACTTGACGTCTTCTATTCTCAAGGTATATGAAGGGCCACTGCAACAGTCGGGAGGCTTACTGCAACGTTTTCATATCATTCAAAGTCCCCACTTCTTAAAGTCTCACCTTATCATATCACTATGGCACCCCGCGTTTTCCTCATCACCGGCTGCTCCACTGGCTTTGGCGAGGAGTTCGTCAAAGTTGTTTTGCAAAAGGGTGATTATGTTGTCGCTACTGCACGCAACTCTTCCAAGTTATCTTTTGAGGGTGCCAACGATTCGAACAGTCTGCTCGTGGATCTCGACGTGACCAAGAAAGAATCCATCGACAACGCATTCGATGCGGCTATCAAGAAGTTCAAGAAAATCGACGTGGTTTGCAACAATGCCGGATACGGTCTGAACGGGCCCTTTGAGACCTTGTCGGAAAAGCAAATCAGGCAACAGATGGAGATCAACTTCTTTGGCCTGATTGATGTAACAAGAAAGGCTATGGAGACCATGCGAGATTTGAAGTCTGGAGGTGTCATCCAACAGGTGACGTCAATCGGCGGTCAGATTGGTGAGTTTGAATCTAATCTATTCTTGTGTTCACTGCTGATGCTCACTAGGTGTTCCTAACTTTTCCATCTACTGTGCCAGCAAATGGGCTGTTGAAGGATTCACGGAGGCCATTTCAAAAGAAGTGAAGCCTGAGTGGGGAATCAAGTTCACTTGCATTGAGCCCGGTGGTTTCCGAACCGACTGGTCAGGCCGCAGTATGGACTTCGGCGAGATATCGAACCCAGCCTACGCACACGTCGATCCCAAGAAGCAAGCTGAAGGGCGCCATGGCTCTCAAGCAGGAGGTACGTCATGGTCAAATTGTTACATACCGGACGACCGCTAACAAACTCCTCATAGACCCGGCTAAGGCTGCCAAGGTGTTCTACGACTTGGCCGCCATGGACGACCCGCCTATCCGATGCGTAGTTGGAACCGACGCGTACAGCCTTCTCAACAAGAAGCTTGAAACTTACAACGAGAGTGTCAAGAAGTTTGAAACATGGAGTAACAGCACCGACGTCGAAGGCTACAAGGCGCCCAACTAGGTGTCGGCAAGAAGCAGGTAAAATAAGAACGCAAAACCGGAAGAGGCAGGTAGACAAATGTGTGGTTCTCGCGCAGAGCCTTTGCACCACCAATACCGAATGACATGATTCGTTCCAACACTACACTGCATTTAAATCTTCATGTCGATACAAGTCCTGCTCACTGACACTGCAGTAAGGATGGCTACCTTCCACTAATACTGATACTCTGAGCACTACAACATGTAAAGGTAGGAGTATACCTCGTTATACTTACTTCGGAATACAAAATTTAAAGGATTGGCTGCAAGAGTATGTATCGTTACACGGCGACGATGTTGTGGCTGTTGCCACGTTGCGCCCGACCAGAGGGTTTGACTCAAATCCGGTACGTGTCAATACGGCCACATAGCATACTAGTGACGATCAGTGGTGTCATTGTCGAGAACTAAGGACCTCCATGTGGCAATACCAGCATCGCGGAGCAAATGAAACATTTGGCGTTCGTTCAGCTGCAATGGCGGCCACTGGATCTGGTGGAGCAACGTTCCACTCAAGCGTCGGTACCAAATAAGGCAACGAATCGAAACTAGTCCGCGAAGATCACATCCCCAGCGCACAAAGCATAGAGAGGGAACCGCCCCTGACATCACTGGTACTACTCAAGCGGTACATCGGCCAACAGTGTCGCAGAGATCGTGATAGTATCGGCACTTCACATATCCGAATACGTACACGACCTCCAAATGTTGCGTGCTTACAGACTATAGGTCCACGGTACCAGAACAAAGCACGCTCGACGATGTCACACGACTCTCTTCATGCACTCCATCGCGGACGGGGTACTGCTACCGGCCTAGGCTTTGCTTGCCACCACTCCCTCACCGCTGTATATACGAGGCCGAAGCTCGGGGGCTTGAAGAGAACATCTGACGCTTCTAGTTCAGGAAAATACGTCCCATGATGGAATTATGCGCTCTTCACACAATGAAAGCTGGTCGTGGGGGCTCGCACGAGAGTTCCGCCGACCAATCCCCACTCACATTATACAACCTTTACATGTACCCTGGTCACGAGAACCACACTTTTCGAAGCCAATCCCACCGCCGTTTACATCGTGAGCGTCAGAAACAGGCAGGTCCGTCAGCCCTCTATTGTGGTTGCGAACGAAGCTGCCTTCAACTCCAAGTGTCGCTTCGTGACCCCTGACGTACTTCACCCTTCTTGTATAAAATCTGCGATTGAGCATCTATTCCTTCAACACCCATTGAATTCAATACTTGTTACTACTACTCATCTTCGATCATGAGGCACTTTGGAAACACCATCCGGGACTCGGGACCGGCAAGGTTTACGACTGCACTGCTTACTGCGCTCCTGATCACCAGCGCTACCTTCATTCCATTCTTTACACAGGGCGCAGTCGCAAACCCAGTCCCTGTACTGCGTCCTCAGCCAAATCCCAATCCTAACCCTAATCCTCAGGACCCTCAAGCTGGCAGTCCTACAACTGATGGCTACTATCCCGACCCAGAGCCATGTCGCGGCAACTGCTCCTGGATTCATGACCCTAGTGTCATATATGAGAACGATAAGTACTGGCGTTTCTCGACTAGCGGCAACATTGCCATTGCTAGTGCGCCATCCCTGGGAGGACCATGGGAATATGAAGGCGCGTTGTTACACAACGGTACTAGTATCCAAGTCCATCCAGATCAAGACATCTGGGTAAGTTCATTCTCCCTCTACTGAATCTTAATCTGCCACGCATCAGCCTAACCAACACAACAGGCACCTTCAGTAATGAAGCGAGGCGATACCTTCTACTGCCACTACTCCGTCTCCAGGATCGGTCTCCAAAACTCCTCCATCGGCGTCGCAACATCGCAGTCCCTCGAGCCGGGTAGCTGGCAAGACCACGGCGACATCGGCCTCCCCCTATCCGACAAGTACAACCTCATCGACCCCTTTGTCTTCCAAGAGACGCCCAAAGACCCCATTTACTTCACCTTCGGCTCCTTCTGGGACGACATCTTCCAGGTCGAGCTTTTCCCGCACGACGACCTCATGGCTTTTGGCGGGTGGGCCGAGCAGAATAACCGCATCAATAATATGGTGCGGAATAGTACTTACGGGGCTACCGTCGCTGAGGGCGCTATAATGTGGAAAGAAGAGGACTTTTACTACATGTTCTACAGCGTGGGTATGTGTTGCAATACGCCAGAAACTCCAGGAGGTCTTGCTCCTGAGGGTCAGGTATACCACGTTGTTGTCTGTCGCTCGGAAGTTCCTACTGGGCCTTTCTATGATCAGGAAGGAAAGAGTTGTCTCGAGGAGAACGGTGGTACGACTATCCTTGCTAGCCACGGCGATATCTATGCACCTGGTGGACAGGGCGTTATGGTCAACCCTGAGAATGGGAGGACCGTGTTGTACTATCACTATGGTAAGTGAAAGACTGGTAACGATAAGTTGAGACCAAGCTAACGTTGATGCAGTTCGTCCGAGTGTCGGCTATGCAGCTGATCAGTTCTTTTTTGGATACAACTATCTTGACTGGGAAGACGGCTGGCCGGTCGTTGTTATTGCTTGATTGACTGCCATTCTGCCATTCTGCCACAACTAACGCCTATCCTCCTCCCATTCCCTGAGTTCTTGGAGCGCAGCGTCTTGGTAACGGTCTCTGGGATGGCCATCCCAGGATTCACGATTTACGACTAACGATCTTACAACTAAGACTTCACTAGAAGCAATGTTTGGTGGGTGTTGATGTAGGATGTGGTTTGCCGGAGGCTTTCGGCGAACTGATGAAGTTACTGTTGTATCATGGCCATGGATATAGTTCTGACTCTTTATCGTAAATACTAGTTTCTAGTATTATTGAGTCTCCAGCTTTCAGATAACGTGTCTTGCAGTGCCATGGGCAGCTCATGGGATCCATCTCACGATGTCTTGAAGATGCACTTTAACCCACTCGTTCCTCTTTGTCAAAGCTCCCAGATCATCAGACTTTTCTCTCAGCTCATGCGCTGTGTACTAGTCTTTTCTGCCGCGCGGACGCGCTTAGTTTCGGAAGTGGTGGGATGAAGCAGCCGGAGGGCCGATTACGCGGGGTAAAAATAACTCCCATGGTCATGATGTCGCGCATGCTGAATCTGATCAATTAGTTTTACCGAGGAGACAAGCTTCTTGTAGTGCTATAGTAGTGGCATCATGAACCCGGTGCTGAATCGCTTTCGGGTTGTTATTCCCAGCCCCCGGGCTGATTGTAGCCTCAGCCGCGATGGACGCTTGAGGGAGGTGCATGATGGCTATTGCTCGGAAAGGCTAGCCGCCAATGACGTCACCAATCGGTCCCTCCGGCGGCTGAGATCGCGCCATGCCTATTTACCTGCCAAGTGCAGCACAGTGAATACAGGTTATTCCATCCCTGTGGGTCAGTACAAGACCAGTGCACGCGACCGATCGCCTCTCCGTCGCCTACGCCTCACTTCTCAGCCTCCCTCTCCAGCCTCACCATCTCTACCATCGCTACCCCGCGCGATTGCTGATCGCTGCGCACGGTCGCCAACATGCCCTCCCAAGAGAAAGGCCTCAAGAAGCTCTTCCATCCCTTCAACCATCGCGCTTCTGAGAAGATTGAGGAGATTGAGCAAAAGCTCGAGCACACCAAGTTACGAGGTGCGCATATTAAGGCTGTGCACATCAAGCATAAGATCGGCAAGTTCACCAACCTCTTCAATGCCAACCATCGCCACGACGAGGAGCATGAGAAGGAGACGGACGCCAAGAGGAGCAAGATCGCGGAGAACCACCGCTTTCATAGCTTTGCGCCAGAGCGCGACAACAACTTGGTGAAGTGGTATGTCGATGGTAGGGATTACTTCTGGGCCGTTGCCGAGGCATTGGAGCAAGCCAAAGAGACCATCTACATTGCGGACTGGTGGCTCAGCCCTGAGCTCTTCCTGAAGCGACCACCCTACTATAACCAGCAATTTCGACTGGACCAAGTACTCAAGCGCCGTGCAGCGGCTGGTGTGAAAATCTATGTTTCCGTGTACAAGGAGGTGAGGTCATCAATCTGCGTCGAATAAACAGCCGCTTATACTTACTCAGGTTTCTGCGGCTCTCACATGCAACAGCCAGCACACCAAGAAGGCACTCATGGGCCTGTTTGAAGAAGGCGAGCCTGGGTATGGAAACATCAAGGTGATGAGACATCCTGACCACAATGTCTTCGAGAATGCTTCGGATATGACGTTCTACTGGGCGCATCACGAAAAGTTCATCGTCATCGACTATGCCATGGCCTTCATCGGTGGACTTGACTTGTGTTACGGCCGATGGGATGACAAGCAGCACCCGCTTGCCGATGCCCACCCTTCTGGTGTTCAAAACCAAATCTTCCCGGGTCAGGACTACAACAATAACCGTATCATGGACTTTGAGAGCGTTGATGATTGGAAATCGAACAAGCTGAACAAGCTCGAATTCGGTCGCATGCCATGGCACGATGTCGCAATGGGTGTCATTGGCCCAGCGGTTTACGACATCGCTGAGCATTTCGTCTTGCGATGGAACTTCGTGAAGCGAGAAAAGTACAAGCGCGACGAGAGATACGACTGGCTCACCATGGAAGGACGTGAAGGCGCCGACGAAGATCTGATCGGAGTGCAACGGCCCAAGTTTCCTGTTGGCCAATATGTACATCATCCCCTCACGCAGCTGAACAGCAAGAACCTCGACAACCGTGGAACTGTACATGCGCAATTAGTCAGAAGTAGCGGCGACTGGAGTATGGGCATTGATCCTCATGAGCAGAGTATCCAGAACGCATACTGCGAGGTCATCCGTAACGCGCAGCACTACGTCTACATTGAGAACCAATTTTTCATCACGGCAACGGGTAAACACGACCAGAGCCCTGTCCACAACCAGATCGGAGCTGCAATGGTTGACGCCATCGTTTCGGCAGCTAAAGAGCAGCGCAACTTCAAAATTGTCATTGTCATTCCAGCAATCCCGGGATTCGCAGGAGATCTTCGAGATCAGGCCGCTGCTGGAACACGAGCTATCATGGACTATCAATTCAAGAGTATCTGCCGAGGAGAAGAAAGCATCTACGGACAGATTAAAAAGGCCGGTGTCGATCCAGAAAAGTACATTTTCTTCTTCAATCTTCGTTCATACGACCGCATCAATGTCACTCCCACGCTTAAGGAGCGCGAGAAGAAGTCCGGGAAATCGTACATGGATCTAGAAGCAGCTGAGATTGACGAGCTGGAAGCACCGCCAGAAGAGGGAGGAGACGAGGCACGACGCAAAGCCGCTGAGATGAGGAAAGCCTACATGGATGAGGAGGAAGATGTGGGCAAAGGCGACCAGGGTGGTGTTATTGACCCAGACTCGATTGCCGACGACGCGATGCTTACAGAAAAGAAGCCCAGGGAGGAAGCCTGGGAAGGCGAAGAAGAAGAGGAGAAAGAGCACTTTTTTCAAGAGGAGCTTTACATCCACGCCAAAATCTGCATCGTCGACGACAAAACCGTAATCTGCGGATCCTCCAACATCAACGATCGCTCCCAGTTGGGCTTCCACGACTCCGAACTCTCCATCGTCCTACAAGACACCGCAGAGATCGACACCGAAATGGACGGCAAGCCCTACAAAGCCGCGAAACTCGCCCACGAACTCCGCAGCAGCTTATGGCGCGAACATCTCGGACTCCTCCCACCCCAAGCTCTCAACGCCGCCGACGACCCCAACGCGCAGCCCCCCGGCGAAAACTCACCAAACGACCCCATGCCCGGCCCCGAAGCAGACTTTGTCTCTGACCCTCTGTCACCCAAACTCTGGGACGAATGGACCGAGCGCGCGACTACCAACACCGAGGTGTTTAGGTCGCTGTTCCACGCTGACCCCGACGACAATATCCTCACGTTCGAGGACTACGACAAGTTTACGCCGAACCCGTCTGGGGACAAGGAACACAAGCAGGGTCATCTGTATGACATGGTTAGGCCTGTTAAAGAGATTAGGGCGGAGTTGGACCGTGTCAAGGGGCACTTGGTGTGGATGCAGTTGAAGTTTTTGGAGAATGCGGATATGGCTGAGAGGGGGCTGCAGGTTAACTCTTTTACTGAGAGTGTGTATACTTGAGGTGGATTACATGGTGGTAGGAAGAGGTGGCTGGGTGCTAGCGCTGGGCGATTGGACGAGTCGCATCGGTGTATCGTTCTGGTCGGTTGTCTTTTCTTTATGATTCCCTATTACGTATCCTCGACGTCTTTATGACATGAATGAATGCATCTTCTTCTTATGACGATCTGGCTGTGTTCCTTTTGCCATGCGAAACGTGCGATGACACCGAAACAGGCAAAACTCTGTTGAAGACCACATAGGTACTGACAAGCTTGTAGTAGCCAACTCACATTACCGCGGAGGTCGTCAACTCAACACACAAGAACACAGAAGCAGATGACGAGTACATGAAGTCCCAAAGGCCCAGTGTAATATTCCAATTGTACAAGCAAACATCTTTTGTAGTCCCCAACTGACTTCTTCAACCACCCAACGAAATCTCTTCTACCCTCTATCGCCTCCTCACCTCCACACCACCCTCCCCTTCATCCTCCATCTCCTCATCGTCGTCATCAGCATCATCCTCTTCCCACTCCAAAGCCTCCGCAAAGCCCCTCGTCTCACTCCCATCAGACACAAACAGACCCGTACCCGCCGAAGTAGGCACAGCCGACGAAGGTGCAGCAGAAGGAGACGCAATAAATGTCATCGCATCCCCGTCTTCACTGTATGACCTTTCCTCTTCTTGTCCAAGCTCAGACTCGACGACGGACTGCTGTGTACCATCGTCCTCCCACGCCAACGCCGCCTCAAAATTCTGTGCTTCTGTCTCGTCGCGCACGAACAGGCCGCCTGATCCTGGTGACGTGGGGGCGATGGACATTTGCTCGTCTTCGATCTGATTGTCTGGTGGTTGTTCGAACTCTGAATTGGAGTAGAGTGGGGATTGGAGGGTGGGGTCTTCTTCCTCATCCGGTGGTTGCTCAAACTCAGAACCTGGGTATAGCGGTGACTGAAGGGTGAGGTCTTCGTACTCATTATCTGGCCTCTCTTCGAATTCTGGGATTGGGTATAGTGGTGATTGGAGGGTGAGATCTTCTTGCTCGTCATCTGTTTGGCCTTCATATCGTGGTTCTGGTGAAGGCCGGATGACCGGGTACTGTAGGTCTGCGTACTCATCGTACGTTGGTGCGGGGAGGGGTGTGTTCTGGGCGTCGGAGTCGGATATGGGATCGTCGGCGAGTTCCATGTTGTAGTCTTCACTTTGCGGCGGCGGCGGCGGAGGAAGGGGCGCGGTGGGCTGATGGGTACCCGGATGCTGATTGGAGTCTATATCCATGCTAGATTCATAGCTTGACGATGACGATGCGGACGATATCTCAATTGGCTGGCCGCTTGAACTGCCTGTAGTCGGCAGACGAGACGTAGATCTACCAGCCGGTTGGCGAACAGCTGGTCGAGGAGGCAACATCGGGGCAACAGGTGCACGAACGGGTACTGCTGGAGCTGATGTCGCAGCCGCAGGTCTAGCTGGAGCTGCGTCTGAACTTGGAAGAGGGGCCCTGTACTGTTGAGCATGTGTTCGTGGTCGAGGTGGAGCAGGCTGTAAGGGGATGAAGGTGAAAGGTGAGGAGAAGTACCTTGAGTTTGGGTATCGATCAGCCGGTATCGGTGGACCAATGGTGTATACATTGGTTGCGTTGGTGTTTGGTCGCTGAGAAGCGGGTCGACGGACGGCTGGAACGGGTTGAGCTGGTGGTGGTACAGGGCGAGGTGCTGGACGCTGAGCGGATTGTGGTGCGCGTCCACGTCCGCGTCCACGTGCAAGTCCACGTCGAGGTCCACCGCCAGGACGTATTGCTGGACGACGTGTAGGCGCAGGAGCAGATGGAGTTGGGGTATCGTTCGCTGGAGGGTACTCGTATACTCCTTGCTCGTTCATTGGCGGCAGCGGCGGCATAGTCCAAGGTACCACCGGCGAACCAGGCTCAGGCGTAGGGCTGGCTGGTGAAGGTGAAGGTTGTCTCCTCTTGTAGTAACCTCGAGGTTCATGTCGAGCCCTCGTGACGAAATGGGCAAAGAATAGTCTCCTGGCGCCGACGAAATAGATACCGTCGTTCCAATCGTCCTTCGACAGCAACTCATCCTCTATACAGTGTGTCTCTCGAGAGAAATGGAAGTGCAGTCTGAAGTAGCGTTCATCGCGGTTAAAGGCGTTGAACGTGTACTCGATGAGGTCGTCCCAGTCGCTCAAGTCGGACGCGCGTCGGCGGTATAAGTCAGGACCAATTGCAAAGTCTCTGACTTCGATCAAGGTAGTGATGATGGTCGACATCTCGAATCGCGGTAGTGAGTATTGGGGTAGGAACTTGAAAATGGCCGAGTATATATAAGAAGCTGAGTGACGAAGGAGATATCGCGGGCAGTTAGAGTTTCTTTAAGAGATATTTATTGTGCGCGTGCGTGTAGCGACTGCTAGTGGAAGTCACACGGACGCAAAGGCAACGACAAACGGGAAAGAGAGGGGGTAGAATGACATCAGAAGCTCGTGACTTGATTGTGTACCTAGCAATGAAGGACTTTTGTATATACCCAGCGCCCAAATGCGGTCAAGCGGCTTTCGCTCAGTGTTGAGCACCGCCTTCGGGAACGTCTGTAGAATCTGAAAAAGAGTCTGTTTCGTCATCGTTCGCGGCAGTCCCGATAGCTTGCTTGGTCTCTGCTGCTCTCCTCCTTTTCATCATGCCCCCCTCTTGATCACCTGACCCATGCACCACAGACTTCTCGTTTGTCTCCCTCTTCGTCCTGATCATTGCTCTGATCGCGTCAGAGAGCTTCCACAGCGGCAACGTTACGAGCGACTTCGAGAGATTTACGTCCTTTAATGGAATCTGTACCTCACCGTTCCTGTCCGTATGTCCAGTGTGTCGTGCGGGAACATACGCGATGACGTTGTTCTTCTTATTCAGCATTGCACGGACAGCAGGACGTTTGTGTGGTGTAAGACACCAGTGTTCCTTCGCATGGCCGATGACGACTCCTTCTTTGCGCAGGCCTGGATGCTTCGTATCATCGATGATGATGAATGACACCTCAGATGCGGTAGGTTCAGGGACGATCGGTAGTGAAGGACTCACGGGAGAGAGACCAGAATCTGGAGGCGTATTCGTGTTGTGAGGTGCATTTCGCTCTTCGATCATAGTTTTTATGGCTCGCGTTCTCTCTTCGCCGAAGGTAAACTTGACTAGCTCGGGTGTATATTCCACGTGCGTCATTGCGATCTGTATATCTCCTTTGATTGCGCTCCGTTTTGAGTATTTCGCGGGAATGTAAGCGACTACAGCGCCGACTTTGCTGATCACGGCGCGAACGACAGGGCGAACATTAGGATCGAGACAGCTTTGTGGGAGGGCGCGCCCAATCACGACGCCAGTGTCGAGATGATGACTGCTGCTCGAGTCATCTACGGTCACCACCTCATTGGCAGCAACCGGTAACGCGAGTGTGCTCTTGAGTGTATAGGTTGACTTGAGGATCGGCTCTGTATTGAAAGGGTTGTGTGGCAGTCCCTTTGGAAAGGGCTTAGACGAATCTTTCTTCGATTCTCCAAGGTAGTCTTCGATGTATTCCGTGAACTTTCTCTGTGTCGTGTCAACCAAGTTCTCAATGAGCGCCTAATGATTTTACCTTCGTTCGAAGTCCCTGATCACCATATGTTCCCCGGTACCATAACTTGTCATCTTCCTCCGTCTCAAAAGGATTGTGTGCATCCATGCTAGATTCCAGTGGTGGTTCCACCTGTTCGAAGTGTGCATATAGCACCAGTCTGCCGTCCACTACGAATTCGGGATCAAAGTAGCCTCCAGCATCCCATTCGCTGGGGCTTATCCGGTCGTCGCAAGCATGACCGTCAAAATGAAGATGCGCGTTGTAGCGTTCCCATGGCTTGACGAAGATGTTGTGCACGTTCGCGAGGAGTTCCTGCGGGCTTTAGCATGTGATTGGTGTGTTATGGCTATGATCAAGTGAATAAGTCGAAGGCATATATGGGAGTGAGATGCGACGCATGCTGGAATAGTAGCTCAGTAGACGTACCCAGTAGTTGCGAGCTCGACGAGCTGCAACACGGTAGCTAGTATCTCGTCCGTTGAACTCGCGGACGAGTATCATGGGAAAAGCCTTCATTGTGATGTAGCGGGAGTAAAAGGGATGGAAGTGGACGGACAGAAGTTTGACAGTGTGAGGCTTGATGTAGCCGATCGTAATCTGGTGGCGACATCGCAGTGAGAGAAACGTGGCATAGAAGCGTGGCACGTGTCGGCTTGAGGCGCAAAGAAGATGGGGTGAGATGCGCGGTTTTCATTGCTGGAAATCTGATAATGGGTATCTTAAGAAATATTCAACGCGCTTTAAAACAACGTGCTGTCATCCAGGATTAGGTGTGCCTAGATATCAGCCATGCCGGGATTGCCATTGAGGTTCCGGTTATTCTCCTTCCCTCTGCCTTTGGTCTTCTTGTTGTTGCCATCGGTGACAGCAGTGCTGCTGATGGCTCTCTTCCTGCGCCCCGCTTTAGCGCTTGCGATGGAGGACGGCGTCTCTTCTCTCGATGCGCTGGTCATATCTTCGGGCAGAAACTTCCCGCTGCCAGCAGCCTCTCGCACTAACGATGTATAGAGCTCTTGTACGGCGAGTTCGCTCGCACTTGCGTCTTGTGATGCGCCGCCTTCATCGGAGAAGGACGTGTCCGCTAGCGGATCGGGTGCGACGAGTTTAAGGCGCTCGGTGCCGAGGTGGAAGCTGTTGCAGGTTATTCGGGATATCTGGACTTTGGGGTGGGATATGTCGAGGGCGAGGTGCTGTTGAAGATACGCGGCCAGGGCAGCTGTAAAAGGTTTGTCATGGGTGTCCTTGAGCAGTCTGCCCCTGTCGACGAAACCAGAGATGTCGCCGCCTGCGACTGTGATCTCTACGTGTTTGAGAATAGTTGTGGTATTGGGGAATGCCAATTGAATATGGAGCTGTCTTATGATGTCTTGTATGGACTGGGTCGAGTACCTCGCTGCGAGGTGCTTGAAGTAGGTCTCGAGACTCGAAGTGATGAAGGGCGAGGGCAGCTTCAAGGGCGCAACGTGGGCATCGAAGGTCGTTCGGAGGTAGTTGAGGAAGATATCGCGTATTGGGCCTGGCATCTTCACGAGTAGTAGGGGCAGTGACGTGAAGCCCTTTTGCGAGGAAGTGACGCCCGGGTCGCGCAGCAGGAGCGCATTGTACGACTGCTTCTCGTACTCGAGGCTCACTTCCAGCCCACGCGCCCGCTCTGGAGTGAGCTGGGAGACGGAGGACAGCTGTGAGGCATCGGGGTCCATCGACTGGCGATGTCGGTCAATCCAGGCATCCTCGTCGCCAATCAGCTCCCAGGTGCACTCGTCCAGGGAGCCCAGTTTCGCGGTGTCGTCGGCAGCGGCAAAGTCGACCTGCACGCCACGCACGCTGTCGCCTTTGAGCTGTTCCTTGAGGCGCTTGGCATGGGTGCGGAGTGAGGCGTCGAGTAGGAGGGGCGTGTCGTGGCAGTGGAGCGGGGACAGGCGGTACAGGTTGTACGTGCGGTTGTAGAGTGGGTACGGGGGGATTTGGGCCATGCTGATGTCAGCTATCTTATCGCGCAGAGGGTCGACGCGTGCGGGTGCTCAGAGGCGGGCGTGCAGGCGTCCATGGGGGTTGTGTTGGAAGACGCTGGCGGCCTCGAGACGCGTCGGCGGAGACGGCAGGAGCGAGTGCGAGCGGACATGACGCAGCGTGTCGTTGGACGATTTGCGTGGTCCGTGCCTTCCGCAACACTTTCTTTAGTGACCCCGCTAAAACAGGGCCTGTCGAGAAGGTTCTCTTTTCTTCGACGTATTGCCAGCAAGTCATCACGCAGCGGTCACTTGAAATTTGCGAACCCGTGTCTGTCTATCTTTTACACGACCCCCCAAACACGACTTTCACCGCACACACTCCCTCCACGTTTGCCCACACATACCCCGCCATCAGAGATAAACATGTCTGTAGTAGGTGTTGATTTGGGAACGCTCAACAGCGTCATTGCTGTTGCGCGGAATCGCGGTGTCGATGTGGTGAGTAGCCCCGGTCGCATACGGCATACCAAAATACTGACGCCAGTAGATTGCAAATGAGGTTTCCAACCGCGCGACACCGTAAGTAGACCCCCAGCGCACGCAGCGCACACAACGAGCATCCACTCACAATTTCCCAGATCGCTAGTAGGCTTCGGTCCCAAGAGCAGATACGTCGGCGAGACGGCCAAGAACCAGGAAATCTCCAACCTCAAGAACACCGTCTCCTCCTTCGTCCGCCTCGCCGGCCGCAACCTCACAGACCCCGATGTCCAGGTCGAGCAAGACTTCATATCCGCGCCGCTCATCGACATGGGCGGCCAGGTCGGCGCCGAGGTGACATATCTGGGCAAGAAGGAGCAGTTCACTGCCACCCAGATCACCGCCATGTTCCTCACCAAGATGCGCGCCACAGCATCTGCCGAACTCAAACTCCCCGTCAACGACGTCGTCCTCAGCTGCCCCGTCTGGTACACCGATGCCCAGCGCCGCGCCATCCTCGACGCCGCCGACATCGCCGGCCTCAAGTGCCTGAGGCTCATCAACGACAACACCGCAGTCGCCCTCGGCTGGGGAATCACAAAGCTGGACCTCCCAGCGCCCGAGGAGAAGCCACGGAGAGTCGTCTTCGTCAACATCGGCCACAGCAACTACACCGCTACCGTCGTTGAGTTCAAGAAGGGCGAGCTCGCCGTCAAGTCGAGCGCCTGGGACCGCCACTACGGTGGACGCTACATCGACAAGGCCCTTGTCGAGCACTTCGCCAAGGAGTTCAAGGAGAAGTACAAGATCGACGTCATGGAGAACGGCAAGGCCCGCCTCCGTCTGTCCGCCGGTGTCGAGAAGCTCAAGAAGGTCCTTTCCGCAAACAACCAGGCCCCCATCAACGTCGAGTCCATCATGAACGACGTCGACGTCCGCGGCATGCTCAAGCGCGAGGAGCTTGAGGAGCTGATCAAGCCCCTCATCGACCGTGCTACCGCCCCTATTGAGCAGGCTCTCGCTGAGGCCAAGCTCACCACTGCCGACATCGACGCCATCGAGATGGTTGGTGGCTGCACACGTGTACCCGTCCTCAAGGCCAAGATCCAGGACTACTTCGGCAAGCCGCTCTCCTTCACCCTCAACCAGGACGAGGCTGTCGCTCGTGGCTGCGCTTTCTGCTGCGCCATCCTCTCTCCAGTATTCCGTGTCCGTGACTTCTCCGTCCACGACATGGTCAACTACCCCGTTGAATTCACATGGGAGAAGTCAGAGGACATTCCGGATGAGGACACCAACCTCACTGTCTTCAACAAGGGCAACGTCATGCCATCAACCAAGATCCTCACATTCTACCGGAAACACCCATTCGACCTCGAGGCCAGGTACGCCAAGCCCGAGCAACTACCAGGAAAGATGAACCCCTGGATCGGCCGCTTCTCCGTCAAGGGCGTGAAGGAGGACCCCAAGGGCGACTTCATGATTTGCAAGCTCAAGGCACGTCTTAACGTGCACGGTGTGCTCAACGTCGAGTCTGGATACTACGTCGAGGAAACCGAAGTCGAGGAGCCAATTCCCGAGTCTCCATCAGCAGAGAAGAAAGAGGGTGATGTACGTTCCGAATTTCCTTCTGATCCTAGTAACGGGCGGCAAAGCCCGCCCGAGCCTGCCGCGAAACGACACAAGCCTGACGCTGATCCTGTACTTGCGCGTCCTACTTCTGCGCACGCAACAAATGAGCTAACAAATTATGCGCAGGCAATGGACGTTGACAAGGACGCCGCCAAGGAGCCACCGAAGATGCGCAAGGTTAAGAAGCAGCAGCGTAAGGGTGACCTGCCACTATCCGCAGGCACTGCTTCGCTTGATGAAGAGAGCAAGCAGACCCTGGCCGAGAAGGAGAACTCCATGATCATGGAGGACAAGCTCGTCCAAGACACTGAGAACGAGAAGAACAACCTCGAGAGCTTCATCTACGAGCTCAAGGACAAGATTCTCGACGTTTACGCTGAATTCGCCAGCGATGAAGAGAAGGCCAAGCTCAACACCAAGCTCGAGACCATCGAGGTGAGTCCCATCAATTGTACGCTATATGAGCTGCGCTGACAACTATACAGGAATGGTTATACGACGAGGGTGACGACGCGTCGAAGGCACAGTACGTCTCCAAGAAGGAGGACATCCGCTCCATCGCCGGTCCCATCATCCAGCGCTACAACGACAAGATCGAGGGCGAGCGACAAGCAGCCATGGAGAAGCACCAAAAGGAGCACGCCGCCAAGCAAGCCGAGCTTGAGCGCGCAAAGCGGGAAGCCGAGTCCAAGAAGCAGGCTGAGGCGCCGCCGGCGGAAGAGCCAAAAGACGCGGAGATGACGGACGCCGAGGCACAAAAGCCAGACGGCGTTGAGGAGGCTTCTTAAGCAGAGAGGCATCTGCGAAGGCGTAACGGCAAAGTGAAAAGCATTTGGTCGGCGTGGTATACTAAAGGGCTACGTTTGGCGCCGAGGGGAAAGTTTTCTCTGTTCGACTTTTCTTCCTGTTTTCTCTGTGATGACGATCATGGTAATGCGATGCTTATGATAGACTAGTCCATAGACGAACGAACACGATATCCAGTTTTGGAACTACAATGATATGTTCCGCTGCTTCCATCATTCTGGTCTGCGTGGTTGTGCTTTCCTTCTCTGACTGGACTCCGTCATTAAAGTGGGGCGGCGGAATCCGTCGCGCTGCCTCTTCGCGCAACATTCTGGACACATCCCTACTCTCCACATCTACCTTGCCAATTCAGCGATGGAACAAGGTGAGCGCGCTCGATTAGACTGCGTTGTCTCTATCCTGAGAGAAAGTCCTTCCCATAACACTGCGATTGAGAACCCCCCACACGGATATCGATGCAGCTTCAACAACAAATGGCACAAACGCAGACTCCCTGCGACTCAGCGCGATACCAAGGAAGATTCCGTTCACAACTAGTGTTGCCAGCAAGCAGAACCAAATCATTACCCTGACAGGATATGGCATGCACTCGAAGACGGTGTTCATCATATTGGCGATAGCAGACACCAGGCCTTCGACCATTTTGAGTAGGGCCTCTGGAAGCCAGCGGAAAAATCGAGCAGGCATTCGCATGCAACCATTATCGTGCTGCCACGTTGGAGTTCGGCTGTTCAGGTTCCAACCGACGAGCGGTTTCAAGTCGTTGCCCTCTACATTTTCGGGGCGGACCGCTGAGACGTCGTGGGAGGATAGATCGGATGACGAGCGCTGAGATGCAGAGTCTTGCGGAGATTTGTGTGCAGGTTTCGATCTACCAATTATCAGCCTGCTATAAACATAAGCTGCGCAATGGTCAACCGACTGGCTGTTCTCAGCCTGTGAACGCTCAGTATCCATCGATGCGTCGTGGAGCTTCGAATTATTTCAACTTTACTTAACAGTTCCGGGACACTAATAACGCTACAGTTTCGCAGCCTCGCCGAACGACTTTTCTAACGAATCTTCTGGTGATGGTCGAAGTGCGTGCAATTCGCACATTGGGTGCCTTCTTCACGGACGATTTTGGAATTCCCCTCACGACCGTATTGCCAAAAGACGAAGAGAGCTTTCGGCTCAGTTCGGATAGCTGACGATACAAGGCTGTCTGCAAGGCATTGTCACTGCCCCAAAACACTCCGCATGGGTAAGCGCTCAGCCATGGGGTCCTCTGCGGTTCCTCCAATAGGATGACAGCGACTGTAAGCCCTGTGGGGCTGTGCTGTCGCTCAGCTCCCTAGCATCATCACTCTTCATCAGCTCGCATCCGCAGGAAGTTTACGCTCGCTTTGGGATCGAGTATGGCCGAGGCATTCGCTATTATCGGGCTGGTATCCAACATCTTATCGTTTATCGACTTCGGCATCAAACTCGCTTCTGAGACTCGAAATGTGCGCGACTCCCTTCACGGTACAACTGCAGAAGTGCGAGAGCTGGAGATCATCGTGGAAGACGTCGAAAGATATCACGAGAAAGTACAGAAGTTGCAATCTCTTGGTCAAGAGCTTTCTGCACACGAAAAGAGCATCATGGGAATGGTAAAATACTGCCGTAATATAGCCGAAGATTTGCACAAGATCATCGAACGGCTACATGTGCGCCAAGGTCGCTCGAAGACCCTCGAAAGTAGTCGCGTCCTTTTCCAAGGTTTCCGGAAACAACGCGACATCGATGCGCTCCGAGCAAGGCTTGATGCGCTAGATAAGCGTATTCGGGTGAATGTTGAACACATTATCCGGAGGTATGTCAATGGAGATTATGGTGGCGCTCTGAGCTGCATACACCAACCTCAATCAAGGAAGGATTGGGACACCCTAGAGCCTGAATCCACGCCATATCTTCTAATCTCTTTGTTTCATCCTATGTAGTCTGCAGATCTGTTCAAAGGCTTCCTTGTATAAGGAGAACGAATTATTAGCCAGGGCGCATGCTGACTTGTCTTTTAGTGATCATCACTCTTCGCTATCAGCCAAACTAGACGCCTTGAAGACGGCTCAAGATGCCTTAGCAATTAGCTACGACGCCAAGCTGGATCAAATTCGAGATGAAATACTCACGCTCGTAGCACAAACTCGCACGAGCGAAGGCGCCACGCAGGTCGCGCAATTGACGGGCCTGAAGACGAAGTTTGATGCACTTGGCGAAGAGCACACGGCATGCACCAAGCAAACCGCTACTATACGAAGTCTCTACTTCTCAGTCCTGCGCAGGCGGTGGAGTCAAATCCCGAAAGCTGATAAAGCGTCAAACACATGGATCTTTGACACAGCATTGACTCCCTTCACAGTCTGGTTAGAGAGTACCGACGAACATGATGGACTTTTCTGCATTACAGGCCGGGTAAAGATGATCTCTCTAGTGTTTTAGCTTCCACTAACATGGCCGATCTAGGCAGGCAGCGGCAAATCAACTCTGATGAAGTTTGTGACTGAAAATCCTCGCACTTTCGAATACCTTGAAGGTTGGGCAGGCACGACCAAACTCTGCACGGCGAGCTACTACTTCTGGAATCAAGGCTACGAAATGCAAAAGAGCCAAGTAGGACTTTTACAATCGTTGCTGTACCAGATATTCAAATCAGTGCCCAGACTCATCGAGATAGTGTGCCCAAACCGTCTAGAGCACGAAGAGTGGGACGTGGAAGAACTGAAAGCTACTTTTGCGCGCATCGCTACCCAGAAAGATTTGGAAGTCAAGTTCTGCTTCTTCATCGACGGTTTAGACGAGTACAACGGGGCTGAGGAAGACGTTGTCAGCGCTCTTGAATTCCTGTCTATATCGAAAGACATCAAGATCTGTGCCTCGACACGGCCTCGCTCGGTGTTCGAAAGGTTTTTCAACAACACATCTCGCACGTTCGACATTAAGAGCTTTACCAAAGAAGACATGGGACGCCATGTTCAGCGTCTCCTCGGGGAGAATGAGAACTTCCAACGCCTGGCGAATGCCGATACCACGTGCGTATCAATAATGAAGGTGATTGCAAACCTTGCGCATGGCGTATGGTTATGGGTCTTCCTCATCACTCGTGACCTTGTACACGCTGTCGATCGATATGAAGGTGTGGACACGCTGTGGAATATCGTCAATCTCTTCCCGGCAGATCTAGAAGCGTACTTTGAGCGCATGGTCAAGGCTGTTAAGCCTCAGTATCTTGAAGAGATGTCACAAATCTTCTTGATCACGGTCGATGAGCTGCAACCGCTACCGTTATACGCTTTCTCTCTGCTGGAATACCAACGCAAGAACCCCGCCTATGCCACCAGCCTCCCCATACGGCCCATTCGCGAAGAAGATTTGAAAAGCGAGTATCCCAAGTGGAAGTCGCTCATTCGAAACAGATGTAGCGATCTTCTCGTTGTTAATGATGAAGAGTAAGTGAAGCTTCTGGCCATCTACTCAAATGCTAGACGACTGGAAAACGATTCTCAAGATGTGGGCATTTCTAGCCGCTGGACGAAGATACCTGCAGTACTTCGGGCTCTTCTCAATTAAACGAACGCCTATTTATGATTTTCTAACTGTGTCACCCCAGACATCCCTGCTTCCCGGGTCCTACGGTCGACTTCCTCCACCGGACCGTTGCCGAATTCTTGCAGGACAACTACTACCACCAACTACGGGCCAATCTGAAAACCGAGTTTAGCTCCAAGTCTACGTTGTGCAAAATATGCCTTGTCATGCTTAAATCACTACCGGATATTAACTACGATATTCCAGAGTCAATTAACGAAGTTATGGGCTTAACGGACGAGCTGCTGTATTACGCCTACGAAACCGAGAGAACCGACCCAAGCCCTACCTCTTCCCTAGTAGAGGTTCTCGATGAGGTGGATCGCGTCAATACTCACCACGCACGTGGTACAAGAAACCACTGGATGCATGACCGTGATGCAGTCGTTGATCGCGGGTATCATGTGTATCGTGAAGGAGACAACTACAACTTTCTTGCGCCGGCTGTACAAGCCCACCTCGTCAAGTACGTTCGTGCGAAGTTAGACGCTAACCCAAAACATGCGCGAAAGTGCGGGCGACCACTACTGGACTACGCGCTCCGTCCACGCCGAATCACAAACACCACCATGGAATACCACGCCAAGCGCGACGATCCAAGTGTGAATGTGGATAGTAAGTCTTGACTGCGCAAAATGCGTACTAGACAGACACTAATTTCGCACCATCACCTATGCAGTGGTTCGGCTACTCCTCGAACGTGGGGCAGGTCCAAATCAGCTTGTCCATCTGAACGACAGCAAGTCAGTTTGGCATCTCTTTTTATTTTCAATGGACGTGACTGTCTCACCGTCGTCACCTTTTCAAGAGCCTTCAGCAGCTCTCACGAACGCTTGGTACCAGAGCTGCGAATTACTCATTCAGCACGGTGCCCGGAGGATCTCCTACGAAGTTGAGAGCGGGTTGGAAACAACGGATCATGGCGTCTTCAATCAGGTCTTTGGGCTTGCGAGAGCAAATGCCCTAGTGGCGCTTATCGATGAAAAGGAGCGAGAGGGACAACAGGGAAAGGGGTCGTGTATGATTATGTAGTACCCCAAAGAGCACATCGGGATTGCGACGAAAGCTGTCAAGAGTTCAAAACAACGTACACGGCTATCAAGCGTTCCCAGGTGTTCAGGTCCTTCTCCTCCACCAGCGGGGCTGAGCAATCAGCAATCAGCTGTACCGAGCGGACCAATGAGAGTGACGTGAAGTATGCAGGGGTCCGGCCTACCTTCCCCGAAGTTTAGCGAGCTTAGGGCTGACAGACTGTCCGTTCGTCCTCCAAACTGTCTCGCAACATTCCCTGCGTCTTCTTTGAAACATGCTATTCGAGCCGCTAAGAATCTTCGCAAAACGAGTTGGAGCGACGTCTTCATGTTCGTCACTCTAGCTAGACATCGCTCTCGCTATGCAGCCAGAAGCCAGCACACCGAATCAACACGTGACTGCCAAAGCTGTGTGCCAACCTGGAAGAGGTGTTGTACGGAGGAAGTCTAAATCAGGGTGCGGAACCTGCAAGTAAGTGGACTCCCTTGTCCAATGATACGGTACCCGACCGATTGGCTGTTTGTTTTGCAGCGATCTGGGCAGAGATCTGTTCCTATGGACGCTTACCGACATCGACTAGAGCGCGAAGAGTCAAGTGCGACGAAACCAAGCCTGTATGCTCTCGCTGTCGCTCCACTGGTCGGACATGCGAGGGCTACGGACTGTGGGGTGGCGGAGGGAACACCTACGTTGAAAGATACGGCCTGGTGTCAACATCGATCCAGAAACCTCCAACCAAAGTCCTGGGTGTCGAGGAACTCAGGTATCTACAGCTATACAGGATCCGCATCGTTCATACAACTTCCGGCTGGTTTGCTTCGAAGTTCTGGAACTCGATCGTGCTACCAGCAGCGTCGTCAGAACCGGCGGTTCTTCATGCTGCTGTTGCGCTGAGCGCTGCGCACAGATGCAGTTTCGATTCGGCACAAGCTCCGGATGAGAGGGAAAAGTTCATGCTTCAACAATATGGCAAAGCAATCCAGTCGCTACAGCCGCTGTTGCGATGTGGAGACAAAGCCTCGGTCACTGTCATATTGGTCACCTGTCAACTGTTCACCTTGCTTGAATACCTCCGCGGGCAATACCAATTGGCGGAATCACACTTACGGAACGGTCTAAAGGTCCTGATGAACATGACCACAAAGAAAGATCGCTCGCACGATGGCGTCCTTGTAATCAAGCCGGCATCATATGAAAAGAGCATCGACCAAGGCATCGTGCGCAGCTTCGCCACCCTACATATGCAAAATAATCTGTTCGGTTCCGGTCTGGAAGATCTCGATATATTTCTTCAGCCGATAGAAAACAACATACCATACCCTACTTTTACAACTATCGAGGAGGCGAAGGACGCTCTTGATGTGCTATTGCACGGCATTGTTCTCATAGCACAACAATATCGAAAGATGGGGCCAGGCACTGAAGACGAGATTGCTGCGGTTACAGCAGGACAAGAAGATATCATGACCTCTCTTGCGATGTGGTACGATGCGTATCTGAGTACACTTCCCTCGGTCGACAGACTAGCCCTAGCTGCCGGGAGGAAGCCAGATGAACTGTGGGCGTTCGGCGGGAAGACACCGCCAGCAAAGCTTCCGACGGGCCGCGAGCCATCAGTCCTCAAATTGCTACTCATGTATCATGCCATGGCGGGCATAATGTGCGGCTGTCTGCAAGTACAGTCTGAGCAGCACTACGAAGCGTATACGCAAACGTTTCTCACGATACTTGTGCATGCCATACACATCTTCGAGGAGTACACCTTGGCAAAATCTATACCCGATAACGTCAACCTCCACGATTCGATTGGCGAGTACGGCTTCATCGCGCCTTTATATTACACGGCTATCAAGTGTCGATACCATCGCATCCGCCTCCATGCTATCCGCCTCCTGCGGGTGATCCCGCTGAAGGAAGGCACGTGGGATTCTTTCACGGCAGCGAACATCGCTGAAACGGTTATGGAGCTTGAAGAGCAAAATACTCACTTTGGGGATAGCGCTGGAGACGGCTTCTCTCTCTCAGAGATACCCAATTTGGAAGATTCATATAGCTGGTCTTTGATGCCGGAGCATAACATGTTCCAAGATGTGGAAGCAACGACAAGAGCAGACCTCACTAACGAAGTCGTCGTCACATGTAAAAGACGGCGACTAGACGGTAGCCCGGAAGTCTTTACGTTTCACGCCAATCCCAAACCTAGACACAACACCGAAAAAGAAAGACATTCTTATACTTGAAGAGGGCTAATGCAGCTAAAGTCATTCCATGCAAAACCAGAACCACCCAATTCAGCGCATCCACTTCCTCCTCCCTAGAGCTCCCACCCTTCCATCTCCCTCTGCGTCCAGGCCCACAACTTCTCTCCCAGCTTCGTATCCTTGGAAAGCTCACTCCCCATACCCAACACACCCACAGGTTCATAATACCGTCCGCTCAGCACACCGTCCGCAGTTGACGCCCAAACCCCATTCTTGATCCCTTCCTCCAGCGACCCACACCTCTTAGGCGCCACCTCCCGCGCCAGATACTTGATCTGCTCATCACCTCCTTCCGCGCCTTTATTGAAGATCTCCGTCAAAACATCACCAGGGTGGATCGCCACACTGATGATCTGCGCGTAGTGTAACGCGTATTGGCGCGCGTAGACCACGTTGGCGAGTTTGGATTGCGTGTATTTGTTCACGCCTGACAAATCAGTTTGGGAGGATTCCAACGTGTCGAACGCGATGCCGCCGGCTGGTAGAGCGGCGATATGAGCGTGGCCCCGCGAGCTGACGGAGATGACTCGGGGTGTTGATCCAGTTTCTTCCGCGGTGGAGAGCAGAAGCGGAGTGAGTAGTTTGAGGAGGAGGGCATGGCCGACGTGGTTCGTCCCGAATTGGAGCTCATGGCTCTGGGGTGTTGTGCCGGGGTGACCGCCCATCTATCGTCGCAGAAGGCGAAGATTAGTCATCGCATACATCAACACAGCTGCACACGGGAAACCAGACGGAAAGAGATGAGCGACGCTTCAGGGAGAAAAGAGTCAGGACATACGATCCCCGCATTCAGCATCAAAACATCCAATCGCCCTCCACAACCCTCCACCACTTCCCTCGCCGCTCTTGCTACTGAGTCGAAGTTAGCCAAATCGCATTCTGCGAAGCGAACATCGATGGCCGGTGCTGCAGCTTTTATCTCAGCGACGGCAGCATGGCCGCTTGCGACGTTACGGGCGGCGATCCAGAGTTGTGCTGGGTTTAGGGTGGCGAGGGAGAGGGCGGTGGCTTTTCCTATGCCGCTGTTTGCGCCGGTTATCAGGATGACTTTGGAGGAGAGGGATGGGGTAGGCGGCATTGTGGCGCGGATTTGAAGGGGGAACAGAGGGGGTCAAGGGGAAGAAGTGTAGGAAAGTAGGAGACGGAGTGCTGGGGCCAAATAGTTGGAAGGTGGATGTGGCGCGTGGGACATATGGTGTATTGCAATTCATTTATCTATTGCTCCTATCTTTGAGTTTCCGACTTATCCCTCTTTGTTCTCCAAAACAGTTCTTGTGCATTTCCATAATGCGTATGATTCGCTAAGGTTCTCCGTGATTCAGGCGTCCCGGGTGTGAGACTGCGGAGGGGCAAAGGCACCGAGACTCCGATGTAGCGGTACAACATCCTCCGGGAGCGACAATGAGCTTCCCATGATGCTTAATGAGGAATGAGTTCCAGCTGTTCTTGAATAAAGTGGCTTTGGCAGTTCTATCCACCATCCATCGAGATAGCATAGCTGAAGATCATGCCCTCCCACAGACATGTACCTGTCCCCTCCTCACCATCAACCCACCCTACACAACCTCCCATCCTGCGTAACAATCCCCTCCCTCTTCCCCCCATCCACATCCCTGATCTCCCACTCATCGCTCCCCACGCCTCCAAGCGCCCAAAACACACCTTCAGGATCATATTCCCTCTTCACCCTAGCCAACCTCTCATAATTACTCCCAAAGAACGCTTCCTTCCACTCCCAATCCTGCGCATCCCCCTCATTAATATAACTCCCACTCCCAGGCGTAACATCCCGCCAACCCTGCATATACCCCTGCAGTCTCTGATGTCTTTCTGTCAGCGCCTCGTGCGACAAGATGGGTGCTTTGCCGTCCCAGTGCGCGTTGGGTTCGTAGGCTTGTGCGTGGAGGACTGTGGTGCGGAATGCGGGATTGACGCTGTTGTTTGGATTTCCGGAGACGGAGAGCGTGGGCGCGTAGTTCATGCCGTGGAAGGTTAGGGAGCCGTTTTCCACGACGTGGCGGATGGCGAGGTGGGAGGTTTCTAGTGTGGAGGGGGTGGAGAAGGTGGTGCGGGGGAAGAAGCGGGATGCTATGAGCGTGTGGCCTGTTGTTTCGCCTATTACTCTTTTGGAAAAAGGCGATGCTTCGTTTGTGGAGTCGTCTTCATACGAGAAAGATGGCGTGAGAGAGCGTTTGAGTGTCGGCATAGGTTGCTGGATACCCAAATCGTTGAGCTTTTGAAGCAACGGGCGGACAAATTGCCGATATTGGGTGGTAGTCTTGTTGGGAACCGAGATACTGACAGTAAAGGTAAGACCTGTGCTACTACTGCTTGGGTAGATGAAGCTGTAGCCCAAGCCGCCTGCGTCACAGATGGCGATTGAAAACTCCCAGTACGCGCGCATGCCGGCCCAGAAGGTTTCCGCAGAGATGGGAGGCGCACTTGATCCGCGGTCTGGTGTCGTTGAGAAACGTACACTGCCTGACGTAATCGAAGTGGTCGCGAACGCTTTGACGACAACGGATGTGATGATGCCGAATGTGCCTGTTCATTGGTCAGTGACAGTCGGGTTCCCCTTTTGCTGGGAATGATTACCTCCGCCTCCTCCTCTGAAAGCCCAGAACAGGTCTGCATTTTCCCCTTCATGTGCTTCGACTACCCTTCCATCAGCTGTAACAGCAGTGATGGCGAGCACTTGGTCTGCCGCCAGACCATAGTAGCTGGTATAGGCACTATGTCCACCA
Source organism: Alternaria conjuncta (assembly GCF_024043145.1). NCBI lineage: Eukaryota > Fungi > Ascomycota > Dothideomycetes > Pleosporales > Pleosporaceae > Alternaria > Alternaria conjuncta. The sequence goes on along the minus strand of NW_026250111.1, from coordinate 207,444 downwards.
CCCTGGAGAAAACCGCCTGCAATACCTACGGTTGAACCGCCTGCAACAATTATGACTATATTCTTCTGCCGCATTAGTGTAGATCCCTCAGAAGCCTGGGTGCCCGCGGCATAAGTAACAGCCTTTCCGGTATAAGATCCAGTGGGTGAGGTGTAGTTGGGGTCATACGTCATGCCTTTGAGGTTGTGTGTCCAAACGCTAAGGGAGTAACCACCAATGGACTTTCCGTTGAAGTCATGGCCCGAGTTCTTGATTACGAGTCGGATATTGTGGTTCCTGGCGAAGTTGACTGCTAGTTGGATGTGTCTTAACGTAGTGGCTCTGACGACGTACTCTGGCCAACCGCCTTGAGAGCAATTTGAGTTTGGTTGTGAGGTTGGTGTGCATGCGTTCCCGGATGCCCATTGGGACATGATACTAGTCGGATCATCGGTACTGTCGTAGTTAGAATGACACAAAGGGTGTCTCCTTACGAGTGGGCTCACTGTAGGTTCATGCCCGCCCAGTTACTCTTGTACTGTTCGCACTTCGCCGCATTGTAGCTTACCCCAGCATAGCAGACGGTAGCAAGCGGCTTCGGCTTCAGTAACACACCACCGAGCGTATCGTTGAAAGAGGTCCAGACATCCTCGCCCGGCCACTCAGCGTCGCCCGGGATGATCTTGCAATCAGCAGGCGCCGCAGCTTGTGATGCACTACCAAAGCGCACTGCGTCATTGCGAGCTGCATCCTCGTTAGTGAGCTGTTCGCGCTCCCAATCAAAATTGAGGGCAATTGCTGCCGCTGAGAAGAGGTAAAAGACGAGAGTAGTATAGAGCATCTTGGTGAGGTCGTGAGTGACAATGTATTGAGGGAAGGACGTAAAGTCGTTGCAGGCAGGCGCGAACCAACTCAATATAGGAAACCACCGCCATCACGACGATGTACAGATAACGTTATCGCTCTCACTCGCTGTGAAGCCAGCCTGTTTGCTCCCCACACACCCTTCCAATGCCTCGTCTGTGGGGCCATACGAGCATGTGGTCTTCGCAGGTGTGGGATGACTGAGCTGTGATGTTCACCTATTGTCCTGCATATACGTGCCGGCTATATAGCTTACCACCGTCCCGGTTCGCAGAAAGATTTCCAGGCGAGAATCCGGGTCTAGATTTACCATTAGTCCGGGCGTGCAGGGTGATCAACTACGCAACAACAGACGCAAAACGATTCGAAGAAGGGAGATATCTTTTCATACAAGGGGTTATCATGCAATACGACAGTTGGACAAATGATCATGGGGGATAGAAAACGCGCCATCCGCTGTACATAAGATCGTCTGTCCCTGAGATCCAATCTCATCTAGCCCAATAGTAAAGTTACACAGTCGTCCCAAATGCACCGAAAATAGAATCAGATTATAGCATAAGCTCGAGAGGGCTCTCAATGGCCTTCTTGAGCTCGCGCATGAACTCGCCACCGACGGCACCGTCGACAACCTTGTGGTCGAAGCTGCCGGTGATGACAATCTGGTCGTCCCACTCAACGCTCGCTGTGCCATCCTCAGCCTGGCCTGGTACTGCGACCTTCCTTGTTGTGCCGATTGCGACGATGCAAGCTTGTGGGGGGTTGATGACGGCGGTGAATCGCTCAACAGCGGGGTTCATTCCCATGTTGGAGATGGTGATGGTTCCGCCCTGGTATTCCTCGGGCTTGAGCTTGCCGTCGCGTGCGCGCTTGCCAAGGTCCTTGATCTGAGATGAGATGGATTGGAGGCCGAGTCCGTTGACGTTCTTGACAATGGGGGTCATGAGACCGACGGGGGTAGAGACAGCGACGGAGACGTCGACAGTGTTGTGCTGGCGGATAATGACCTTACCGCCGTCCTCGCGCCAGGAGGAGTTGGCAGCGGGGACCTTGCGGGCGGCAACAGCGAGAGCCTTGACAAGCAAGTCGTTGACCGAGAGCTTGTACTCGCCGTTAGCTGAGGCGTTGAGAGCTTCGCGGAGCTTGAGGAGCTTGGAGACGGAGATGTTGGAGGCGACGAAGTAGTGGGGGTTCTGTTGCATGCTCTCGCGGAGACGGGTAGCAATGACCTTGCGCATGCTGGTAGCCTCGACGTCCTCGTAGGCGGCAGCGGAGGCGCCAGCAGCGGGGGCAGCACCGGCAGCGGGCTTGTACTTCTCAATGTCCTCCTTGGTGACCTGGCCGCCCTTTCCAGTGCCCTTGATGGAGCCGATCGGGACGCCCTTCTCGAGCGCGAGCTTCTTCGCGGCGGGGGAGACGGCGGGCTGGCGCTGGAGAGCGGTCTCTAGGCGGTCGCCGGTGGACTCAGACTCGATGGCGGCGGGCGCAGACTCCTCCTTGGCGGGGGGAGCGGTCTTGGAGCCAGTGTTCGGGGGCTCGCTGGCTTCGGCGGCGTTGCCCTCCTTGGAGGGAGTGTCGGCCTTCTTGTCACCACCGGCGTCCTCGATGGAGAAGCTCTCGAACGCGGAGACGTCCTCGCCCTCCTCGACCATAACAGCGATGGGCTGCGGAAGTCAGCATGGTATCCTCGAACGCTTGTGTACCTCGACTTACGCTTCCAACAGCGACGTCCTTCTCGCCAGCGTCGCGGAGGATCTTGGCGATGGTGCCCTCCTCCTGGAACTCAAAGTCCATCTGTGCCTTGTCCGTCTCGATCTCGACGAGGACGTCACCGGGCGCTATTGAGTCGCCGACCTTCTTCTGCCATGCGCCAATGTTTCCGGCGGTCATGGTTGGGGAGAGGGCGGGCATGCTGATAACGCTGTGCGAGGGGTAGGCTGCGGGCTGCGTTAGCAATGCGATGGCCAGCGGAGTATCTCGTCGCGAGGGACGCGGTGGGAGTGCTCACACTTGGAGGCATAGTAGCGTGCGAGCGCGGACAGGGCTGGTGTGCGTCTGTATACGGCGTGTCAGCTATGCTCGTCGGAGGATTGTGGGCAAGGCCAGGCAAGAAGGAGCGAAGCTAACGTACGCGGAGCATCTCGAGGTGGGCAGGGCGCCGCGCAGGGCAATTGACCCCCGCGAGCTCAATTGGCTCCCAGCCCGGGACAGCAGAGTTGTGGTTGCGGGCATTGTGTTGGGATGCCGGGCGCTGAGATTTTACTCCAAGCGACGTGAAATGGGGGAAGACGGGCTTGTCGGGCGAGGGCGACAGGCAGACAGAGGTGAGCGAGCTGGAGGCTCAGGCGCTTAGCGGTCAGGGCTGGAGGAGATGGAAGACTGTTCAACGAAAAGTTTAGTGCAGCTGGTTGGAGACCCGGCGACTAGCGTTCTCTCCCGATGAGGGTCTATGCTGGATGCGACATTTCCCGGCAGGACGCAAAGTGTGGCGCCAGGCTGTGGCTGAAGCAGGTGCAAGTGTGGCGCCACAGTACCCTAGCCTACCGCGCGGCTGGTCCCAGGTACGTAACTAGCCAGGAGGAAAGACACAAAGTGTCATCTCAGAGCACGACTCGCTCAACGCCTGCACAGACTCGCCCGCTGTCCGCTGCTCTGCACTGCACTGCGCCAGTCCGAGTCACCACTGCCGCGCCCTCACTTTTTTCAATCGCTCCTTCTCCGCCATGGTTGCTGAGGAAGCGACATTCCTACAAACATCCCGGACGTGAACAACTATGGCCGACACCGAACCCCCGCCAGCGCCCCGAGAGGACAAGGAGAAGTCCGACATGGAGGAGCAAGATGCACCTGCCGCAGACACACGAGAAGAAGAAGAGGACGAGAGCGACTCCTCAGACGCCGAGTCGGAGCAGGCGTCAGAGCAGGCATCAGAGCACGCCGAGGATACGTCGTCCCCAGCGCCCGAAGCTCCACGGGAAGAGGCGGAAACATCGACACCTGCGCCCGGAACACCAGTCCTCCACGTCCCCAATGGAGGCGACGCGCCGCGATCATCCGAGCAGATCTTCGACCACCGCCTGCCTATCGAGAACCGCCCGCGAACCGACTCGCAGTCCACGGCAGCCACTACGGCCACGCGACCATCCACAAAAAGCTCCCTCGTCTTCGTCGTCACCGCGCTCGAGACAATCGCAGCTTCCAAAGATGCCAGGAAGAACAAGAAACTTGGCGACAGCACCAATGCCGCCTTGTCGGCCATCAAGAACGAGGGCGACCCGGCGCGCATCAACCCCGAGGTCCTCTTTGAACCCCTCCAACTTGCTTCCGAGGCTCCCAACGTCCCCGTGTCCATCACCGCGCTCGACTGCATCGGCAAGCTCATCAGCTACTCCTACTTCTCCGTGCCGGCCGAGCCGCGAGCCGACAACAGCGAGGCCCCTCCTCTGATCGAACGAGCCATAGACACGATATGCGATTGCTTCCAAGGCGAGGCCACTGCGCCCGAAGTCCAACTCCAAATCGTCAAGTCGCTGCTGGCAGCCATCTTGAACGACAAGATCGTTGTACACGGAGCAGGATTGTTGAAGGCTGTGCGACTCACGTACAACATCTTCCTCCTTTCCAAGTCAAGCGCGAACCAACAAGTAGCACAGGGTGCACTGACACAAATGGTTGGCACAGTCTTCGAAAGGGTCAAGACGAGACTTTCTATCAAGGAAGCTCGGATGAACCTATCGCGCTCGTCTTTGAATGACAAGGGGCATTCAAGTGAGAGTGTACAGCCCGAGGAGGGCAGCGCAGAAGACATCACCGGATCCGAAGCCAACGGCGACGATGCAGAGGACGAGCACGATGCCGAGAACGCCGAACCGAGCGACAAGGCAGTCGACCGACACACTGGCCCCAAGATCACGCTGCAAAGCTTCGAAAACAACATGAGCTTCAACGACGACCGTATACACGATAATGCGCCAACGCTGGTGACTCGCATCAAAGGCAAAGCTGGGTCACGACATGTGTCCGGTCAAGAGGGTTCGCCTCATGTCAACACCGAAGAAGAGGAGGAAGATGAGATATTTGTCAAAGACGCGTACCTCGTCTTCAGAGCCATGTGTCGTCTGAGCACGAAAGGTCTGTCAGTGGACCATGCCCACGATGTGAAGTCCCAGGGCATGCGCTCAAAGCTTCTCTCCCTGCACATGATCCACACTATACTTTTCAATAATATTGCTGTATTCGTATCGCCATATGCCACTATCCGCAGTGGCAGCGACGAGCCAACGAGCTTCATACAGGCAGTCAAACAGTATCTTTGTTTGAGCCTGAGCCGGAACGGTGCAAGTTCCGTGAAGCACGTCTTCGAAGTTGCCTGCGAGATTTTCTGGCAGATGCTTAAATACCTGCGCATATCACTCAAGAAAGAAGTCGAGGTGTTCCTAAAGGAAATCTACCTTGCAACTCTAGACAAGCGGAGTGCTCCTGCATTCCAGAAGCAATACATTTTGACAATATTCGGAAGACTGGCTGCAGACCCCCGAGCACTAGTAGAGATCTATCTCAACTATGATTGCGATCGCACCGCACTTGACAACATGTTCCAACGCGTCGTCGAACACTTGTCCAAAATCTCCAGCAACCCCGTCACCATCACACCTGTGCAGCAGCAAGCGTACCAGGACCAACGAGAGAAGCAATCAAGACAGATGGATTGGCAGAGCCGAGGCACATTACCACCATCACTGACGACCGTCTCCATGAACTCATCACACGACACGGAACATGGCTACCCTCAAGAATACGCAATGAAGCAGGAGTCTCTCGAGGCTCTGGTTGAAATCCTCCGATCTCTCGTCAACTGGGCTCAGCAAGCCCTGCCTGACAACACCAAACCGAACCACCCTGACCTACGACCGTCGCTCGACAATCTTCGCGTATCAACCGACACTAGGCTTGCTTCAGAGTCACCAATGGTCGGAGCAGATTCTGGAACTGTCACGCCGCTTGCCGAGGACGATTACAGTCAGCTCGAGAAAGCAAAGCAGAGGAAAACGGCCCTGACAAGCGCGTTGCGTCAGTTCAACTACAAGCCGAAGCGTGGACTCAAGACCTTGATCGCAGAAGGCTTCATTCCCTCAAATAAACCTGAGGACATTGCTCGCTTCTTTCTCGACAATGATCAGATCGACAAGACGGCACTGGGAGAGTTCCTCGGTGAGGGAGATCCCGAGAACATTGCTATCATGCATGCATTCGTGGATTTGATGGACTTTACCAAGACTCGCTTTACGGATGCCCTGCGGCGCTTCCTCCAAAGCTTCCGACTGCCTGGTGAGGCGCAGAAGATCGATCGTTTCATGCTCAAGTTTGCTGAACGATACATCACCGGCAATCCCAACGCATACGCCAACGCCGACACTGCATACGTTCTGTCATATTCCGTCATCATGTTGAACGTCGATCAACATAGCAAAAAGATGAAGGGTCCACGTATGACACCACAAGACTTCATCAAAAACAACCGCGGCATCAACGACAACGCCGATCTGCCGGATGAGTACCTACAAGGCATATACGATGAGATCTCACAGAATGAGATCGTGTTGAACACAGAGCAAGAAGCCGCTGCAGACAAAGGTCTGCTCAATCAACAACCCACTGGAGGGCTGTCTAGTATAGGACAGGTACTCACGGGTGGTGCTCGCGACCTACAGCGAGAAGCAATCGTACAAGCGTCGGAAGCAATGGCTAACAAGACCGAGCAATTGTACAAGCAGCTCCTCCGAGCTCAACGAAGAACAGCAACAGCTCTTCCAGTTTCCAAATTCATCCCTGCATCCTCATCCAAGCACGTCGGACCCATGTTCGAAGTCAGCTGGATGCCAATTTTGACTGCTCTCTCCGGCCAAGCTCAAGATCACAACATTGAGATTGTTCGCCTCTGTATCGAGGGCATCAAACTAGCAATTCGGATATCGTGCTTGTTCGATCTAGACAGCTCGCGACAGGCTTTCGTAGCTTTCCTTTCGCGCTTCACAAACCTCTACAACGTGAGCGAGATGAAGGCTCGGAACATGGAGGCATTGAAAGCCTTGATCGAGATTGCACAGACGGAAGGAAATCTTCTACGTGAATCCTGGCGCGAGGTCCTCACGTGTGTTTCCCAGTTGGACCGCTTCCAGCTCATCTCAGCTGGTATCGACGAACGTGCCGTGCCGGATGTACTCAAGTCGAGTTCAGGCACTACGCAGTCGCGTAAAAATCTCAATATTCCAGCCAACCGTCGAAGGCCAACATCACAATCCAGCACTATGAGCTTCCAATCCGAAGTAGCCGAGGAGAGCCGATCCACTGACATTGTCCGAGGAGTAGACCGCATCTTCACCAACAGTGCGAACCTATCTGGTGAAGCCATTGTAGACTTTGTCAAAGCTCTTGTTCAGGTCAGCTGGCAAGAGATTCAGTCGTCTGGGCAGAGCGAATCACCGCGTACCTACAGTCTGCAGAAGCTCGTGGAAATCAGTGGCTACAACATGACGCGTGTGCGCTTTGAGTGGACCAACATCTGGCAGGTGCTTGGCGCTCACTTCAACGAGGTCGGATGTCACACCAACACTAACGTCGTATTTTTCGCTCTCAACTCCTTACGGCAACTCTCTATGAAGTTCATGGAGATTGAGGAACTGCCCGGTTTCAAGTTCCAGAAGGACTTCCTCAAACCCTTTGAGCACATTATCAACAACGCCAACGTTGTCTCGGTCAAGGACATGGTGCTACGCTGCTTGATTCAGATGATCCAAGCGCGCGGCGAGAACATTCGGTCTGGCTGGAAAACCATGTTTGGTGTTTTCACTGTGGCCGCCAGAGAGCCCTATGGTATGCATTTTCTGAAGTTCACTTGTACAATTACTAATAAGCAGCAGAGGGCATCGTCAACCTTGCGTTTGAGAACGTCACCCAAGTGTACAATACCCGTTTCGGTGTTGTCATTTCCCAAGGCGCATTTGCAGATCTCATTGTCTGTCTGACTGAATTCTCGAAGAATTTCAAGTTCCAAAAGAAGTCGCTACAAGCAATAGAACTGCTCAAGTCATCTGTACCCAAGATGTTACGGACGCCCGAGTGCTCTCTATCCGCCCGTGCTGGGTACCTAAAGGATTCCGAAAAGGGCTCTTCCATACCGAAGCAACCCAGCCGACAAACCCAAGAAGAGCAATTCTGGTTCCCAGTATTATTCGCCTTCCACGACGTCCTCATGACTGGAGAGGATCTGGAGGTTCGATCAAGAGCCTTGAGCTATCTCTTTGATACCCTAATCAGCTATGGAGGCGACTTTCCAAGGGATTTCTGGGACATGCTTTGGCGACAGCTTCTATATCCCATCTTTATGGTTTTGAAGTCAAAATCTGAGATGACAAAGGTTTTGAACCATGAAGAGCTTTCCGTTTGGCTATCGACAACGATGATTCAGGCTCTGCGCAACATGATCAAACTCTTCACCCACTTCTTCGATTCGCTAGAGTATATGCTCGACCGGTTCTTAGATCTCCTTGCCCTCTGTATATGCCAAGAGAACGACACCCTAGCACGCATCGGCAGCAATTGTCTACAGCAGTTGATTTTGCAGAACGTGCAGAAATTCCAGGCAGATCACTGGAGTCAGATTGTCAAGGCATTCGTCGATCTCTTCCAAAGGACCGAAGCAACAGCACTATTCTCTGCTGCGACGAGCGGCTCTTCAGCACAAAGTACTTCGACGAACGGTACCGGCAACTCATCGGACTTGACGACACCTACAGGAGAAGGGCCTCCCGGCGAATTGTCGCTTCAAACACCTGCTGAAGAACCAAAGATTGACAATGCGCTCGGTATCAACGGTCTCTCAGGCGCAAGGCGACCGTCTCTAGTTACATCGGACTCCGCTAGCATTAGTGGCGGGGTGGAGCAACGTATGCCATCCCCGCTACCGAAACGTCAGACACAAGAGCTAGAAGACTACCGTCCCGAGAACCAAGATCTTCAGCAACCACCTGTTGTCGTAACTGCTGCTCGCCGTCGTTTCTTCAACCAGATCATCACCAAGTGTGTTCTACAACTCCTCATGATCGAGACGGTTCAAGAGCTCTTCACAAACGAAGCCGTCTACGAGAAGATCCCGTCTGGCGAACTGCTCCGCCTCATGGCTGTACTCAAGAAGTCATACCACTTCGCCAAGCGCTTCAATGCCAACCGTGACTTGAGGTCACGCCTATTCAGGGAAGGCTTCATGAAGCAACCGCCAAACTTGTTGAAGCAGGAAAGCGGATCTGCGTCGGTGTACGTCAGCATCCTATTCCGAATGTACCACGACACATCCAACGATCGCGCCGCATCACGCGCCGATACCGAAGCTGCCCTGATCCCACTGTGCGAAGACATTATTGCCTCATACGTCGATCTCGACGAAGAGACTCAACAACGCAACATTGTGACTTGGCGTCCCGTCGTCGTGACCGTATTGGACGGATACACTGGCCTGCCCACTACGGATTTCGAGAAGAACGTGGACCTTTTTGCGCCGCTTGTTGTCGGGCTTCTCGGCACGGAGATGGCACCCGATGTGCAGAGAAGCGTACAGGCGCTCGTTGGGCGCATCTTCGAGACGAAGCTGGGCATGGAGAAGGTGCCACTCATGCCGGCCATCAGTCGGAGTCCACGAGGTAGCTTTGTGGGTAGTCCATCCCAAAGGAGAGTCAGCAAAGGTGGACGGTAGAGTGACTCTGTCCCACATCTTCATTCAAGGTTTTCAGGCTCAGCACTTGCTGATGTGTATTTCGTTCTTCAGGTCTGATTCGGCAAGCTGTGTCAACTTGTCAGCTCAGCACCTCTCTGTTCTTCTTTTGGATCTAAAGCATTACCACTGAGGTCTGGAAGTCCCCAGAAGGCGTTTGTGCTTGGTTGCTTTGTACAGTAGTACGATGTCAAAATCTGCATCATCTTATCGATACTTTCTATGACTTCCCTTTTGAGCAAGACGGTTAGAGAAGAATTCATAGATTACGAGTCGTTTGCGATCTCTTGGTTCTGGTGATGGTAGTCCGCGAGATCAACGTGATCGACAGAGCCGCTTCATGCAGGTACGACCAGGGAAGCTTAAACCCGGAAATGCTCAACGTCATGGAAGCTAACTGCCGTTGCTGGTAGCATGTACCACACAACATGCCGCAAGGAACGTGCAAGGGTATGACGTTTATTGACGACTGACATCACGATGCAGAAGCGGGAGGAAGCTGCAATGTGTATTAAAGACACCTCAGGTCCACTCATCAAAACAGCAATACAAGCCACCCTTAGGCCGTTACGATCAAAATGCGGTCCTCATTTCTCTCAACCATCGCGTTGACAGCAAGCGCAGCAGCACAAATCACCTTCCAAAACAGCAGCACCACGATCCTGCAAACAGACCCCGGAACCTATGGTCCCGAAATAGAAGAATACCACTACTACTACACACAATGGCCCATCGGGCTAGCCATCTCCTCGACAGGCCGTTTCTTCGCAACCTACACCCGCGGCTCCTACGCCTACACGCTCGGCGAAGTCGTCAACAAAACAGCCGAAGTCCCCTATCCATCCGCATCTCTCAACCTGCCCGTCTCCCAACTAAACACAAGCTGGAACGGAATCCCATTCGGCAGCAACAACAGCACAGGTCTAATCAGCGTTCAAGCCCTCTACATCACGCCTGAAAATGCACGCAGACCGGAAACGCTTTGGGTTGTAGATACCGGTCGACCTACTATCACAGACGGCAGCGGCGCACCCAGTATGCCATACGCCCAACCCGGCGGACCCAAGATCCTCGGCATCAATCTCTCCAACGATACCGTCTACGCAACCTACACCTTCCCCGCCTCCGTGCACTTCCCCTCCTCCTATATGAACGACATCCGGTTCGACCTGCGCCCCACCACCACCTCCTCCGGCGCCGGCGTCGCATACATCGTCGACAGCAGCGACGAAGGCCGGCCCGGCTTCATCGTCTTGGACCTGGGTACGGGCGAGAGTTGGCGGCGACTAACCCAGCATCCCTCTACTTTACGTGTGGACCGCGACGTCCCGTCCTACCAAGGCGTGCCGTTCTATCAACGCACGATCGGCCAGCCGATTCAGACGCTGAGGGAGGGGTTGGATGGGATCCAGATATCTCCGGATGGGGAGACGATATATTACAGTCCGCTCACGTCGGACTACTTGTATTCGATCCCCACGGCTAACCTCCTAACTCCACCCTCGGACCCCCTCGCCGAACTCACAGCCGCAAACAACGTGACCAACCTTGGTCAGCGCGGCGGTAATGCGAATGGCTTCGAGGGCGATAGCAATGGTTTGGTGTACCAGTGTATGCCTGAGCATAATGCGATTTACGTCTATGATCCACAGACGAAGATGACGGAGCCTTTTGTGCGGGATCCGCGCATTATTTGGCCTGATGGAGCGAGTGTGGGCGAAGATGGGTATTTGTATATGAATATTAATCAGTTGCCAAGGCAGCCGAATTGGAATGAGGGGGTTGATGGGAGGGTTTTTCCGGGGGCGGTTCTGAGGGTAAAGTTGCCCGGGGGAGGGGGTAAGATTATGGGATTGAGTTGAGGGATGATGGGAAGATGGGAAGATGGGATATCGAAGTGAATCTTTTGTATAAGGCTATTGTTTTGTCAGTTAAATCACATGTCCATCAACCAGCATAGATCAGCATTCAACTCGTTTCAGTGATAGTATCTCCATTCATCGTTCATGCTACCGAACTCATGCGTCGTGAAGCTACATGTATGCGCAGGAAAGACACTGTATGCAGGAATACCATATACAGGCGGATGCATCCATCCATCCATGAGATAGAGAGAAGAGAAACTTTTGCCCGAAACCCCAATAAAAGCCCGGAACATGAATAGGTATCATAGCGATGACCGTAGAAATGTGGTAATCCTTCAACGCCATAGTATGCAATAACATTCCGTAAGGTGTGTAGTTAAGTCAACTCGGGTGAGCGACGAAAATGTCCTGAAAGCATGAGAAACGAGAGGACAGGTCCCTACTCGTCCTGCTTGATCTCAAGCTTGTTCTTCTTGGGGCTCTCGGTGCGCTCACCGTCGTCGGCCTTGCGCTTGTTGGAGGCGTTGTCGTTGCTAGAGTCCTTGATGACGGGAACGCCGTGGGCGTCGCGCTCAATCTCCTTCTTCTCCTCCTTGCGGCTGGAGCGGTCGTCCTTGCCGTCCCTGAAGCGATCGCGACGCTTGTTCCAGTCGTTGCTGTCGACGGAGCCGCTGCGGTCGCGACGTCCACGGGGAGAGCGAGAACGGTTACGGTTGCCGTCACGGCGGTTGTCGCGACGGTCGTTGCCACGTCCACCGCGGCCGTGACCACGACCTCCTCCACGGCCTCGGCCGCGACCGCTGTCTCCGTTGGTGCCGCGGAGCCTCTTGCGCTGCTCTTGCTTCTCCTGCTCGGTCAACTCCCAGTCGGGCTTGATACCCTTCTCCTTGCACTTCATCTCAATGTACTCCTTCTTGCCCATGACGGTGAGCTCGTTGCCGTTGTACTTGGGAGCGGGGTCAAGTTCGAGGAATTGCTTGCGAGAGTCCTCAGAATCGAACTCGACAAAGACGCTGCCCTTCCAGGCGCCGTCATCCTCGCGACGCTTGCGGATCATGACAGCGCCGTAAGGGCGGAAGAACTTCTCCAAGGCGATCTGGCCGGCATCCTCCTCGTTACCGAAGCCCTTGACGTAGGCGCTCCTGTCCATGTTGTTGGAGGAGTTGTTCTTCAGGCGGTAGAAGAGGTCCACTGTGGTAGGCGGGTTCTCGTCGTCACCCTCCTTGGTGGGAACGGAAATGGGCTCCTTGCGCTTGACAGCTTCGCTGCCAGCCTTGCTGTACTCGCCATCATCGACGACCTCGAGGTCCTTGCTCTCGCGAAGTGCTGCTACAACGGCGCTATATGGCTTGAAGCGACGCATGCGCTTGAAAGTGCAGACGTGGTGAATAGAAACGGGGGTGTTCTTGGGGCCCTCAAGAGACACGAACATGTGCTCATCGGTGGCCAAATTTTGGGTAGAGAAGTAAAACTCGACCTTGGGCCTGTTAGTAATGTGGGCCATGGTTCTGAGAGTGCGAGTCATACCTGTTGGCGGATCTCGTTCGGGTCGTCGGAGTCTGGGAGATTGTCGAATGTGTCAAGGTTGTTGTTCCTGCGCAAAGTTAGTACTAGTAAAGGCAGACTTCAAGATGTGAGCGTACTTCTTGTTGTGGTTGCTGAATCCACCGCGACCTCCTCCGCGGCCACCACGACCACCTCGACCTCCGCGACCGCCATCGCGACGGTCATTGCGACGGTCACCGCGGTCTTCGCGATCGTTGCGACGGTCGTTCTTGCTGTCGGACTTGCCGTTGATTTCCCACTTCTCCTCGCCGTCGGCCTTGGCGGCCTTGTCCTCGGACTTGGAGGGGGTGGACTCAGTCTTTGACTCAGTCGTGTTGGCGTCGACGGTGTTCTGAGTCTTGGAGACTTCAGCGGGGTTTGCGGCAGGCGCAGCAGTGGTCTGTGAGTCTGCCATGGTCAATATGTGTGCAGCTTGAGTCGCGTAAGTGTGTAGAAGCTGCAAAAGGCGGATTTGAGGCTGCGACAAAGAGGTTGGCGGGTGTTGAAGAGAAAAGGCTCAAAGGTGAGAGATAGCTATGGTTCTTAGTGGGGAATTTTCGATGCAGGCGGGCACGGACCGCTATCCAGATTTACGTTCGCCGCGTGGGCCGCTATTGTAACAATATCACCAATTCTGATCCGCCTTCACCATGCCGAGGAAGAAGCCGAGGTTCCATTCGCTGAAGAAGCTGGTATGCTTGCTATTGTTCGAATAGGCGGACAATGGCCGTAGGCTGACACGCTGCAGAATGTCCGCCAGAATTGGTCGCGGTGGTCATTGTACGCCCTATCACAGCTCAAGGCACCCAACGTCACCACTCGCACATACTTCCAGCAGAAATGGACTGCCAAGGCGTCGACGCGAGCATACCATGGCGAACACATACGGGAGAAGAAGTGGAAGCACATGTTCCGGCGGAACCTGCCAGCCGTAGTGGCCATGGACCATAGATATCTCGCCCAACACGATGGTTCAGAGCAGGCAGCTGGTCGAGGACAGGGTGCGGATTCAATGGACAAAGCCCGGACAGGGCCAATGACACCGTACATGCAGATGGCATACTACCCACTGGAGAGGAGATTGGACACAGCCATCTTCCGCTCATTGTTCGCGAGTAGTGTCCGACAGGCGAGGCAATTTGTTGTCCACGGCCTGGTGAAGGTCAATGGCAAGAAGGTGCGTCAATTTTCGCATACTGCACACCATCACCGCTGACTGAACCAGATGGTCTACCCCGGCTACGCTCTCAACCCAGGCGACATGTTCCAAGTCGACCCCTCCTCCGTCATGTTCGCAACCGGCGCGCCGAAAGAACGTTCATCAACCGCCCGTCGTATCGCCAAAGAAAAGGCAGCTGCCCGCGCCGCAGAGCGGGAGCAAAACGGCGGACAAACACCCAAGCAACCCAAGCAAGACGACTTCGTAATCACCCCATCCACACGCGAAGAGCCCACACCCACCGAGCTGAAGAAGCAACTCCAAGACCTAATGGAGCAAGTCGACGGCGTGCTCGCCGAAGACGTCAAAGCAAAAGACAAGCAAAAGTTCCGCTCCTTCCGCCAATCCGTCAAGAAAGCCATAAGTCTCTGGCGCACCGCAAACCCAGAGACCATCTCGACCCTCGACACGCAATTCGACTTCCTCAAGACGCAAATCGCCGAGCGCGCTGCTGCCACGACCCCCTCCTCCCCCAAAGACGCTTCCGCCGCCGAACCCCTCATCTCCGAAGAAGACCAAGCGCGTCTGCGGTCCGCATTTGAGAAACTACGGTTAGAAACCGAGCACACGTCTGCGTGGAACAGGCGCGATGCGAGGGCGCCGTATGCGACGCCCTGGCGGCCGAGGGACTATATGAGTGCTTTTGCGTTTATACCGCGGTATCTGGAGGTTAATCAGAATATCTGCGCGGCTGTCTATCTCAGGCATCCTGTTGCGAGACAAGGGTTGGCAGAGGTGCCTACACCGTTCCATATTGAGACGGGACAGTTGGCGTTCAACTGGTACCTGCGGAATCGGTAGAGTAGGTGATGGGAAGGATGGTGATGTGTTTGTACATTATGTAGATGGATCGCTTAACGCGGAGAATTGCAATTGTATAACATGATTTACGTTTTTGCAAGCATTATGACTTGATGTGTTTGATGGATTGGTATTATGGGCTTGCTAGTAATGCAAGTCTCAGACCACAACTCCGAACTACAAGAATCGCGTCTCGCGCTTGTGTATGCTTTCTCACTGCTTGTTATTATACATGAGGACGTCGAGGTATTAGTGGGTGGTGTCCTCTGACCACCCGTTGATCGGACATTGCCATGTATCAACATTGCTAGAAATGAAGCTGTTGTAGCCAAAAGAAGGGGAATGCAACAAGCCAGTTAGGCGCCTTACACCAAACTAACAGAAAACTTGCATGCGTGGAGGAATAGCAGGCAAGGAATACGTTTACAAGTCGCAGATGATCCGACGATGAAAACAGAAATGGTGTGGAAGCTTTGGGCGGCTGTACTGCGTATGCTCGCGCCGGACGTACTACAGGCGTAGCAGATGTGATCTCCAAAGTGCGCGGACGGAGGAGGTATGTGGATGTAAAGTTCTGAAACCTCTACGTGGTAAGTACCGGGTATGAGTAGCCAAAGACGGAATGATGTGCCTTCTCAGAAACAAACATGCAGGCGCTCAGTCTGCATCCGATTCTTCATCAAGCGTCAGTATGCTGACAGGATACCTGAGCGTCTCCGCGCTCGGCCTGGGGCTCACATCAACAACACTACTATCGGGCGTCCAATGCGAACTCCGTTCGGACGTAGTAGACGCCGTCGTGTATTGCCTGAAGCCATTTGCTACGACCTCCGAGGCCTCAAGATCAGACTCATAGCTTGGAGGCTCGGTGGGCTCTGAACGGTAACTTGGTAGACTGTCTGTGCGGGAGAGCGGCCTTGAGGGGATCTCCGGGAGGGAGGTTGGGGGATAGGTCGATGCTGTAGAGAGGGGCGAGTATGGAGCGCGAGGCCGTTGACGTTGGCAATCGCAGGGGGTGTGGTTGATTGCCCTGCCTTCTTCGGCGTCTCGGACAAGGTCGCTGACGACGTCATGGGCATCTCTTAGCTGCCTGATCTCTTCTTGCATCGCATCTTCGAGCACGCCTTCCTGCTCTGAGATCAGCGCCCGTTTCTCTTCGTAGTCGGCGATGCGTTGATTGTCGCGTCGGGCCCAGTTACCGCGCCACCAGCTGCGCCATGCGTGTTGACGGGCTGCTCGGCGGTAGGCGCGGGCGTTGAGACGTTCTTCTCGGGCTGCGGCACGCTCGGTCCTTGTTCGCAGGCTGCTGCACTTGTGGCGGATGACAGCGACTAGGCAGCCGCAGCAGAGAACACCCAGTGTGATCTCGAGGGCGAGAAGGTAGGGTGATGGCTTAGGTGGACGAGGTGGTAGTTCGTTCTATTTAGAGTCAGCATCAGAGCCTTTGCTTCAACTGGCGGGGTGTTAAACGGAGACACATACTGCTTGAGCCTCGAATACCTGGGGTGTTGAAGTCACGGCTTTAAGGTGACTTCCAGACATCTGTGCTACCTGTGCAGCATGACCGTGTGCCTGCGCGAACACTTGCTCGGGGCTGTTCATCTCTTTCAATCGTTGATCGGGTTTGAAATGGAAGGATACGATTTCCCAAGCACACTTTGCTTCATGGGCGATAGTCTGTACGATGCACGAGACGCCGTCACATTCACCCAATTGATGCGATAGTTCCTTCGCTTCTTGCCTTAGAACTGAATGAATCTGCTTCTTCTTCTCGGCGATAAGGGATTCGAGCTCTTTGAGTTCCCTCTGAAGAACTTTCAACTCGCGGATGTCGTCCTTAAGAGACGGGATTCTGCCTTTTGCTTTCGAAGTTTCGGTGACGTTGTGGAAGGCCAGACGCAATAACCGAGGAGGTTTGCGCCAGGATTCAGCTACGTCTTTGTTGCTTGCCGAGGGGTTGGGGACAGACTCAAGTCTGAGTAGAGAAGGCGGTGATGTCTGCGGTTTGAACGAGATCGTAAAACCGGCAGGTTTGGTAACTTGCTTGCCGTCGATGGCCTTGATGTTGACCGTTACTACTTGGGCTGCTTCTTCCGTTTCCAGGTTATCACGAAGACAGGCTGTCTGCCATTCGAGATCCAAGTCGTGCTGCAGAAACCATTCATTCTGTGTGAGGTCGGTAACGCCTTGGTAGGAACCGGAACCAGATGCGAAGTCGCCGTTCCACTCTTGGGGAAGATGAAGTCCGTTCAGGGTAATGTTGGAAGAGCCACAAGCTTGATCCTGGGCATGACTGGTGAAGCTCAAGGTCTAAGGATGGTGAGCAGGTGGCATGGTATTTAGGTGCCTGAGGGTGGGCCTTACCAAAGACTCGTCATCCTGGTCCGTGTGATCGCGGCCAAGACAGCCAGTGCAGGGGACACTGAAGGTAGCTTGCGCGTAGTTCTGTTGAAGGTCTAGCAAAAGTTCAGCAGCTGCCTACGGATGGCGAATGTGGAATAGTATAAGAGGGGCGCGTACCTAGCTGCAAAAGATTTCCGTCGGCGCGAGCAGCGTGACGCTCGTGTTGAGGTATGACGCCGGCGAGTACAGGTGCCGCCCAGGCGCAGGCTGACAGCACTTTGGACTTGAAGGAACGCATGTTGAAAGCAAAAAAGAACACGAGTTGTACAGCAGAGCGAGTGTGCAAACAGCGCACACGAACACCGACCCGCAAAGAGAGCGAGGTTTGGCGGGTTATGGGATAGATGTTCCCAGAGGTTCGATCAGGCACCAGTGGAAGGGCGTTTCGGTGTATAAAGGCGCAGAGCTGCTAGTGGCTGCCGTCAGCGTGAGCGTGGCTTAGACGTCGGCTCACGATTCAGCTGGCAGCACTATGCATAATGCAGTGTGATGAAACACTGGGATACGGGAGGATGCGAATGTGTGTACTTTTGTAAATGCAAATGTGGTTGCGATGAAATCTACCCAGGTATGATCTGAGAGGCCATGTGGCAGCATCATTGGTGCGGTTCTCGTCCATGCGACTGCGCACCCGCTGACTTGCGCCCATGCCAATTTCTTGCCTTACGAATTCGCTCTATGAGTGTATTACATGTATCTGGTATCATGATAATCAAAGCAGTTGAAGAACATGCATAGTCTACGCACAGCTGCCACACGTGCACGTGCAGGTTAGAGGTCTCGGTGAGTAGAGGGTGCAAACCCATTCGGACCGGCCATCTGTTATTGGTGGCCTCGGAAGTAAGTCGACTACATTGGTCGTGTTTAGAGGAGTGGATATACGGAGTAGAGGGATGGTGTTCGGTCGCATCTCGTAGGGCTGGCTCGCCAAGGCACTGTGGTCCGAGCTCTCGCGGCCTGCGATGCAATGAGGGAGATCATCACTAACCCGACCACGTATCCCGCCCTCGATCTCACCCAGTCCTAGGAACCTCTCCAACTGCGTTGCGACATTCTCCTCAGAATCCACAATACTTGATAAGTAGGACCCAGCCTATCTGCGAGCCACCCCGGTCGCCAATATGGTACGTCACCTCACTCACCAGCAGCTCACGCTTTTTGACTGACTCTCGACACAGCTGCCATTGGGCCTTCTGACGGCCGCGACTGGCCACCCCATGCTCGTCGAACTGAAGAGCGGCGAAACCCTAAACGGACTGCTCGTCAACTGCGACACATGGATGAACCTTACCCTGAAAGAGGTTGTGCAAACGAGCGCCGACGGTGACAAGTTCATGAGATTACCAGAGATTTACGTTCGCGGAAGCACAGTAAGCGATCAGGTTGTTCCTTTCAATACACCCTACTGACCAGTTTCCAGATAAAGTACCTTCGAGTGCCGGACGAGATCGTCGACGTTGTAAAGGAACAGCAAGCCAAGGACCAAGCGAACCGGGGCGGCCGAGGAGGAGGCATGCATGGACGAGGAGACCACCGGGGCGATCGTGGTGGAGGCAGAGGCATGAGGGGCCGAGGACGCGGTCGCGGAAGAGGAGGAGGCGGCGGTGGTGCTTGAGAGGCGGACATATACCCAAATGCAACGGCAGTCAGCGCGCGCGTCGCTTGTAAAAATGATGGCGGGTTCATATGCGGTCGTTGACTATGAAGCAAAAATACAGAGGAGCGAAAGAGCAATACTGCGGATTGTCAAGTTGGGCAGGCTTCTTTGAAGGCTGCATTGGAGCATAACCTACCCAGGTGTCGACCTTGTCAAGAGCAGCGCAACGCACCCGGTCCGGTCGTACATTCATACTGAGCATCTGAGGCTCCATTGCGAGGTGAGCACAACAGAACGTCCGCTGTTCGGGGCACAGTTCCAAAGTTAGCTGCCTGACACGAATAGGCGCCAGCAAATTAGCCAAAAGGAACCCTTGTCACAATGGGCACATAATTGTTGGTATTATCTCTGTGCCTCCCAGTGACACAAGTTACCTAGGTACCGAACACCGGTGATTAGCGTAGTCGTACGTTGATGCGGGGTCTGCCGTGGTCCCGAGCTACAATGCGGCGTAGGCGTCTGCTTTGGCGACTCTCCATTTGAGCATCTGCGCTAATTATAGTACATCTGCCCCTTCCTAAATGCCTCCTCTCAAGTCCCTCAGGAAGTTGTTCTGTTCTTTCCTATTCACCCATTTCTGCACCTGCCAAGACATTTTTTGTTTACTTGTATTCAAGTCGCCCTTTCCCAACCCAGTACTTTAACATTTCACCACAAATATACTGTCCCAGTCAACACAATGACGAGCTTCACTATCTCGGACAGTCAACTTGATGGATTGAAGGATCAGGTAGCTGTCATCACTGGTAGGATAGCATGACCGGCTATCCTTTACCGACTACTTACGCGCACCAGGAGCATCATCGGGCATAGGACTTGCGACACTCCGAAGGATCATCAAGCATGGCGGCAAGGTCTTTGCTAGCGACCTCACTCCCCTTCCTGAGCCCGAAGCATCATCTGTCCCCTTCTTGAAAGCCGACGTCACGTCCTGGAAAGAGCAACTCGACGTCTTTAAAGCAGCAGAACAGAAGTACGGGAAAATCGACCATGCCTTTGCAAACGCAGGAATAGGAAAATCAACAAGCTTCCTGGAAGAAGACGTGGACGAGAATGGCGACTTGTTACCGCCGAAGATGAACACAATCAACGTCAACTTAGTCGGTGTAATGTACACCGTGAAGCTGGCCATACACTACCTTAAGAAGAACCCCAACGGTGGCAGCATCGTCATGACAGCATCGGGTTCAAGCTTCGCGCGGCTCCCGGCTGAAGACTACAGTACGTCTCGTCAACCCATATCAAGATTGAGTGCTGACACATCCCAAAGCCACAGCCAAGCACGGCGTTCTCGGCCTTCTACGCGCTCTACAGCCCCAACTTCACCCCAGACTCCCCATCCGCATCAACGCCGTCGCTCCGTCCTGGACCGACACAGCGATCGTGCCCCGTGCCATGATCGCTGCGCTAGGCGATAGCAACGTGCAGTCGGCCGATGTTGTTGCTCGTTCTGTGGGTGTGTTGATGGCAGATAAGGAGCGTCATGGAGAGCTAGTGTACAGCGCGCTGGGCAAATTTGTGGAAATGGAATATGGAGAAGCGGGGTTCCATGCTCTCACGAAGCCCATGATGGAGCTTGCTGAGGGCGGAGAGAAGAAGGAAGTCCTGGCTGCTGAGAAGAGGGTTGATGAGGTGCTTGAGGAGATGGCGGTAGAGAATCATGGTATTTCGGTCGTTACTGAGTAGGCGTTGGGGCGCTTTTGACCTAAGAATAGCAGCCATGCATGTTTGAAGTCTCAAAATGAAGATCGTCGTTTCCCGACTCTTTGCTTTCTTGCGCCTGGGCTAATGTTCGATACAGCATTCTTCTCCAGGTGTGATCAAATTTAACAGCATGGCAATCCGCCGTCATCAGGAAGGCAATTTCAAAGTACCCGACTCTTTCCAAGAAGAAAACCTAATGTTCAAGACGAAAATCATAACGAGACGGGATTTGCGATCCGCACGATGCTTTTGTCTAGGACGTTCCTCCCATGTCGAGATGAAACATGCGCGCTAGCGTGGCTTAGTTCCAAATGCCTCACGCAACCCTTAGGCAACCGCATCTACTCCCCAACACGCTCAAACACCCAACAAACCATCGCAAAGACCTCCGGAAGCCGTGATGTGCCCCAGCGGTCAGAATGGCTGCTCTACCGACGCGTCTGACACCGATGCAATGTGGTCTACCCTGCGCCAGACCCATGCAAAGCTGGTAAGCACGCAAACATGCAGACGTTGGATTGTGTAGTCGCTAAACCCATATGCTTCTTGTGTAGAGAACTCATTCAGATGATTTGCAGAGGCTCAGTCAAGAGATGAAAGAGATGAAGAAAAAGCAAGACGCCATCAAGAGAGAAGTAGGGAACTTGGAAAGGTATGATGAGGTTGTTCCTAATCCCAGGAACCTTGCGCGAAACTACCAACCGGGATCCATAGTGACATCACTAGGGAAATGGATGCTACGTCGACACACATCATCCTGAAAGAAGCGCCGGCTCTCATGGAGCCTTTCCTCACTCGGCTGCCTCGAGAGTTACGTGACCTTGTCTATGAGTATGTCTGCGTCCATCCAGACACCATACAGGTTGCTCTTCCTGGACAGCCTGGTTCTCGGACAGACCCATCGGTTGTTGGATCGGGTGGCCAACTAATGGATGTGTCCTACCTGTCAAATTCGGAGGTCGTACCTACCGAGCTGTCCGAGACATATTGGTCGAAGAATCGTTTCGTGATCACAGTCGGTTTATGTACTGGCATGCGAGATGACAGTTTGGGCACTTTTCTGTTGCACGGAACAGTGCCTAGTGACAAGCCGTTTTGGAGGGTGTTTGTGCGCCCGTGGCAGAAAATCCGTCATCTGAAGATAGAACTGGCATGCGAACATTGGGAGTCAGATCCGCGCTTCGGGCAAGCCAAGATGAGTGACTACTACAAACCAGCATTCGGCCTCGGTGACGACTCCACGTTCGCGCAGGCTGCTGTGTCTAAACAAGAGGCTCAGGTTTATCCTCTCACCCGACTGAAAGGCCGAGAAGAGCTTCACATCGAGATCGAGATACACACCACATTCGCCAAGGACGGCCCTGATGTTGAACAATCCGAGCGTCACTTCGTCAATATCATGGAGAGCATTCGGCAAACTGTGTGCGATCTGATGGACTCCGGCGTCCGTGTCACGGTCGTATTGAGCAACCTCGACTATGACGAAATGTCTGTGGACCCTGACACGTGGGACATTACATCTCGCTTTGTCATAGACGCAGAGGAGTGGCGCAGTGTACGTACATAATCGACAGTGAGAACGATCAAGGCTGACTTGTAGAAGGAGAAAGATCAAATCGAAGCGCGAGACAGGGAGACCGGCTACTTCGGGCATCCGCAAGCTGCGATGTACCATTGTGTTCCTGCAGCAGCCCTTGCTGACATGGAAGGTTTCCGTGAGCTACTGTTGCGTCGTTGGAAGGTGCGATATGCTCTACCCTGGCTGGAAGAAGAATCAGAAATTCAATAGGGGCAGAACGGTCAGATTGAAGATGAACAGAGAGTTTGAGCAATGCCAGTAATGCGTTGCATGTTCAGTCAGGGTAACGATGTAACATTATCGGTGCGCTGGCAGCGGCGGTGACTTTGATACAGAAGCGTGTCGAGTGGAAGTTAAAACCTCGAGTATACACCGCTTACACAAGGGCCGCTATATGTATGATATCTATCAGGATCGGCAGCGTTTAACGTATTTGCGTCCAATTACGAGCAATCATTTCCACCACATGGTACCCTGGTACGCTATCTCTCCGAAAATCGAGATTAGGCGATAAGCTTCACATCACGTCAAGACTCTACAAGCACTTGTAGACCGGTGAGAAGGTCGAAAACTTTGGTCATCGCTTTCTTCAGAGTGCATAGCATCTGTTCCTATGAGACTGCTTCTGTTAAAAGTTGAATGTACCAATGAGATGGATGGACGCTCTTCCACAAGCGTTCCAAAGCTTAGTAAGGGCCGTGCAGTGCAATTCGTTGACTCGTTTTACGTTTGCGCAAAACCCACACGTCCCCTTACTCACTCTCCCGTCGATTTCGGATATGCAATGGCCCGTCAGCCTATCAGCCGCTTGACACATGGTAATGTTTGATCGGTCCCAGTCCCAAGAGTCGTGGCAAGAGTCGTGGCGTAGCGGGGTACCCGGGTAGAGATCTCGCCATGACGATGCAAGCAAGTGAGCCCTACGCCCTATCTACAACCGAAAAACGGCCATATACCGACGCTGACACCCGACGGCACATGAAAGGATTGCGACGGCTGTTTGCCTTCAGATAGATGGGTCGGCGATCATCGTGGAGTCCGGGGAAGAGCCGTCTCCACGCCGAAAGGCTCCGCTGGCGACCGTGCCCCAGGCGCTTCACCACTTCGAGAGCTAGTAATGACAGCCATCTACCTTGGCGCGCGCGCGCTCCATCAAAAACGGCGCTGACAAGGACACCGGCCAGACCCAGCTGCGACCCGGCGTGAAGGAGGACCTTCCGGGGGGTGTGGAGTACAAATAAAGCAGAGGTGCGGCTGCGACGTTACGACCTGCCGTTGTTAAGAAAAAGGCCGTTCCTTCCTTCTTTCTCTCTGTACCTGAACGCGCTCAGCACTGACGCGCTTCACCATGGCCGAAGCTCAGACGGATTACGCGGCTGAAAAAGACACGCCGAGCAGCCAACATGAAGACTTCAAGCCAGAGGACGCGCACCAGATTGCGGGACACGGCCATACTGCTACCGACATGCGAGTCTAGCCACTCTCTTCAATCTTCTTTGCTGACAATGTCGACAGCTACGGCCATGCTTTAATGCAATTTGATAAAAAGGCAGAGTCACGTCTCCGCCTGAAGATCGACTTGTACATTATCCCGACCGTGGCCCTTCTCTATTTGTTCTGCTTCATCGACCGTGCCAACATCGGAAACGCTCGTCTAGCGGGCCTCGAGAAGGACCTTGGACTCAGTGGTTACGACTACAATACCGTTCTCTCCGTGTTCTACGTCAGCTACATTGTCTTCGAGATCCCGTCCAATATCTGCTGTAAATGGCTCGGCCCGGGATGGTTCATCCCTATCATCTCACTATGCTTCGGTATCGTATCGATTGGCACGGCTTTTGTTCACAACATTCATGCCATTTGTGGCGTACGCTTTCTGCTGGGTATCTTTGAAGCTGGTATGCTACCAGGCATTGCATACTACATGTCTCGGTGGTACAGACGCTCCGAGCTTGCGTTCAGACTGTCGCTGTACATTGTCATGTCCCCCCTAGCTGGCGCTTTCGGAGGCTTGTTGGCTTCAGCGATTCTCACGCTCGATTCCTTCGGCTCGCTCACACGCTGGAGGATGATCTTTGCTATCGAGGGCATTGTCACATGCTGCTTGGCCCTTATCTCCTTCATGACGCTCACAGATCGTCCGGAGACTGCGCGCTGGTTGACGCAGGAAGAGAAGGATTTGGCGATTGCTCGTGTCAAGGTATGTCACCATCTACTCTGGAAGATGCATTGCACAGTAAAGTGTGCATTGGGCTAGACAAATCGGTGTGTATAGTACAACTGCTGACTTTTGATCCAGTCCGAACGTGTCGGCCAGAACGAGGTTCTGGATAAGCTAGACAGGAAGAAGACGCTTCGCGGTATCTTCAATCCTGTGGTACTGGGGACTTCATTCATCTTCCTTCTCGACAACATCACGGTGCAGGGTCTAGCTTTCTTCGCGCCCACGATTGTCAAGACGATATACCCAAACGATACGGTTGTTTCGCAGCAACTCCATACCGTGCCACCATACATTGTGGGCGCCTTCTTTACACTTCTCCTACCATTCCTGAGCTGGAGATTCGACAGGCGCATGATTTTCTTCATCCTGGGAGCGCCACTCATGATGATCGGATACATCATGTTCTTAGCCAGTACAGACGGGCAAGTTCGATATGGTGCTACCTTCCTCATCGCGTCGGGAGCATTCTCGTTTGGCGCGCTGTGCAACGCGCAGGGCTCTGCCAACGTTGTGTCCGACACGGCGCGTGCATCCGCTATCGGTAAGTACCCGAATCTTTATGTCATAATCAAAGCAAAGTCTGACTGAATGTTAGGTACTGTTGTCATGTTCGGTAACGTAGGCGGGCTGATCTCGACCTGGAGTTTCCTCCCCACAGATGCGCCCAATTATCCCATCGGTAATGGGCTCAACCTGGCGACCAGCAGTACGATCTTGATATCGAGTATCCTTCTGTTGCTCTGGATCAACAGGAGCAACAAGCAGCGTGAGGCCATTGATGTTGACCAGGAGCTGGCTGGCAAGTCGCAGGGAGAGATTGAGGATCTGGATTGGCGGCACCCGTCGTTCAGGTGGAGGCCCTAAAGGAACCTGCATCACTAACGTATCATACGAAACGAATGCCAACCATGATTCTTGTATGAAGAAATACCAAGTGCAATAAAGATGCTCCTGATGAATCCCTATGTGTGTTGTATTGCAAAGACCGAGCAATCCCCGTCATCCGGATTCCCCGCATCGATCGATAAGCATACCCTCCGCCCCGAACGCGACCTCGGTCCAGCGACTCTTTCGTCATGCATCCGAGCACGACAACCATGATGAGCTATTCGGGTCATCGCTCCGCGCATCGAAGCTGCACATATCTAATCACACATCCTCCCTAGCCTGTTCACCCGACATTGAACTGCTACGCGTCATCACATCACGTCTCAATCGCCATCAGCAACAATGCCTTCCGCCATCGTGATCAGGCAAGTCGAAGGCAAGCCAGGAAAGGTCTACTACCCACTCGAGAAGATAACTGTCCCCGAGCCCAAGCCGAAGGAAAATGAAGTAGGCTCCCTCTACCACAACCTGACACTCGCGCACAATCTAATCCCCATCACCACCAGGCCCTCATAACCCTCACCGCCGCCGCGCTCAACCACCGCGATCTCTTCATCCGCCAACACCTCTACCCCGGCACAACCTTCGGCGTACCCCTCCTCGCAGACGGCGTCGGCATCGTCACCTCCGCCGGCGCATCCCCCTCGGCACAATCATGGCTCAACAAGCGCGTCTTGCTGAACCCGGGTACGGGCTGGAAGGACAGCATGGACGGCCCCGAACATCCCAAGGGGTATGCGATAATGGGCGGCACGAAGAGCAATCCCGTGGGCACACTACAAGATGTCTGCGCGCTCGACGCCAGTGAGCTGGAGGAATGTCCCGACCATCTCAACGACGAGGAGGCTGCTGCGCTGCCCCTTACCGGGCTGACGGCGTGGCGCGCGTTCTGGGTTAAGAGCGGGAATGCGATGCCAGGACGGAATATCCTCGTCACGGGCATTGGAGGCGGTGTCGCGCTTATGGTGTTGCTGTTCGCTGTGGCACAAGGTTGCAATGTCTACGTGACGAGCGGGAACCAGGAGAAGATTGACAAGGCGGTCAAGTTGGGTGCGAAGGGAGGCGTTATCTACAAGGAGAAGGATTGGGATAAGAAACTTCAGGCCATGCTGCCCAAGGAGAGGAAGTACCTTGATGCTATTGTTGATGGCGCGGGCGGTGATGTTGTTAAAGTGGGGAGTAAGATACTCAAGGTTCGTTTCTCCCTCCATCTCTCCATTCCTGCGACAACAGGCTGATTCATCGATATAGGCTGGCGGCGTCATCTCCATATACGGCATGACTGTGTCCCCCAAGATGGACTTCCTCATGTCCGCCGTGTTGCGCAACATCGAAGTCCGTGGCTCGACCATGGGTTCGAGGAAGGAGTTCGCTGATATGGTGCGCTTTGTCAAGGAGAAGAAGATGAAGCCTGTGGTCAGTCGCAGTGTGCATGGTTTGGATGTGGAGAAGATTGATACCCTGTTTGAGGATATGAAGAGCGCGAGTCAGTTTGGTAAGTTGGTTGTTACGCTGGGGCAGGGTAAGGCGAGTAAGTTGTAGGGTCTATCAGTTACTTCGATGCGTCTCTCTTCAGATACCTAAGTCTTTGTCCGAGAAAGCCACACTTTACAGCTCAGTAAAGCTACCATGAGGATTATGCTGGCGCCCGACGAGCGCATATGGACCGCCCGTGTTTCTTTGTCCGGGCCTGTATGAAACCAACGGAGTGAGCGGAGTGAGTGAGAGGAGGGTCGGACACGCACTCCCTCCGGCAATACATCGGAGTTAGAGGTTGGGTTACACAAATAAGCATGACTACATAGCATCGCTTTTGAGCCCCAGAAAGCTTCTTCTTGCATCATCAACATTTACTCCTCGTCTGCAACGGTTACGTCATAGTCAAGCAAGGATATCACGACCATGTCTACACGAGACTCGGATAAGGAAACACCGTACATACCCCATAACAGTCTAAAGCAAGATGGCTACTCCAAAGAAGGCGAGGCGACAGCTACATGCTATTGCGGAGCTGTACAACTAGCATTTGTAAGTTCGTGCACCAGCGGCACCATGGTCTTCCTATACCACAAAGTTCTAATGCTCAACGCAGCCAACCACCGCCCCAGGCCTCGTAGACACCTTCGTCTGCCACTGCACCGATTGCCGAAAGATCACAGCGTCAGCTTTCACCTCAGCCTTCATTGTCGCGGCTTCAGCTGTCAAGCACATCCGCGGCCAGGACAACCTGAAGAAGTTCTCACAGTCTCAGACGACTGCTTCTGGCCAGGCGATGACGAACTGTTTCTGCGATACATGTGGAACGCTCATGTACCGGCTGACTGAGCGGCATCCCGAATTTACCCTAATGAGGCTTGGTATGTAACGTTCTTCGGCCAAGCGAAGTGTGTACTAAATGCCGCAGGCACCGTCGACGATCTGAATCTGATGGAGGGCTTACTGCGACCCAAGCGAGAGGTTTACGTCAAGGACAGGGTGAGTTGGGTCCATGGAGTGGAAGGAGCGAGACAGAGTGAGATCATGGAGTAGCTACTGAAAACCACAACTGGGAAAATGAACAATTACCATGGCTGCAACATGGGGAAAGTTCACTTTACAGTACTATCTCAGATACAAGGTTCATTGGTGTCCTAGCTTGATGTCGCACCTGCTCAACAAAATTGAGGGTGAACAGTAAAGCTTATACATTTCCCATGAACACGACCCAACGGACATGCTTACCAAATCACCGATATCCTCCAAATCGCATGCAACCGATCCCTGCATATCGTCAGGAACCACCAATCGGCCACTAACACCGCAGATCAGGCCTCAAGCGTGAAGCCGTCCCAACGGAAAGTACGCGACGCGTGCCATAATTGTTTTTCTGGCTTGGAAAGACCAAAACAAGTCCGTAGCAACGAACCCTCCCCTTTCGTCGTTTGTTTCGATCCATTCGATCCCAGAACCGGGGGTCGTTGTTCTTGAATCCTTACCTTGTGGGGCTGGAAGTTGTAGGAAATGCGGAGTCGGGGTTAAAACGACGTTTTTCCATGTGTGTAATACATCGATGACGAAATGATATATTGGCTTACAGAGCAAACCATCGATAACAACAACCACAACAATAGCCGGTATAGCCACTGAACGAACGGAAGGGAAAACAAGACCTGCATTATCTGATCTGTCAGCCAACTTCGCAGCTCCCGCGAAAGTTTTAGTGCTCACTATTACAAATCCTGGGGTACACAACATATCGCGAGGCAGGCAAGGAAGGGGAGAGGAACATAAAAAAGAGAAGGAAAGCCAGTCGAAACCATGAAGTTCATCAAGCAAATCGCCCAGCGCTTGAATCCCGATTTACACATCCCCGGCACCGACAATCCACCACCAGCCGTCCTGCGCAAGTCAAAGAGCTCAACCACACTACTAGTAACAGAGAAACGAAAAGAACTCTCCACGCCACCATCGCACGCCTCTCTGCGCAAGAAAGCAAGTTCCATGTTCCTAGGCCGCGGGTCTAACATCCAAGATTTCGCAAACTGGGGAGATACACCAATCCAAAGTAGTGGCACGCCTACCGAGGCAACAGCATCAGCAACTAGTCTTCCCCCGCCTTTACCATCAACACCAGTACGAGCGCCAGGAAACGCCTACGCGCTATCCCCATCCCCGCTTTCAACACCGCGACCATCGACGCAGAACTCCACAAGGACAACACAGCCTTCCACGCAAACCTCACGGCAACCCTCGACGCGCACGTCTACCAGAACATCAACGCGAACCACTCAAACGCCCACGCCCGTCATACCATTCACACCCTCACCGCGTGACCCCGCACCAATAGCCTCATCCATGGCCATGTCCGTCAGCACATCCGATAAATCCCTGCCTTACTTCCCGCTCGCAGGGCAGGCCAAAGACGGGTTTTCCAACAACGAAGAAGCGACTGCGACGTGTTTCTGCGGCACGGTGCAACTCGCTTTTCCGGTCGAGGGCCCGGGTCTGGTATCGACGTTTGTGTGTAATTGTGCGGATTGCAGGAAAATTACTGCGAGTATGTTTGCTAGTAATTTTACGGTTAGGGATTCGTAAGTCTTTTTTCTTTCCCATTGAATGGATCTTGGGGCTGGGAGAAGGACGTCACTGACAGAGATGTAACAGACACCTGCGCCACCTCCGTGGTCGTGCGAACTTGTCGTCGTATGGTCAGGCCTCGACGATAGCTTCGGGTCATACTATGACGAACTACTTTTGCAAGACTTGCGGGACGCTCATGTATCGCGTTGGCGCTGCTTTCCCTGATTGTTCCATCTTGCGGCTTGGGACAGTGGATGATTTCAATCTCGTCGAGACGAAGTTGAAGCCGACGCGCGAGCTGTTTGTTAAGGATCGCGTAAGTTGGTTTGACGGTGTGAAGGGGGATGAGGTGAAAAGTTTTCAGGCTATGTTGTGAACAGGGTGTGGGTTTTGAAAGGCCTGGAGGAAGGAGTTTGGGAACAGGGGAGGATGTTGTACGGAGCGACGTGGCAAGTGAACATGTTGTTGGAGCTGGTGTACGGAGTTGGGGGGACAGGGGCAGGCTCAACTGGTAATGATTAGATACGAGGGCTGGAGTGTAATGTTGTATATGAGGTGGGGCGTGGAAGTCTCTTGAATATCTGCGCCAATGTGACGTTGTCAGACTTAAGATATGGTATATTGATGCATTGCATTCATGCGAAGAGGCTATCTCGAGAACACACCATGCTCCTTGACCTAAAAGCATGACTCCACGCTGATGTATGATAGTAATATAGAAGAAGGAGAGAAGCACGTTACATAGTCTGTCACTGCACATCACATGCCAAGGGTATCACTTACAGCCACTCATCCACATCATCCGCAACATCCATATCCGCATCCACACCCCCCATCTGCCGATCTTCATCTTCTTCGACCTTGATCTCTTGCTCTCCGATGGTAGCGGAAGAGTCATCACCATCATCGTCGTGGAGAGCTGTGGGTGCATCATCCGTCGTCGTCACGGATTTGAGACCACCAAAGGCGTCGTTCGGAACCCATGCGAGATCGAGTTTGCCAACGTCGGGGATATTGAGGGATTGGTCAAGGAAAGTTTCTGCTTGGTAGCGCTCTTTGAAGGTTAGGATGAGGGTGTCGGCTTGCTCGGGGTGACGCTCAATATTTGTGCATTCGGGTATGTTCTGTACATATCGTTAGCAGAGATGAACGAATACACGTATAACTTCTACTCACGAGAAGGTGCTGCCGCAGAGACTCATCCCTCGGTGTATCTGGCTGGATCTGGGTGACTGCCAGACGCCTAGGCCGGTTGTCGAGCTTCTTATTCACTACACTTCGACCAGCATAACCACCTGCACGGCCTCTGTACGCGCCCCGGTAAGGTCCAAAGCCCCTACCCCGAGGTGCAAAGGGAGCGTATCCTCGACCTCGGTAAGCTGGATTGAAGGCGCCACGGCCATGTGTCTCCTGCTCACCAGGACCATGTTGATCGAAAAGTTCTGCTGCTTCGGCCTGGAGCGTTGCAAGAGTCTGAGCGAAGTCATCGTTCGGGTCCCCTGACAGTTCAGCAAGTTGTCGCTTGATCTCTTCTATCTCCTTGTTCTTTTCTTCCAGCTGTCTCTCGATGTCTGCAGCTCTCGCGTCTGCTTCCGCAGCCTTGCGACGGCGCTCCTCAAACGCTTTCTGAGCTTCTGCCTGCCTAATGGCGATCGCCTCTAGGTCGAGCTTCTCCTCTTCGTCTTCTTGCTTCTCCTGAGCCAACTTTTCCTTTGTTTCTGGTGCGTACCAGTAGACCTTGACGAACCGGTTCTCAAAGACGGCTTTGGGACTATGATAAGCACGCCTAGCGGTCTGGCGATCAGCAAACTTGATCACTGCTAACTGCCTCCTAGAGTGTAGTTCGAGCTCATCGATGTCACCAAACTCTGAGAAGTAGCTCCGTATGCTGTCCTCGTTGAAATGCTCCGCTGGGATCTGCTCGACGACAAGAGTCCTATTCAACTTGTCACGCGAGTAGCCCGGCAAAGAGAACGATGCGCGTGCCCTTCTACCCTTAGTTGCACGAGGCTGGCTACCGGACACTCCTTGCTTGTTGAATCCTCTGGATGGCTGTACAGCAAGGAATGACTGCTCCGGATCGTATTCGGGGATTTCGTCAGGCGAAACGGCTACGGCGGCGTCGCTATGTTCGTGTGGACATAGGCTACCCAGCGCGCAGAAACCCCTCTCGTAATAATCAGCACACTTTGTCTTGGGTTGTCCTTGGCTTGAGCCACCGTCTTGCGTATTGGAGAAAGGAAGTTGAGGCATGCCCGGCAGATTTGCCCCGAAGGCTGCTGCCATGGCAAAGAAAGCCATGGGATCTGAGGTATCGAACGGTAAAGGGCCTGGCGGCGGCGGTGGAAGGTTTGCGAAATTCGGCATACCGCCAAAACTCGCGAACGCGTTCTGTGTCCGCGCATCTCCAGTCCCGGCATTCCTACCGCTTCTGCGAGCTGTCTGCTTCGACGGCCTGTTATTTCCTGCGCCGGTGCGGGTATAGTGTGGATCCTGGCCCTCTTGTGAC
Source organism: Alternaria conjuncta (assembly GCF_024043145.1). NCBI lineage: Eukaryota > Fungi > Ascomycota > Dothideomycetes > Pleosporales > Pleosporaceae > Alternaria > Alternaria conjuncta. The sequence continues at coordinate 175,381 of NW_026250111.1, read as the reverse complement.
TGGCTGTTGTCCCTCTCTAACACCTTGCGCTTTCTCGACTGATTCGAACCATCCTGATATAAACCCTGCGCAGTCGGTCGATCGGGTAAGAGGTGTGATGCTGCTGAGTTCCTCTTGGCGGCAGGACCTTTCGGGGCCCCAAATGGCACGTTCGACGGATGCGGTTCGTATTCGAAGTTCGTGCTGCCAACTATGGACTGTATGGGCGCGGATTGTGAGGCTTGCGACGATGCTTGTGGTTTCGCGTCATTCGCTTTCGGCTTCGGAAGATAGCTCTTAGCTTTGAGTGCTGCAATGACGTCTTTTGCAAAAGGCTCGGTGTCTTTGGGCCATTAGCGACGAAGTGTTACGTAGCCTTCGCATGCGCTTACTTTCCGGGCCAAGAAAGTCTTGCAGTGACTCGATCAAGGTACGCTGCACGTTTGCATCCGTATCGTCGACCGTAACGAGAGCGGCTACATAGTCAGCGAGCACTCCGCCTTCCACACCGGAGCTGCAATGCAGATCAGTATGCGCCTGCGCGACAGCTTTGGTGAGAGCAATGTGTAGCTCCGACTTACATGTTCTCCACGTTCGGCAGCAACCAACTCTTGAACACGGCATGATCTTTCTCCTCGAGTAACATGGCGAATACTAGGAGCAAATTACATTCATAACCAGGTTGCGCGATCGCGGTAATGTCGAGTTGCAGTCTGGTACTGCGCTGTGGTGTTTCTGGTGTGGCTTGGATTGCGCCGAGCGTACATCTTTCGCGTTGCTACTAGCGCGACGGCATTGTCATAGCTCTCTTACCCGTGAGCACGTGACGCCGATGCCCCGCTACATTCACCATCTCGAACTCCTGGATGATCTAAGCAGAAGGAGGTGCACCTACCAGGCCTGGACACTGGATGCATTCACTCACAACAACATCACCTTTACTAAAATACGTCACACATGAAAGATGCTTAGGTATTTGTGCGATATAGCTTGATCTTCTCCAACTATACTACACTGAGAACATGTAAGGAAAAGGGTCATCATCCGTATCTTTCGTGCAAAGCCCCAAAAAACCTGACTAATATCAAGGGCGAAACCGCCCGGACCGACATTTACTAGCTCTGGTTGTCCCATTGGGGAGCTGTTTGCGTCATACATCGACCAGCGGCCACGAGCTTGCCCATGACTGTCGGATGACCCAGAATCGCGAATAAAGGAAATCTAACGCTTTTGCGAGCATTCCCTTATAGCTTGTCGTAGTACTGCAGGATTCGTTAGCATATGCTGTTTCTAGACCATGCGGAAGGAAACTTACGTTGGAAACGTCGGGCACTTCAGTCTTGATACCCTTGCGCTTGCGCATGTCGAAGACGATCTTTCCGGTGAGGGTGGAGGGGTCAAGTGCCGAGCCACCAGTGAGATGTTGCCAATGGTCGAAGACTTGTTGTGGGAAGGCCTGTCCACCAGTGGCGGCACGGAGATCGGCAGTGAAACCGAAGGACTCGTTGACGGGAAGGTACGCCTTGACGTTGAAGAGAGGAGTACCAACACGCTGGGCCTCCTCGAAAACGTGACCTCTCCTGCGGGTGAGGACACCGTAGATACCACCCATAGCCTGCTCGGGAACCTGGATCTCGCAGAGGTAGACGGGCTCGAGAAGAGTGGGCTCGGCAAGAAGAGTGGCGGCGTAGAGGACACGGCGCGCAGTGGGGATGATCTGACCACCACCACGGTGAATGGCATCAGCGTGGAGGGTAACATCCATGATGTTGAAGCGGATGGAGCGCATGGGCTCCTCAGCAATGGGACCTTCCTTGGTAGCCCACTGGAAACCAGAGACGACGGAGTCCTTGATTTCACTCAGGTACTGGACGGCCTTGGTCTGGTCAACGAGCAAGTTGGCACCGGTGGTGTCGGGACCGAAGCACCAGATCTTACGGGCATCGGTGACGTCCCAGCCGTGCTCGTCAGCAAGGATACGGGCACGCGACTTGATATCATCACGAGGAGCGATGACACCAGTCTCGATAGCGCGGGACACCTCCTCGTCCAAAGGCTGAGCAGTGAGGTAGAGACGGTTGTGCTTGTTGGGCGACTTGGACAGCGCGGTGATGCTGGAAGTGGCGTTGACGGTCTCACGGTACTGCACGACGGGGTCGGAGATACGGAGAGGAACACCGGCGTGGTCCTCCTCGAGATCCTTCAAGCAGATCTCCAAGTGCAACTCACCGGCACCGGCGACAACGTGCTCACCAGATGGCGAGATGTAGGTCAGAACGCAGGGGTCGGACTTGGAGAGACGCTTAAGACCCTCGACGAGCTTAGGCAGATCCTGGGCGTTCTTGACCTCAACGGAACGCTGCACAACGGGAGAGACGGAGAACTTCATAACCTTGAGGTTGTGGGCAGTCTCGTTGGTGGTGAGGGTACCAGACTTGAGCAAGAACTGGTCAACACCGACAAGACCGAGAATGTTACCGGCGGGGACGTTGTCAATGGGCTCGATGAAACGACCCATCATGAGAATGGTACGCTGGATGGCCTTGATGAACAAGTCCTCCTTCTTTCCGGGGGTGTAGTTGGGGCCCTGAATGCGGACCTTGAGACCGGAGCGGACGGTACCGGAGAAGACACGACCGAAAGCGTAGAAACGACCCTTGTCGGAAGTGGGCACCATCTTGGAGACGTACAGCATGAGAGGACCGTTGTGGTCACAGTCCCGGATACCGATGGCGTTGACATCGTCGTGGGGACCCTCGTAAAGAGTCTCCATACGGTACTTCTGAGCGGTGACGGGAGAAGGAAGATGGAGAATCATCATCTCGAGGAGAGCGTCAGCGGCGGGAAGGAACTTCCTCATGACAACCTTGAGGAGCTGCTTGCCCTCGAGATCCTTCTCATCGGAAGTGAGCTTGATCTCAAGCTTCTCGAGGAGAGTGGGGATCTCGTCGGTCTTGAAGTTCATAACCGCCTGGAAGATGCGGAAGATGGGGTCCAAGATGAACTGGTTGAAAGCACGCTCGAGGGGCTGACCCTCGTGTGTGCCAACCTTGGTCCACTTCTTGGTCTTGGGGTTGAAGAAGGAGTCACCCCAGAGACGCTCCATCATCTTGTTCTTGTCGACACCGAACTTCTTGGCGTACCTGGAAGCGAACTGGCGGATGGTGAAAGCCCAGCCGTGGAGACCGGAACCGAAGGCGATGGTACCCTTCTCGGGGTAGACCTGGACATCACCAAGGGCCTTGTCGTAGTAGGTGGCGATGACGACGTTGACGGACTCGATGACACGGGAGAAGTTCTGGTACAGGTCCTCCTTGCTGAGCTGGAGCTCGAGAAGAGCACGGTCGACCTTGTTGATGATGACGACGGGCTTGATACGCTCACCAAGAGCCTGACGCAGGACAGTCTCGGTCTGAACGCAGACACCCTCGATGGTGTCGACGACAACGAGCGCACCATCGGTGACACGGAGAGCAGCAGTGACTTCAGATGAGAAGTCAACGTGACCGGGCGAGTCGATCAAGTTGATCAAGAAGTCGTTCTTGGTGGTAGGAACGGGAATGTCCTTGAGGTCGTCCTCGTCCTTGAGGGTGGCGTACAGGGAGATGGCAGTCGACTTGATAGTGACACCACGCTCCTGCTCGTCAGCTCGGGTGTCGGTGAAACGAGCCTCACCAGCCTTGGCAGCCGAGATAATACCGGCACGCTGAACGAGCGAGTCGGTGAGGGTGGACTTTCCGTGATCGACTGTGGTGGGGTATGTTAGCTTTCTGTCCAGCCCGATGCTGCGGGGTTGCCACGAGAGCGCTTACCGTGGGCAATGACGGACATGTTCCTAATGTTCTTAGGGTCGTCCATGAGACCACGGATCTAGCCGCGCAGTCAGTATTCATCCTTCCGGTGTTGCCAATATCGACGTGTGGTGCGGGGTGATGTGTGCGCGGAACGTACCTCCTCGACAGTGAAGCTGGCGTCATGTTAGCGATTGTCCAATTGTTCCCGCAGACAAGAGACGAGAAGTCCAAGCCTTGGAGGGAGATGGGGATGGCGTCGGCAACTTACTTGACCATCTTTGCGGTGTTGGTACTGTTCTTCTTTTACGAAAATTCAGTGGAGGGGAGTTGACGAATACCCCGCTTTGAGCGCGCGGATTCGGAGTATAGGGCGCGGGTTGAGCTGATGTCTCTGGCGATGCAGTCGACCAGAGTCAGACAGACGGGAGTTGATTATAAGCCGTAGAGGCGGGCGTGCGTCTGGTGAGAAGAGTTCTGCGAGGGGGAGCGAAGGTTTTTAGTAGAGCTAGTGGTGGGGTCAGTCGCGCTTTCCTCGCTAAAGCACGGCCCACCAGTGGCGCGAAGTAGCCTGTAATGCCCAAACTGGCCATGCTGCGGCGCCCTTTCGCTTTGGTACCGCACAACTCGATGTGCTGAATTCTATGATTTCCCCAGAATTGAGGCCATGACTCCACTGATCTCTCGCGGTACTGCCAGTCACTCGTCTGCGGATTACAATGCGGCGGCCCAATACATACCATTGGGTAGCGCCGCGACTGGTGTGGGTCATGATCGGGGGGAAATATCGTCACTTGTAATTTCACCTACTAGATTTGGCCTTGCAGCGGAAAAATGCATGGCTGCATGTGCCCCAGTTGGGTGTTTGTGGCAAGTCTACGCCTTGCAAAGCCCCAAATTATCATGCACTGGTACAATGGTTACCATCTTTCGTGATTTCCTTGTCAACAGCGCCATGGCACAGGTTTCAGAAGCACCTTGGTTGGAATCCGTCCGGAAATAGATGACCTCAGCAATCTAATCGAGCAATTTCAGTGCCCTCCCGCCCTCAAGGAATTGCAATATCATGACTCTCTCATTTTGGCCAAATATCTATTGGGTCAAAAGCAGGCGATTCACAAGATGACGCTTTGAAATCCAGTCGAGCGGCGTATGTTCATGAGGCTGCTACCACGTTGGGCTTATCCCCGGTAATTCCGCAGCCCTTTGGGCCCACTGCATAGCCACGTCTCATTTTCTCAGGGCACGACGATAAATCTTTTGGAACACCAGTAAAATACAATGTGCGTTGACCGCGAAACCATTGTCTCAAGTTGGAAAGCCGAAGTACATTCGCTGTCCCGTCCAAAAGGCCTGTCCTATTCAAAAAGCCTATCTTACATCACCAGAATCTCCGGTAACCAGAACATGAGCGACGCCCCTGACATCTCTCTTCATCACAAAGACAAGGAGCAAGAAAGCTGTGCACTCATTCGTCCGAGCTGCCGCCTCTGCCTCTACCTCCACGATAGCCACCCCTTCCACCCCTTGCCTTGCCTCTGCCTCTGCCCCTACCTCTTCCTCTTCCCCTGACATTGCTGTCCTCGTTGCCGGTACCTGCCCACTGATGCCCATCGTTTGCGGAGAGTGCCTTGTTCGTGCTAGTTGACTGCTTATTCTTGACATCTACCACAGGAAGTGCCTCGCTGCGTGCCTGGGGCCTGGTAGTCCGACTATGCTCTGGTTCTGGCGAGACTTGCGCCATGCGATCCGGATGGATGAATGTTGCTAGTCGTCCTGGTTCCTTATGCTCTTCGGAAGTGTTGAGCGTCACAAATTCCTGCGGTGACGTATCGTCCCTGCCTTGTGCTTCAGCGACTTGCGCTTCACGCCAGTAGGAGCGCTTCTGGTATCGGTCTTGGAAGGGAGGTGTCGAATCTTTCCGGTTGCCGCTGCCGTGACCTGCCTCATGGTAGTGTTCTCCCTTTTCGCGGCGCTTGCCTCCACGTGTGCCAACACGGCTTCGGTGGCTAAAGTTTAGGTGGCCATCTCGGGGGTCATGCGGAGGTGTGAACCGATCGGTTTGGTCAAAGCCCCGCTCGTGATCTGCTTCGTCGTGGGATAAATCTGACGGCTTTCGTGGATGTCGCTCGTAGCTTGACTCCATTCGATGAGCATCTTCGTCATCACTGACATCGCCCCGCTTGGCCAGCTTTTTCCGCTTCTGTGCATGAGGGCGCTTCCGTGATCGTTTGCTATGTGCTTTATCTTCTGAGTTCCTGTCGTGAAATGAAGCCACGGCATCGTCATTGGCCTTTTGTTGTATGATGCCCTTGTCAATGTCGTCGAAGTTGGCGGCCCTTCTCGATGGATGGACGTTCTCTTCCACGTGAGCAGCTGGCTGAGCAAGTGATGCCTCTTCTGAGCGCTGGCGGAATCTGTCCCAGTACCCTCCTCCGCGCTCGCTGCCCCCACTGATCCTCAGATCTTCAACTGCGGCTGGAACACCGTACCAGTCATCCGCACTACCGATAGAGTCCTATCAGTAACATTTAGCTTCGCCTCTATCGTGCGCAATACGATGCGCAAAAAATAGAACAGCAAAATCCAAGAACGTAAAATCCATGTTTATACTCAACGCACTCTTCCAACTCTTGCCCTGTCTCTCTCCCTCTCATCTGCCCTAGGGTCATTCGGCACCTCTACCTCATACTCCTCTTCTTCGACCTTGTGGAACTTCTCAACTTCGGCGCGCTCACCGTGCGCACGGGCAGCATCTAACATGAACCTGACCGTGCCGTTCTGACCACGAATGCCGATTGCGGACTTGGGTGCTTGGTCTGCGCCAGGCGAGAGTGCGACGGGGGTGGCTGGGGTAAGTGGACTGGTAGGGTCGATGCCATTGCGAGGCTTGGCACCGTTGGCTGTGCCTTCTGCGTCGGCGGCTTGCTCAGACTTGTACTGAGAGTAACGTGGGATGTGCGCTGCTGAAGCCTCCTGGTTGAGTCCAATGCGGATGTTGATAAAGTGTTCGAGTGTGTAGGAGGGTCCAACCGAAGTGGCGCTGCGGTGATGGGTGTACAGATCGAGCATATCGAGAAGCGTCTCCATAACCTCTGCCCGGCTGGTCGCCCACTTGTGGTATCTCACAGGTCCTGCATCCACGAACTTGGCGGCATCCTTCCCGTGCAACCGTGCGGCAAGCTCTAAGCATGCAATCGCCAAGGTCGGCGTAGACTGCTTCAGCGGTGCGAAGGTCCTGTATGAATCGATGCTCAGGTTCCACGTTGTTTTAGCCTCGTCTTTCGTGTCAAATCTCAGAGCTCTAGCAAGCTTGACCATGACCTTTTGGGGGTATCGGTTGCGGAAATCGAAGCCGGCGCTTTCGAGCATGAGACGTTCGAGGCCGATGATAAGCTTGGAGTGGTTATCGAAGCGCTGTTAATGTGTTAACTTTGAACTCGTAGTTATTCTCGCTCACAAGAGGTGCATACCGGATCATCGCTGCTTAGGCTCTCACCAGGCCCAACCTTGAGGTTCCAATGGGCGCAAAGAATCTCCCTACTCTTCTTTAACGTATCCTCAATTTTGCAGGCTGTGAAGAGTGCAGCAGCTGCCGCGTCGGCCCAGTTGTACTCATTGTCCGCGTGTAATAGCCTGAACTTGTGGTAGTAGATCACAGCTGTGTTGAAGGTACGGATAGGCAGCTGCAGCGCGCGCCGGACTTGATCTATCCAGGCAACGCCTTGCAGGCGCACGGCATCCTCCTTGGCGTCGCTCATATGAATCTCCGCGAGACATTTCTGCATGCGCGACTGCAGGATGTAGGGCTTCGCGATCTCGATGTAGGACGGGTGTGGTCCGACGCGCTCAGGATCGCGCTCCGAGGGAGAGGCGGTGGGCGCCATGACGTGCGCTTTTGTTCAGAACCTGTGCTGAACGTCTTGCGTCGTTGCGACTGTTGGTGTTGGGTATCGGTTGAAAGCAGCGTGACTGTGCGCAATCGGTCGGGCATTCACTCCTCTGCCGCGCTTTTACGATGGCGTCCCAAGCGAAAAATAGCAATCCGTGGGAAGGTTCTGGGGCTGGGAGGATGCTGCTGCTGGCAGGCAAGCGGTGGAAACACGAAAGACAATCGGCATGTGAAGTGGACTTCAAGGGTCATGGTCATAGCTCTAGTCCCTGCCCGCGGTAGACATGTGGACCACTGAGCTTGCAATCCACCCAGCACGTTTTGCAAAAGCACGCGAGGATTGTTCTTGACTTCATACATTCTCCATGCCATTATCGCTGTCCTATATAAGGCCGTCCCCTCCCCTGCTTATCCCCTCCTCGTCCCAGTATTAATTCATCCCAGCTTACACTGTACTCATGAAGCCAACGGGCTACTTCTCAAGAAGCGCCAAGGGCCGTAATCATTAATGTCTAAAGATGCAAGACCAGAGTACAAGTGTACCTCTGCCTTGGACGAACCAAATTTTCAACACAGAAATCTACGGATGCAAATGCAAGAAAGATCGCTCAATGTGCGCATCACGTAGCTGAAAAGAACATTGACTATTTATGCCGCTGTTCGGTCCTTGAATGTAAGAAGGCAGTCATCCTATAGAAGGTTAGCGAATGATCTGAAGAGATGTGGATGGTGCGCAATACGACTTACCATAGGGAAAATAGTGGCAAACACCTTGATCACCTCGCTCTGGTCGGTGACCTTGTGGTCCCAGTCAAGCAACATACTCGCCTTGCCAATCATCAACATGAGGTTGGCTTGCGCGTATGTCTGGCCCAGGCAGTAGTGGGGACCTGTGCCGAATACAAGCCAGTTCTTGGTTTGTTGATCAGCGTTACCGGTGATCCATCGCTCAGGCTCGAACGAGTCTGGGTTGGGGTATGCTTCAGGGTCGTGAAGTGCCGGGTAGGTTGTAGGAATGACCATGGAGCCCTTGGGAACGGTGTATTCAGGTGTTACAGGGAAGTCCTTCTTAGCTAGGTAAGGAACCATGATGACTGGGGGACGGTAGCGGAGAGTCTCCTTGACGACAGCGCGAGTCCATTGCAACTTCTCAATGGCGTCAAGCGAAAGAGTACCGTGCACATCGCCATTTCTGGCCTTGATGTTCTCCTCGCGGATCTTCTCGAGGTACTCGGGGCGGTCAGCCATGATCTGGAAGAGCCATGTGGCGGCAGAAGAGGTAGCGTCCTGGGAAGCGAAGAGGAAGGTGAAGATGGTCATAGAGATCTCAAGATCACTGAACCAGCGGATGACAGTCGCGGGCTTCTCGGCGTCATCGACCTTCTCGCCAGCTTCAACCCTCTTGCGGTACTTCTCAGACTCGATCATGTTGTCTACCCAGAAGTCGAGAATGCACTCCTTCTTGCCACCAGCAGCCATGCGGACCTTGCTCTTTGCGGCACACTTGGAGAACTCATCCAGGACCATGTCAGCGCACTTCTTTCCGTACCAGGTCTTGGTGAAGGGGATAATGATAGGGAAGTTGACAAGCTCGAGCGCAGCGGTGATCAGGTAGTAGTCGTCGGCGATCTTCTTGACGGCCTCGTCAGAGGTGTAGTGACCAACAAAGGTACGGCAGCTCAACGCAGTGATCATGAGGCGGAACTCTTGCATCCAGGGAATGTGCTTGCCCTTGTTCTCGACTTGCGAAAGCTCCACAAAGCGCTTGAAGTATGTGTTGTAGACTTCCTCCTGACCTGGTAGGTATTGTTCGAGTGCTTGACGAGTAAACAAGCTGTTGAGACCTTTGCGGTAGTCGACATGGGCACGGCCGTCCAGGAAGACCCAGTTCTCGGGGCGGAGGAGTTTCTGCGCGACATCGACGACGCAGGGCTTAACGAAGGCGGGGGAGTTGAAGATTTTGCGGGCCATGTCGCGGGTAGAGGCAATGACGACGAACCTAGGAGCGGTCAGCATAGGCACAGACTGAGGGCAGGTGACAGGGTGGCATACTTGTGGAAGACGGATACGCAGCTGAGAGGACCGGACATCCATTTTTCGTGGTACTTCTTGAAATCGGGGTTGACAGACTCGAGGAATGGACCGATGAAGGGTATCTTCCACGAGGGACCGACGATTGAGCCCTTGTTCCAGATGTATTTGACTGCGCGAGTGTCAGCAATGTCCGGCGCAAACGTAACACTTGCAATCCCTACACTGGTCGTACGCCACCGCCGTTATGATGAGCGTCAGAGCGAGCTTCCAGGCATTGAAGCCAGAGAAGACGGAGGATAGGAGGCCGCTGGTATCGAATTGCTGGAGGACATGCGCAACTTTTGCATCCGCCGTGGGCGAGACAAAACTCGCGTTGACCGCCATGTCGAAGAAATTAGGATCGCGCCGCGCTGTGTTGTGTACGGGGGAGGCGCGAGGGTCGCGGAGGGGAGGACGTAGGGAAGCCAAAGGGAGTCAATCGACGCTGTATTATATTCCCGCGCGAGGACGAAGCCGAAAAGAGGATCTCTGATTGTTTAATTGCAGGGCTTGGCGCGAGCGGTGGCCACTGCAAAAGGAGCCATGTCAATCACATCGACTTTCGGACTCTAGTGCGTTATAGGCCTGGCGCTGCCCGGCGAGTCGGATTTAGCACATCCGGGCGCGCGACGAGTGGACGCCCATGGATGATGCTGCCGTATAGAGCGCGGCATCTGTGGTCGGCGGATACGACCATACGACGCATGCGTGTCGCCGGCACATGCAGTGACGTTGTTCGGAGACTAAGCCTAAGTCGTGCGTTGTCTTAGAAATCCACTGTAGGTCTCAGATCTCGAGATCGAGGGACGGGGACCGCCCCATACAGTTCCTGCCCTGGTTTTCAGGCACGCGGCCAATCGGCATCTTCGCCCGCGCCGCAAGCACGGCATCCCATTCGAGCCTGCACATCGCATGTCCAGCACGCCACCTGTGAAGTATGCCCAATAATTTTCGATTCGACCAATTACATGCTACCAAGATTAGTGTTCTCAAAGTCGCGGTAGGGAATGTCGCTGCAATGTCAAACTGCGACAAGGCCATACCTGGTCTGACAGTAGTAGTCGTCATCTACGAACATAGAAGCGCCGATAGCATTGATGGCACATCATACAAGGGAAACCCCAAACAAGTCTGAAGATTACACTGGAACAGAGAGATAGATTAGAAGATCTAGCGTTGATGTAGGCTCTAGGGTGTTTCCTCTTCTCGAGTCCCTCTAGCCCCACCTGCGGTCAAGAGGCACCGGGTTGATAGAGCTGGGCCAATATCTGCCTTCTGTAATGGGAAGCGTGGCCTCGGTAGCCGTAATCGAGTCCATGCCCCATCGCTCGCGAAGCATGTGGTCTATTTCAACAGCGGGATAGCCAAACGAGATGTCGTTCGCATCCATCCATGGGATTGCAAGGTAAAATTGCGCCACCCAGGCTCGTTCGTCCTGATGAACGGCTTTCTCCTGTATCAGTGTTAGCTCAGTGTTGGTCACTTAGCCTGACGTTGGCGATTGCTATACTTACTTGCTCCCATTGCTTTTGTGTCAAACCGAATAACCCACTGATGTCACGCGGAAAAGCCGACATCGGTGGGTCATGATGCGTGACCTTGACAGAGATGTTGTCACAGTCATACTTCATGATGTAAACCCAGTTCCTGATAGATTGCAGGAAATTCACGTAGTTGCATTGAGCGCTCAGTCCAAACTGGTCATCTGTGAAATCTGGGAGTTCACTCATGACAACAAACTCGATGTTGATATCGTGCTTGGACCGCTCCCTCAGAAATTGACCGAGACCTTCCAAGTTTTGCTCCGTGAAGCGTAAGAAGCGTCGTTCGTAGGAGTATTTATCAAGCTCCGTGAGGTGATCTCTTTGCATATACTCGTCGAAGTGCTCAAATTTCAGGCGAACCTGGAGATTTCTGATGTGGTTCCTGGGGTACAGCAGTGGTTTTGTCTGAACGGCCTCCGGTACTTCCCAGGGGGTACCATCTTCGTCGTCGTATCCCACTATGTTGTGGCCGGAGTGATTTTCGGAAAAGCTGTATATAGCCCGTTCAACGCTGCATATGGAAAATGTGTTGAGCCCGTAGTATATCTTCTGTATCTCATACGCAGCTTCCGCACCAACGTATCTGGGGTCCAGAAAATAGCTGGATGGAAGTGGCATATCCCTTGGTGGCTTGTGTGTGTGTTCTTCTCTGACTCGGCCGTCAGGAAGGACAGTGGTATTATCGTCGTCGACCAAACTCCGATCATAATCCCGATGGATTAACTCCAAGTTCGCGATGCGTTCTGTAAGTTCCAGGCTCAATTGCACATCGTTGCTGTCATCGGCTTTCCCTGTCTTCACATCGACGTCCGGATTGTTACCGGTGATAGCGCGGTAAGGAGCTGGTGGTGCCGCCCCCCTGAACGAAATGGTTGGTCCCACGAAGCCGTCGTAATGTTGCCTCTGTAATGGATCGTGAAAAGGCTTATCGTATTTGCGGAAGTGATAGTATGGCCCAACGGGAATCGGACGATCAGGTTCAACGCAGAGGAACTCGTACACCAAGTCGCGTAGCTCTACGGGGAGCTTTTGATGCATCAGATTCATGAGCCGCAGGCAGTCTTTCATTGCGTAGTAGCGTGTATATTTCTGATACACGACATCATTGGCGCGTGCTGCTTTGTTGATCTGTTCAAGCTCGAGCTTCTTTTTAGTGATTCTGCAAAAACGTCAGCTACCCGAATGAATGGTGCGAGTCGTTGTGCAAGTCTGCCATAGCTAGGACATGCGACGCCTACGTCGCGGACGCAGTTGTTTCTGGCACTCACAGATCGTGTTCGAATTGCGATTGCACGGCCATCCGACGGACGACCGCTTGTAGCTGTTCGAGCTCATTTGGATCATTCATCTTGCATGCGAAGAGCGAAGAAAATTGAAGTCTGGGGGTTGAAAACTAAAACGTGTCGAAGGCGCAATTTGTTTATCCTGAAGTCTGAAACGTAAAGCGGGAAGCTCCTCAGTGCGGAGTACGACCGGTTGACCCCCACATTTAGCGCGTCACGTCCATTGGCTAGCCCGAAACGCGTCGCGTAGTCACGCCGTCCGCATTCAACCGTCTCCAGGACGTCACCTCGGCATGGGTTGACATGGCCACCATCAAGGCCATCGAGGGCCGCTCTGTGCATCAGATCCAGTCCGGCCAGGTCATTGTTGGTCTGGAGTCAGTCTGCAAAGAGCTTGTCGAGAACAGCATCGATGCAGGCGCCACATCAGTTGGTATGTCTTCGCCCCACGATTTCTGGTTGACATGAGCTGACTGATAGTGAACAGAGGTGCGCTTCAAGAATTATGGCCTGGATGCCATAGAGGTTCAAGACAACGGCTCTGGTATCTCCCCAGACGACTACGAAACGATCGCGCTTAAGCACTACACGTCCAAACTCGCTACCTACGACGACCTTTCGTCCCTACAGACATTCGGCTTCCGTGGCGAGGCCTTGTCGTCGCTATGCGCGCTATCCAACTTTCACATCATTACGGCTCGACCCTCCGACGGCCCAAAGGGTACAAAGCTGGAGTTCGAGCAGTCCGGCAAGCTGAAGGGGACGTCGGTGGTAGCAGCCAAGCAGGGCACGACTGTGGTGGTCGAGACACTGTTCCATAACCTACCTGTACGGCGGAAGGAGCTGGAGAAGAACATCAAGCGGGAGTACAACAAAGTGCTGCAGCTGCTGAACGCATATGCTTGCATCAGCGTAGGCGTCAAGTTCTCGGTGAGCAATCAGATTCCGAAAGGGTGAGTGTAGATCCAATATCCATCCCCTCGTCCATCGTGTTGACTCAGTCAAGAAAGAAGACGGTGGCTTTCTCGACCAACGCGAATGCGAGTACGCGAGACAACATCTCCAATGTCTACGGCGCAAAGACGATTGCTGCCCTGATTCCTCTAAGTCTCGAATTCGTCATGGACCCTTCGAGCCGGCTGGGTGCCACACAAAGCGCAAAGAACTGGAGCACACAAGAGGAAACAGGTTCAAAAACAGTCAAGATAGTGGGTCACATTTCCCGCCCTGTTGTGGGTGAAGGTCGCCAGACACAAGACCGACAGATGTTCTTTGTGAATTCGCGGCCTTGTGCTCTGCCACAAGTTGCCAAGGCCATCAATGAGGTCTACAAATCTTATAACATCACGCAGTCGGCTTTTGTATTTGCAGACATCCAGCTGGACACGAATGCCTACGATGTCAATGTTAGTCCAGACAAGCGGACCATCATGCTCCACGACCAGACCACGCTATTGGAGAACCTCAAGGACGCTCTTCTAGAGCTATTTGAGGGCCATGATCAGAGCGTACCCCAAGCTCAACTCTTGGGCAAGAAGACACCCACATCCGCCTTCAAGCCGCCAACAATACACGCCCGTGAAAGCACCACCTCAGCATTTGCAGGCGACCGAAGTGAATCAGAAGATGATGTCGAGCCTCCCCAAAAGACTCCAAAGAGAGGTGAAGTGCTATCTCCTCAAGACACGCCCGATATGAATGTCCGTCCAGGCTTCGTAAAGGCAAGTCTCATTGAGCGGTTTGCTGGCAGGGACTCCGAAGAACGAACGGTCCGTCCAATGGTACGACCTAGAAGAGCCAGCTCCCCCAAGAATAGAGAGTCACCCGAAGAGCCCATGTCCGCTTCACATGTCCCTCCACGCAGCCCTTCACCAGAGGAAAAGAATCAGGTCGAGCTAGCGCGCTCAAGGTCACAGTCACCATTGTTTGAACCAGAAGACGAAGCAGCAGGGGTTCCGGTCAGGCTTTCACAGCCTTCGAAAATCGTACAAGATTTCAATGCCCGCATAGCATCTCAGAGTCCTCACAAGCAGGAGCCAGTCATCTCGTCAAAGCGTCCAGAATCCACTGATGACGGCGACGATGAACAACAGCCAATCCCGGCCATAGTACAGACACCACAGAAGTCTTGGTCACAAAGTACCATCCAAAACGCCTTTGATCGTATGCGTCCAATGCGCACACCAATCCAACAAGCTACTATAACTGTTGGTGACACGACGACGGTTTCCACAATCGGTACGGGGAGCCAATCGATGGCTGCCAAACGCTCTAGGATACACACACCCAAGTTTTCTCTCTCCGGTAAACCGCTGAATCAGACGCCAAAGAGGAGTTTATTCAAGAAGGGCCTGAGCGGCTTTGCAGCACCGGGTACCCAAGCTGAAAGTAGTGAGGAGGAGGAGGAGGAGGACGAGGAGGATGATGAGGACGAGGGGGAGGACGAGACTGGAGGCGCGCAAAACAGTCTTATGTCTGATGCACCTGTACGCTCTCCATCTCCGCATAAGCACCTGCCGTCCCGCGGCTTTGAGGAACCGCGGACGGATGATATCGCTGTCTCATCCAGCGCTCCACCGCCGCGCGCAACAGTCATCTCCGAAGAAGCTCCAGAAGAGGAATCCTCGTCTGATGGTGAAGTACAGCCTCAAGCTGAAGCTGAAGCAGAGATCGCGGACGATGATGAGTATATAGAAGATTCCGAAAAGAAAGAGAGAGAAGAAGCGAAGATTGCGCAGCTCATTGCTGACGCTGAAGAAGCTGCAGCCCGGCCCACTGAAATGAACCTCAAGCGCGCCAACAAACTATTCAAGGTTACTCAGAAGAAGTATTGGACCATCAATCTTGAGCGTGTCATCGAGACAGATGTGGATATCATTGCTCGGCACCTACAAACTGTACAGGCATCCATCGACGCGTCGAGTGTGGAGACCGATGAGGCGACTGCACTACCGACAAGCACCCAGCTGAACCAGGAAGACCCAGAAGAGCGTCTCAGCCTTACAGTAACGAAAGCCGACTTCAATGAAATGCGCATCATTGGTCAGTTCAATCTTGGCTTCATCATCGCTGTACGGCCGCCTACATCCACATCACCCACGTCAGACCTCTTCATCATCGACCAGCATGCGAGTGACGAGAAGTACAACTTTGAGCGTCTCGCTGCCACGACAACGCTAGTGCCACAGCGACTAGTCCACCCACACCCTCTTGAGCTGACTGCCGTGGAGAAGGAAGTTATCCGCGCGAACAAACCCTCACTCACCGCAAACGGCTTTGTTGTCGATCTAGACACCGAGGATGAAAATGGCGCAGACAACCATGCGCAGTTGGTCTCGTTGCCAATGTCAAAAGAAGTCACCTTTACACCTACGGATCTAGAGGAACTCCTCGCACTCATCGTAGAAAGCCCACAGTCTTCGTCCATGTCCACATCGTCGCATATACCGCGCCCCTCCAAGGTCAGGAAGTTACTCGCAAGTCGCGCATGCAGAAGTTCTGTGATGATCGGTAAGACCCTTCAGACGCCACGCATGCGGGAAATTGTTCGACACATGGGCAGTATGGATAAGCCGTGGGCTTGCCCACATGGTCGGCCTACTATGCGTCATCTGTTTGGCTTGGAGAAGTGGCAGGGTTGGACAGAGGGGGACGGCGTGACGGGAGTCGATGTCCAGGGTGAGAAGACTGATTGGAATGCGTATCTGAAGGATAGCAAGAGATGATGGAAACGAGAATTGGAGATGACATGCTGCAGAAGGACCAGAATACCCATGTATTATTACGCAACTTGCTACATCAACGCTGTTATCAATGACTTAATAGAAGATGTCCACGAGTGTCAATAAAGTCTGCACTGTCGTGGACGTGTTCTATTCAGTCGTTGATGATGACGCTGGCGCAGAGCATTGTCCTGAGTACCTACACTTGCGATTGTATATTACTAGGATAGATGGAAGTAGCGTCCCGTTCGCAATCGCGGATGTTTGGAGTACACGTAGACGTCTCAGTTTCTTACCCGATTCAGGTGTTTGCTTATCAGAGTTCGGCTGCTGGTACGGTCGTTTGGCTAGTACTTCCCGTCGCCCTCTGTACTGGTTGTGTGTCTTTCTTCTTACTTCTGCATTTGTATTCCTGTCATCTAACTTCTTACGCTTTCGAAAGGATTTCTCAAAACACATCTCAACACAGTGTCTTGCATCTAACCATGGCGGACACTTCTACCTGGCTGATCGCAGGCTTTCTTGCTCTCTCCCTCTATCTAGACATCGTCCTGGCGCGAATAGATTTCGTAGATGCATTCCGCGAAGTGGACGAATCGCTTGAAGGACCTGAGGGGCCGAGAGTCAATGATTATCACGACGAGGATCAGCCGGATGCCGATGAGAAGGAGGGTTGACCTAGTACACGGAGACGTAACGTCGATATGGTTACATGCATTGTGTGGCAAAGTTAGGAAATAATATTTGCTATTCGAACCGAGAAAAGTGAAGATGTTGTCACGACGATGTGTCGCTAGGTATCGTTCCTCACGCTTAAATTGCGTTTGCGCGTTTGCCAGCACGGCTTCCAGTCTCTCGCCAGCGAAGCAGCTTGCTGTTCGGATATCTTCAAACTATATTTACCTTTCTTCAAGTGCAATGCGCCCTTCAGTCATTCACGATGTCTTCTAGGAACTCGTGTATACTACCTTCTTCATCGCCATAGCCATGACAACCCCAAATAGCAACTACGATGCCTCGGCCTCCGACTTCACCTGGCCCAACGCCAAAGCACTATGGGTTATGGTCATAATCGCCGCGGGTCTGATCGTCCTACGCATCATTTACAAAGTCTGCATGAGAATGCATCAACGACGGGTCCAGCGAGATGGTGAAGATGAGTTCGCTGATTTGGTACAAGGCTCGACACGAATTGGGCTGGATGACGGTGCGATAAGGATGCAGAGGCCATCGCGAGCAGTTACGAGGAGAAGTAGTGAAGTCTCGGCTTTACCACGGTATGAGCGGTTTGATGAGGGGGAATTGTGTGACGAGGATGCACGGATTGAGAAGAGGGGGCGGTACAGCTATGTGTTGGGTGAGCGTTGGCCTGGGAAGAGATAGAGGTAAAGAGGAGGATAATAAAATTCTTTGAAGGAATGACGTGGCTAGGGCTTTGCGACACTAGGAAGGGGCGATACGCTGGCAGTGGAGATGGTGGAATGGACGACCCTGGTGCTTATATCGTTGGAAACCAGCCTCGTCTTCTGTTTCTTCCGCAAAACCCCATACGTCGTACTAGATACCTAACGCGTAGGCTTATCTCGATCAAGCACACCCAGACCATTATCCGCGCCTACAATGAATCAGTTATACGAAATCCTCATGCTGTTCGGCCTTTGCCTCGCCGTCCCGTTCGTATCTTATCTGATCTTTATCACCGTCAAGGAGCCTATGCCAGTGCGCAGCTGAGGACATCCATCGTGCAAGGAATACGCGCCCATTTCACATCCACGGTTATGCACAAGATGTCATACGATCGGCTCGTTGGAAGGAACAAAACGATCAAGTGTACCAAGTAACACGGATATTCAAGCTATCATTGATGCCACCGAAAAAGCTGGTTGGTTGTGTACCTAGAATTGAATGTCCATTCATCACTCTCTTCTTCTATTCTATTTATGATCATGAACGTGGACGTGGGCTTCCCCGCGGTGTGAAGTGTGTGATGAGTGACACAGGCATCCAGCCAGTCGTGACGATAAGTGTCATCTACTAATGGATTCACTAATTATGCTGCACTTTCTACCTCTTCGTACATCTTTCGCCACACCGTCTTCTCCACATCTCGTGCACCACCCAATAACCTCTCAAGCTCGCGGTACCACAGTTTAGCAGTAAAGTCTCCCCCACCCGATATGCCAAACTCCCCAACCCCCCTCATCTGGCGCTGGATTCTCTTCAAAGAGTGGCTCCGACGCATGAAGATCAGAACGCGCAACTACCACGCTGGACCCAAGAAAACAGATCCTCAGTCAGACTTATACTACGACTATAGAACGACGCGGCCGAGACCGACGCAGACGGCTGAGAATGCGCATCCGGGGGTGGTGTATTATGCTTAGTAACGGGGGTGGTGGTTACGGCGATGTCTGGTAGGAAGAGACAGGTGGTTGGAACCTGTTTGTAACGGACGTGTGCAGTGAGAAGTGCTGGCTCTGAGAGAAGTAAGGCAAGGAAATGGCGGAGTTAGGGCACATGACGGAGTGATTAACGCTATGCTATTGAGACGCCATCGTGTGATCCAGATTTGGATCTAGAATAGACTTCCTTTTCAGACATCTCGTCCTGCGTTGGCTGGTCTGCTGTCGATATCATCATAATAACGCGTCGCGCTTACGTGTGCTCACGATAGATACATCTCTCATTCATTCACTCGTCTGAAAACCATACCCATCGCTCATCTTTCAACAACAGCGACATGGAGATCGAAAGCATAGCAGTAATCTGCCTCGTCATCCTCCTCGTCCTCCTCATCCAGATCATACTCACCTTCAAGCTACTCTTATCTCTCCACCATCGATCTCATAAAAGAGATGAGGAGCATGGCCTGCGCGCTATACCTATTATGCCTCAAGTCACATCTATACAGGAAGAAACCCAGCCGCCATCGCATAGCGTCGCGCAACGCCTTACTGTACCGGGACCGGCGTATCCGTCGAGCTCTAGATACAGTGTCCGATCAGACATCAGCGATTCGTCGTCCCATTACGAAGGGTCTCCGAGCCTCTGCCACGGAGCAGATGCTGTCAGTAAGGGTGGTAAAACGCAGGTATCGCACAGTGACTTGAGATATGACTGCGGAAACCCTTTTACGAACGACGCGGCGAAGAAGACGAAAAGTAAAGATATACTGGAAGAACTATGGGATTAAAAGCCTTAAGGTCGTTGAAGCAAAGCTGATGAGGGAAACAAACGCTGGGGGGACGAGTTAGGTGCGCATAACAGGCGCGTCTGGCAAGGTGACGCAACCACATGATATGAAAGGCAAGCCAGAATATGTATATATAGCGCCCTGCTACTACGCTACATTAGCTTCTCCGATAGCTTCATTCAGTCACAAAACAACCACCATCCATCCACTCAACCGACCACGAATCATGACAGGTATAATCCAAAACCCAAACCAACACCCTCCAAGCATACCCCCATGTTTTCCGTACTTCGCGCTAGGCGTTCTAGTAGGCATCCTCATAGCAGCACTATGCTGTGCCATATATGGCTGTAGTATAGTTCTTGCGAGAGAGAGAAGACCTGGTCTCAGGAGAACGCCTTCGGAAAGCTCATCAGGCTATTACGCTGATGACGAAAGCGAGTTGATTGGTAGTGACGCTTCATTGACACAGCATGTGTTGATCGAGCCGGATGAAACAGCGACGACACCTGTCATGTGGTCGGATGCCGGGCACTGAACCTGAAGATGATGATATACTTAGTGTTTGTGTGTCAGGGTGTGGATTTGCGCGCTGGCAATGAGTTGGTGGTTAGAGGATCAATCGGTTGCGTTGGCATCGCATCTATGACACCGCGACCCTGGCGTTCGATCAGATGTCGAACGGGGAGCAAACTGATTGCGTGGACTTCAAAGGCAGACAGCGTAGCTATCAAACGATTAGTGAAAGCCAACCGCTGAAGATTTACACCCCCGACCCCCCAGGGCACCAGCTCGCGTATAATCACCCTCCAAACTCTTCTCCACGCAGACGATGCCATCTCAATCCAAAAGCCATGAAGATAAAAGCAGAGCCTAGCGTAGCCATTGGAGTATACATGGTGATGGTCACCAGCTGTGTACTCAAGATACCCACAGTCCCACTAGCGACATCAATCAGACCAGGAACCTTCAGTAAGTGGAATCGTCGAGTGCTGGAAGAGCTGAAGCGAAGGCTCAAGAACGAAATCTATGGATTCCCCCAGGTCGACGAAAATCCTACCATGTCGGATGGGGAATATTTTGGATGGACGGCAGCGTGCTGAAATGGCACACGCAAGATACCCTAAATGTGCATTACTATCTTGAAAATCAGCATGTGAAACGTTCCTAGAAATCCGTCTATGCATCCTGAGGCCCCATGTCAAACAACAAGAACTCCGCAGGTTTCTCGCCCACACTCTCAATCTCAATCTTGCCAGGCCCGCTCACTCCCTCAATATACGCGCCATCGCCCTCTCCAAACACTTGATCCCCAATCTTGATCTGCGCCCCACCCTGCTTAGGCTGCGACCGTCCACCCATAACAACATGAGCAAACAGCTTCCTCGGCCCCTCAGCAACAAGCTCATGAACGACCTTCTTGCCCGGGCTCAAAATCGACGCATCCATGCTAAGATCAGCCTGCAGCCCAATAGCACCTTTACTCTTCTCCATCCTGTCCGTAGACTCCATTATCCTAACCAGCTTATCCGTCTTCTCCTCGTCGGTGAACTTCTTCGTCTCGTAGTGCGGCTTCAGACCGCGCTTGTTGGGCTTGGCCCAGATCTGGAGGAAGTGGACTTCGGAGTCGGTGTTGCGGTTGTATTCCGAGTGGCGGATGCCGGTGCCGGCGGAGGTGAATTGGACTTCGCCGCGCTTGAGGTTTTCGAGGTTGCCCATGCTGTCTTTGTGTTCGAGGACGCCGTTGACGATGTAGCTGAAGATGAGGAATTCGGCGTGGCTGTGCGTTCCTGTTTGGTAGTGTTAGAAAGGAGTAGGCGTGTATATGGGACGGGGTGTACGTACCGAAACCGGTGCCGGCCTTTACTCTGTCTTCGTTGATGACCCTCAGCGGGCCGAAGCTCTCGTGTCTGGGGTCATAGTACGACGCGAAGGAGAAAGTGTGGTATGTGTACAGCCAGTCGTGGTCGGCATGTCCGCGTTGCGACCAACCGCGCTTGGTGAGCTTCATTGAAGTTGGGCCTGCGGTCGACATTGCGCGTGTGGCGGGTTTGGTAAGAACAGCAGGGAACCAGATACTGCGGAACGTGCTTGAGAAAGCCAGGATGATTGCGAAAAGACCAACGACTACAGTAAGTGTCTTTGTGGTTGTCGAATACGATGTGTCTGTTGTAGTAGAGCGATGTTCACCAGGTATGTCTGTCATCACGAAAGGAAGAATCCTGGCATCGAAAGCGTCGAGGCGTCTTTATAGCTATTAGTAGGGGGAGAGTTAGTTCGCGCATCATGTCGAAGCTTCATTGACTTCGCGCATCATGTCGAAGCTTCATTGACTTCGCGCATCGCATTTGCAATGAGTGACTAAGGCACGGCCAGGTTAGTAACAGCCTCTTGTGGGGAAGAGAGAAGACGCTTGCTGACCAGGCGGATTACCGATGGATGACGGAATCACCCCTGCTTCTTTCTCAGCTAGCCTTCATTGGACGCTTGCCGAAGGCGTTGCGGAACAAGTCCGATCGCAGCACTACGACCAAACTATTGCGATTCGCGCGTTGTTTACCTACTACCGTTCTGAGTTGACGTACCGACACGAGGAAGAGTTGGAATCGTATATTACCAATTGTACTTGTGGTTGTGCAGGTTTGCAAGCATAATCGCGGATCGGTATCTACCCGTGAACCACCAACATGGCACTGACCAACTTCAACCCCGATGCATTCTTCGAGGCCTGGACAGAGAAAGAATACTCTCCAACCCATAGCAACAAGCCATTAGCACAATGCATCGGAGAATCCTTCGGCATCCCCCCAACCGACAAATACATCTACCGCGCCCAAGCCGAAACAACGCTCCACGCGACCCAAAGAGCCATCGAAGCGAAGAGAGCCCACGGTCTCCATGGATGGTACCACGATGACTCCGGAAAACCATTCGACCCGCCCCAGTTCCCAACACCCGAAGAAATCCAAGCCTACACCACCCTCTTCTCCCCCCAAAACAACCCCCCCACCGCCCTAAACAACTTCACCAAATCCGCAAAAGCCGACACTTTACGCAAACGCATAGGAAACCACCTAACAACCCGCTTCCTCAACACCTCAACCCAAACCCTGCTCCCAGCGAAACGCGACCCCAAGAAAGCCCCCCGCCAACACAAAAACCCCTATTTCGATCTGTGGGCCTACTCCTGCGAAGAACTAGAATGGGCGGGTCCTCTACCCTCAACAACAAACACCCGAATCTCGCATCACATCCTCCCAATCTTCTACCACCACTTCGGCTGCGTCGTCCCGTCTTACGCCGCTTTACACGTGCTGGCTAAGCTGGCTCAGCCGGCGCGGCCGGCAAAGGAAGATGTGTTGCCTATCCTCGATGTAGGGAGTGGAAATGGGTATTGGACGTATATGCTCCGCAACTTCCCTGTTGCGCATATTGGTACGGAGAAGGGACTTGATGTACGGGCTATTGATAATCAGGTTAGTGAGTATAGGGTGACGTGGATTGAAGATACGATTATTATGGATGGGAAGGAGTATCTTAAACGCCATGATGGCGGGAAGGGATGCGTATTACTGCTGGTATATCCACAAGCGACAGGGGGGTTCACGGGTCCGCTGCTTAAGGCGTTCGCTGGGGATAGGATTGTAGTTGCGGGGACGCAGAACGGGAATGGGTTTACGGGGTTCAAGGATGTGGTGGTTGATGAGTGGGTGGAGAAGAATCTTAAGCAGTTTGAGTTGGTGCTTAGGATGCCGTTGCCGAGTTTTGCGGGCAAGGACGAGGCGCTGTTTGTGTTTGAGAGGAGGAAGTAGGACGGTGGGATGGGTAAGGGAATGTATAGAGGTCACGGACGCAAGGTATAAAGCTTGTGTCATGCAGCACTGTATAGCTGCCCGTATTCATCATTCATAGCGTAGGACATGCCAGTACCTATCTTTACTTCATTTTCCTTGTCTACCACTTGGCCTCCTTCTTCGCCAAGAATGTGTTCAGGATAGCAACAAGCTTCTCCAGCGCCGCGAGCCACTTCTCGAGCTCAGCCTGCACTTTGCTTTCGTCATCGCCCAACTTTCCGTAGAAGTCCTTGCGGTAGGGTGTGGCGCTCATGGCAGCACTGAAGATGGGCTTGACCATGAAGGAGTGGTGGGGCTTGAGTGTGTTGCCGTAGGCATCGCGGAAGGAGTCGGCGAGCTCCTTGGAGGGGTTGGAGATGTTGTGGCGGAGGGCTTGGGCAGTGAAGTCGAGGCCACTGGGACAGATTAGCAACGTGATGTTGGGTTGTGAAAGGATAGCTTACCGGTTCAGCCATACGAGACCCTCGGTGGCGGTGTGCTTCTTCTCCTTGAGCTCGTTCAGGGCAAGCTCTTGGAGTGATTCTGACTGGGCGGGTGCTGCGAGCTGTCTGTCGCGGATTTTCTGTCTCGCATTAGTATAGCTGCGGCTGTAGCATCAATTAAAGTCCTCACCTTGATGTTGCCGCTCATGTCATTCTTGACAGGCTTGAACGCCACCGAGCCCAAGACGTCGAACAGGGTAGTCGTGCTCTCAGCTGCCTCTAGGAACTCATTCGTCGAGATAGCATTGTCCTTGGACTCATCGACGGGCACGTCCACGAAGCTCTTCTTGACCGTCTCGAAGAAGGTTCCGCCGGGAGGATACGCAGCAGCCATTGTGGGGTAGTACGGGGTGTTTTGTTGTAGTGTTGGAAAAAGCAATTGAGGTTCAGATGCGAGAAAGGCAGAAAGACGTTTGTTATGGCAAAGGTGGTCTCGGCCCAAGCGGTGAGCTCTGGTGCGTTCGACACGCGTGGCTTTGGTGGGGCATGCGGCTGCAGTGAGCTAGCGCGGGGAAGGCGCGACGCACAGGGTCTCGAGGGGGGAACTGCGAGCGGCTAGCTCACGGTGCACATGGGCGCTGCATCTGTCTTGGGCAGCGTCGTCGGGACGCAGAATTATGTCCGGATGAAGTTTGTCCTGCGCGGAGAAAGAATCTCCGGCAGTAGTGACCTGCCTGCGGTATAAGACATCATGAGCCTGCTGTCGTCGTCAGATCGCGAGAGAACACCACCACCTGCAGGGTAATATATCGCCATCCCGATCTCTATCAATCGGACCTTCTGATCCTTGCTTGAACATATCTCCGAACCTACAGCAACCACAACCACTAAGATGCCGTCACATATCCACTCTGTTACCAACATTCACCGTATAGCCTGCATCCCCGGCGACGGCATCGGCGTCGACATAACAGAAGCCGCCATCCAAGTCCTCAACGTCTTGAGCAAAACCATCGGCGGCTTCGAATTCGACTTCACAACCTTTGACTGGAGTAGCAAGAACTATCTCGAGCGAGGATGGTACATGCCACCTGACGGTCTCGAGCAACTGAAAGCCTATGATGCCATCTACTTCGGTGCCGTCGGCTGGCCCAACGTGCCAGACCATATATCCCTCTGGTCCCTCATCTTGCCAATCCGAAAGTCGCTGAACCAGTACGTCAATGTCAGACCCACACGTATCCTCCCTGGCACCACATCCCCTCTATCAAACTGTAAACCCGGCGATCTCGACTGGATGATCATCCGCGAGAACAGCGAGGGCGAGTACTCCGGCCAAGGCGGCACATCTCACGAAGACAGCCCGCACACCATCGCCACTGAAGTCAGCATCTTCACTCGCGTCGGCATCGAGCGCCTAATGCGGTATGCATTCGAGACCGCGCGCTCACGACCACGCAAGAAGCTCACCATGGTGACCAAAAGCAATGCACAGCGCCACGGCATGGTCCTCTGGGACAAAGTCTTCTACGAAGTCGCAAAACAGTACGAGGATGTGGAGATAGACAAGATGCTTGTGGACGCCATGACGGTACGCATGACGCTGCATCCCTCCTCGCTCGACACCATCGTCGCGACAAATCTACACGCGGATATCTTGTCTGATCTTGCGGCTGCGCTGAGTGGCTCAATTGGTATTGCGCCGTCGTCGAATCTCGATCCTACGAGGAAGAACCCGAGTATGTTTGAGCCTATCCATGGGTCTGCGCCGGATATCGCGGGCAAGGGGATTGCGAATCCCGTGGGTGCGTTCTGGAGTGCGGCGGAGATGGTGAGGTGGGTCGGGGAGGAAAAGGCGGCTGATGGGTTGATGAAGGCGATTGAGAATGTTACGGAGAGGGGGGTTAAGACGAAGGATCTTGGTGGAAGCGAGAACACGAAGGGTGTGACCGATGCGGTTTGTAAGGAGATTGAGACGCTTTTCAAGAAAGACTGAATGGGGTAGATATACATGCACATACCTACTACTACCACAGCATTTATTACCATCTTGATGTTTCAGGGTATCAACCAAATCCATCACCCATCCAAAAACACAGCAGGAACCTCACTCCTCCCCTCCACAACCCTACTCCTGTTCCCCCTCTCCCCCCTCACCCTCTCATCCCCCACCTCCCTCAGCCCCAACCAGTCCCTCCAAACCCTGACCGCCTTCCCCTGTATCAACGCCTTGCTAATCGGCCCAAAATCATTGCTATCGAGACTCTTCCGCCAATTATCCCCCTCAATCCACACATGTCCATACGGCACAACAACCTTGCCCACTTCCTCCCCATCTCTACCCGCAACGCTGTCCTCGTCGTGATCAGGTAGTCCGTCTGGTACACCTTTCAACCTGTCCTTGAACGAAGCAGGATCAAGCGCGTAACCCCGTGTAGGATACACGGTATCCCCTTCCACCGCGACTACGCGTTTTATTCCCATTTCCCCCGGTTTATGCGGTTTCCAGAACGTTACTACGTCGCCTCTTTTTACGCCCCAGAATATAGCGCCATCCTTCCCATCTTCCCCCTTGTCTCCTTTCACAGCCCGTTTTTTGCCATCTCTGCGCTCCTGATACGGCCGCACAATAACGTAATCTTCCCGACCTGTCTCGTGTGCATCGGGACTGAGCGTGGGTGCCATGGAGGAGCCGCGCACATGCTGGATTTCAATGAAGTGGTCGCGGATCCAGAGGAGCGCGCAGATGGCTACGATGCCGTTTGTGCCCCATTTTAGGTAGCGGCCGCCTGTGCGAGCGCGTGCGGTTTCATGCCATCGGGGTGGTGGTGGTGGTGGTGGGGGAGCGGTGCGAGATGGTGTTGCTGGGGTGGGCTTTGATGGATGCGGAGTGCGCGGGGCTGGATTTGCGGGTCGAACCGGTAGTGAGGGCTTCGCGAACGCTTTCAGTGCAGTAGGAGGTTTCGCAGGAAGCCGGATGGGAGGTTTGGGTGGCATTGGGAGATTGGGGTTGTGATGGGGTCTTGGTCAAGGTAAGGCGATGTTGCTCGGCAATACTTGCCCGCGTTGCCGTTGGACGTTGGAGGTGCTGCTATTCTTCTGCAAGACCGCATCTATGGCACACATCTAATATCACTACGAGCTCAGGCGGCGCTGATATCAAAGACATATCAAAATGACCGTTTCTAGTATTTCACGTAAGTTCCGGAAATAGTGAATCGATCATAACGTGCAAAGTTCAAGAGGTATATCTAGCTAGATGGCAGCTATAGTACAAGGCCTAATACATATCCACAGTATGCAATCGCTACCATTCGGTCGTTCAATGCTCGTCAAATCCATAACCTAATCTACTTCAGGGCCTTGATGACGGCGTCGGCGTACTCGAAGGTCTTGGCCTTGCCACCAAGGTCACCGGTGATGGTCTATAATATCGTTAGCATGTATTCATATACAAAGAAAGTGTCCGTGACTTACCTTGCCCTCAGCAAGAACCTTGAAGATGGCCTGCTCAATGTTGGCGGCCTCCTGGGTGAGACCCATGTGTCGCAGCATCATGATGGAGCTGAGAAGAAGCGCGGTGGGGTTAGCGAGCTGCTTGCCAGCAATGTCGGGCGCGGAACCGTGGACAGCCTCGAAGATGGAGCAGTTGTCACCGATGTTGCCGGAGGGAGTAAGACCGAGACCACCGATGAGACCAGCGCACATGTCGGAGAGAATGTCTCCGTACAAGTTGGGCATGACGAGGACCTTGTCGTTGTAGGGAACAGGGTCGGTGACCATCTTCAAGCAGGTGTTGTCCAGCAACTCGGCGTCGAACTCAATGTCGGGGAACTCCTTGGAGATTTCGCGGGCGGTGCTGAGGAAGAGACCGTCGGACATCTTCATGATGGTGGCCTTGTGCACAGCGCGGACCTTCTTCCTGCCAATGTCGCGGGCGTGCTGGAAGGCGTATCGCAGGACGCGCTCAGAGGCCTCGCGGGTGATGAGCTTGATGCTCTGGACAACGCCATCTACGACAATGTGCTCGATGCCAGAGTATTCTCCCTCGGTGTTCTCACGGATCAGGACAGTGTCTACGTCGTCGTAGGGGGTCTTGTAGCCGGCGATGGATCTGCAGGGGCGGACGTTGGCGAAGAGGTTGAAGGTACGGCGGAGAGTAAGGTTGAGCGAGACGTGGCCCTTGCCGATGGGGGTTGCGAGGGGGCCCTTGAGAGCGACCAAGTTCTTCTTGACGCTGGCGATGGACTCGTCGGGGATGACCGTCTTGCCGTCCTCGTTCAGGCGCGGGGTCACGTCGACCGACTCCCACTTGATTGGCACGTTGGCGGCCGAGTAGATGTCCTTGACCGACTGCGCAATCTCGGGGCCGATACCATCACCCTCGATTAGAGTGACGGAGTACTTGCCGTCGCTGCCCTTCTGTCCGTGGAACTTGGCGACCTCGGAGGCGTATGTGCGGGCGGACATCTATGTGTGTTAGTAGAGTTCCAGGCTATTTTTCTCTTCCTATACACCCATTGTCTTGAGGCGCAAGAATCGGGTGTCCCGCGGGAAGCTCACCTGGGACAGCGCGGGCGCCCATCGTGCGCGGTTAACCTGGCGCATGCATTGCCGCGCGGGGGCGGCGAAGGAGCGAGCAGCCAACATGTTGAGGGTATGGAGATGTTGTCACGACCCAATTGGAGCTACACTGTGGTGGTAGCAGGTCGTCGAGGTGGGTGGTCGCGGCGGGAGGGTTGCGCAAAGCTCGGATACAGAAAAAGAAAGCTCCACCGGCCGCGGGATGTCTTCGTGCGCCAAACCGGTCCATTCCGCCTCCGTCATGGCATCCCACCCGCAATAGCCCTGCATTCTCATGCACCCTCGGTTAACGCTAAATTATGGACTGGCGATACTCTGGAAGCCTCACGACTGACATTCACTTGGGAAAAGGCGACGTTATACTGCACCTTCACAACGACGTCACTCGGAGCAACGGAATGTCTCAACCGAGTGCTTGTCACATGTCACGGTACAGCAAAACAGTCGCATCCATGAATTACACCATGCACTACAATATCCTACACTTCACCTCAACAGCATGATCGAATGATCGAATTGTTCCGCTTTATTTCCCATCTCTCTATTCATCTTATCTACCCCTCCTAAAAACACGTTCCGGCTCCCGAACCCTCTCATGCATCTCATATTCACTTGCTAAGCTTTTCTGCTCCTCTTTCTCCTCGCGCTTTCTACGAGCCAAACGAGCGACCCCAGATGATAACGCACACAGCCAAAGCATCATTATGACCATAATCGCCGCGGAAATGGCACCGAAGATGAAGAAGCCGAGCCAGATACGGTATTCGGCGCTTGAAGTGTTTGGTGGGTGTAGAGGCCTGGGATAGACGGAGGTCATGTTGTTTTGTAGTGGCGAAGCATTGGTGGTATTAGTAGCCGCGAGGGCGAGGCCGCTGGAGTAAGGAACGGTGTACGGAGACGCCATGTCTGAAGTCGATTTGCGCGTAGGTATGAGAAGGTTGCTACTATGTCCGTGTGCTTTCTTAGCAGTGTGCTGATACTTGGAGTAGGAGAGGAACAGACTCTAGACTCTACTTCGTCGGGCATTGTGCGCCAGGTTTGCTGAATCTTCACGATCTCATGGATCCGACAGCCTACAATGTGTTGAATAATACCTTTTAGAATGTCGCCGTTGACGTGACTAGCGCTCAGCGTCATCGAACCCGACACTGTGAGCTCACAGGCCTAATGTCCAGTGATAGTCACCATATGGTGCGGGATCTGTACGGACACCGCGATTGAGCTACTGTATACAATTGATCTTCCGCAATCTTCCTAGGTCCTCGTTTATCCCAACTACGACCAGACGTAACAAGACGAAATCACCAACATTACTTGTTCAACATCCAACATGTCGCAAAACAATACTATGGCGGCTTTTACTTGGCCTAATGCCGCGCAAGAAACTTCTTCCTCAGGTACGATGACTTCGTCTTCTGTTACCACTTCGACTGCAGTCGATTCTGGTGTATTCTACTCATCGGATGTCGCTGCATCGACGTCTACTGCTTCAGACGGGGGAGCGTTCTTTTCTTCGGACGTCTCTACGACTGCTGTTGCCTCCGCCACAAGCACTTCAACAGCAGTAGATCCTGGTACCTTTTACTCGTCGGCTGTCCCTACGTCTACTTCCACTGCATCCGATGGAGGCACATTCTTCTCTTCAGACATTCCCGTTTCTAGCATCGGCTGCCACCATTGCACAGCTTGTACGAAGACGACCTCAACCGCCAGTGCTCACGCAAGTGCGTCTCCCTTCCTAAAGGCAGTCTCGAACAATCCTTGGAATCCAAATGTAGCACCGCCGATTGATGCGTTACCATCGTACGTCGATTATGGTACGGTGTCCACCCTGATGCCTAAAGCCACCGGAGTCGCTTTCGATCGCGGCACACCTTTCGAAATGACTGATCCCATAATGCCAATAGCAGATCAGTCGTCTGATCTTCATTCAACCTTCGCCAAGCGAGACAGTCCCCGCTTCGCGAAAAACCCAGGCCACATCATCGGCGTCATCATACTGATCCTTGGTGTCGTCCTCGTATGCTTCCTAGCGATCAAGTACTGTAGGGGTCTAATTCCCACGACCCATGACCCGGAAAAGGGTGATAGCCGCCGTCGCTACCCACATTATGAAAAAGAGGTCGTCCGTGGACGACGACGCCGCCGTGACGGCTCACCTTCCACCACCCATTATGCTGACATACCAATTTCGGAGGGATATGGCATGGATCCGGTTGACCTTGCTCGCGCACAGAACTGGCAAGACGGCTTCGACGAAAAAGGTGCGTATGCGACGCGAGACCACGTAGATCGAAGGACATCCGCTGATAACTTCCAGTCAGTCGCAACGCATGGAACTGGTGATAATGTTGGATATCGACTACAATTACCCAGCTTTATACCCACGCGCAGCTCGAATCCAAAATCCCGTCCTGTGACCGATCTGCCGGCGCTCGCCCGTAATCCGGAGTACCCAGCCGGTCAGCCAGTTTCGCCGTTGAGTGCAAACGGCCCACCCCACGATTATAACCGCACGCGAGATTACAGCGACGTATCACCGCTACATTCGCCCACAATGCATCGCGAGCACCACAGGTAGATGTTTTGGTCGACAGCGAAGATGTGGTGTGGTTGCTGAAGATCAAACAGGTACAGCTGTCAGACGCGTTTCCAGCTAGTGGAGTTTAGAGTTTCGCATAGGTATCCTGCAATTTTGCTTTTTTAATACCGAGACTCGTTACTTGATACAGTGAGATTGGTTCTGCGCCGGCAATATCGTTGGTTTTCGGGGTTATTTTGGGGTGGGTTTCACTTCTTTCATTTGCTGGGGGCTGTGCTGGTGTGGTTTAACTATCGTGAAGGTCCCGTCCCCACTTGCCATTCTTACCTGCGCATTCGTTCTTTACCTACACACTCATTCAACAACCACACACTCACTCGTTCGATCGCAACTCTCCAATACAAATAACATATCTACAGTCTTTTCTCTATTCATCGCACAACATGCCTGCACTAAAGTTCTCACACCGCGCTGAGCCCATCAACGCCGAACAACGCATGATCGGTCCCATTCCTTTACCATGGTTCATTCCCATGTGTGTCTTTGCGCCTTTCTTCCTCTCGTTCATATGCTGGGTATTCTATCAACAAACCGTGACGCGGTACAAGAACAAGAAGCTATTGGCAGCGCAACAAGAGCAACAGCGCTTAGCTGCTAAAGAGGTGGAGACGCAGATGCAGCAGTTCATTGGGTCGAGCGTGAACAACGCGAATATTCGCGCACCACCAAGAGCGATGAGGCATCCTGCATACAGATGATTGTGATCTGGAAGGATTCAACACGGGCGTCATGGAGATGGTCGCAGCATGACAGGCATGATCATGTGCCGTCCATCCGTTTCAGCTCGGGGATACCAGCAGTAAGTAGTCCACAGTATTAACACAATTCGCAACATTGTCAACTTACGACATTCTACCAGAACACTCTAAACAGCTATTGTGAAAGCATCATGTCTCACGATCATTCACACCACATCGCCACTCGTTCTACAAAAGACCTTCCATACCTCGTCACAAGCTTACATCACCAAGCTCCATCTACATCGCATTTCACGATAGTCTTGAAGCCGGACTTCCAACTCACATCCCGAATTCAACAAACCAACACAACACCATGGCCCCATTAGCCCCTTCCATCATCAACGCCCTTTACTCGGAGCCCACCTCCACCTACTCCATCCCCGCCATGCCGCTTGTCACTCAGCTCTCCGCGCTGGCGACCATCGTCACCCCGACGACTCCCTACACACCCATGGCCTCTCCGTCTAGTATCTCAGACATCCTCCACGAGATCTCCAAAGCAGATGTCGCTGCTGAGCCTACTTCCACTCTGGACCTCAAAGTGAAGTCCAGCAGCTCTGGCGCTGAAGGCGGTTTGTCGACTATAGCTGTAGTCGGCATTATCGGTGGTATTCTTGTGGGTATGCTTATCCTAGGATTCATTGTTGTGAAAATGTGCCACCACTAAGTGCGGATGATGGTGGGTTAGTTGTGTCACATATGGAAGAATAGGGATGAGAAGGTAGATCTGAGGATGTTTCTTGGTTGTTAAATGATGGGATAGATCTATCCAGTTAGATGTTGGGTAGATGAGAAGACGATTTCATGCCTTTATCATTCTGTGCGCTCGTGCTATGTTTGCGTCAAGTGTAGTGTCTCTCCTGGCGAGCACGCAAAATCAGCGTACCTCACGCTCGCTGCCCGCGTACCCCACTGGCTATCTTCTACGCCGCTGTCTCCTAGGCGTTTCTTCAGCTGCGCTCCAACCCTCCATTTCGATATCCAGATCGTCCAGCTCGGCCGCCAGGTCTTGTCGCGGCTTCTTCGCCTTTCTGGCTGGTTGATCGCCGGGAGCGTCAGAGTCAGATAGGAAGCTGTCTCTTCGTCGCTTTGTGTTGCGACTAACGGAACGAACGGATCGCTCTTTCTGGTGATGTTTCTGGCTAGATGATGGAGACGACGTTGAAGATGCTAAGTAAGGTGAGTATATGAGCCTGAATGGGAAGCATGGTAACTCACTGCTATCCTCGTCATCCGAGTCCACGATGAAGCGTCGCTTTCGTTGCGAGATTGGTGACTTGGAACTACTCGTAGATATTGGGGTCTTGCGCTCGAACGTGTTGCCACTTGGGAGACCACCTTCTTTTGCCAGTGCGTTCCTAAATGCATTCGTCAGATACTGTGTCCAGTCGTTCCTACGCGTTCTGCTTACTGCACAGCATACTCCACCATCTCGTATTCTACCTCCGGGCTGGTCTCCCCGTCACTCAGATCTACGATCGCTGGTATACGAATCCCTCCTGCTTTGCGATTGATAAGATCGAGTTGCGCCGCTGCAACCCGGAAAGCGGCATTGGATGGGCGGCACCGTTGCTTTGGAAGACGTTTTGGTTTGGTGAACGAGAATTGGGGGCAGTCGACTGCCATGACGGGAAGTTGAAGTGAGAAGGATGATAGGGTAGAGGACGGAGATGTGATGGATGGTAAGGATGGTGTACTGTCAATTTCACCTGGAAAACCGAGGTGACTGAGAGCACGCTGCCACAGGTAAGAGAGCATGGCGTTTATCTATGTTGTTTGCGCTAAAGATGCTTTTGCTGTTTGTTGTCTTGCCTGTGAGACTCCAATGTCTCAGCGCTCGTTTGAAAGGTGACAGCAGGATCGAGCAGGCATTGAATGGAGCAATCGCAGAACAAGGCGCTCATGCCACAAAGTACAATTAAATATCACGTAGCTAGCAGATGGCTGCAGCTCTGTACACTTTGTACGACGCTGCGCGGAATCGTGTATGCATTGACAGAATATTGCAGCAACCCGAAATCGACCTGTCATTTCTTCCACATACACCAAACGCCGGGTATCAATACCGCTCAATCTACCTGTCGCTAAGTACAATCGAACCACTCTTTACATCCTTCAAACTCTAGCCCTTTTCCTCATCAGTCTGGCGGTGTATGCAAAGCGCGGCTGCATGTCTATATCCAGATCTAATGGGTCCTCGCTGTCAAACATCTCAACGTCTCTGTCTGCACGTCTACTGCGTACCTCAACACCGAGAAACTCATCAGAGCCATTAGAGATATCAGAATTGAGATCGTAATGAACAGTATTATCGGGGACGACGAACTCGCGGTCGCTGCTGGTCTCTCTGGCGTGCGTAGGGTTCATTGAAGACGACTTCGTTCGTTTGGCGCTCGTATTTGAGCAGTGTTTTGCACTTGAATTTGCGCTCTTGGAAGGCTTTGCATGATGGTGTAGACTCTTTGACTTTGTAGCTTTGCTTTTCGGCTTGGAATGTGGTCTCGATGCGATTGTAGCGGCTGACTCAGGCTGAGGTTCATCGTCGTCCCACTCAAAAGCGGGATCGTTGGGGTCTATCTTGACCATGACCTCTTCGCCGTCTGCATCCAAGCCTGGTTGATGCCGTGCCGGTGGTGCTTCACTCATCCTGATGGCTTGTTTCTTCGCCAACGGTAGATCGCCTTCGCTGTCCATGATGAGGTGATAGAGATCCACAATGGGTAGCGCGGGTGCTACAGCCATTAGCTGAGCGACCTTACTTCTCAGACCGAAGTCGTCGATATCCATAAGACTCATGTTGATAGTCCCAGGCTTGCTCTCTTTCCGGCTTTCATTGAGTGCGTGAGGTTGGCGTGTGCGTCGCGTGGCAGGCTTACGGATCGGTGCTGCTTCTCCACCGCCATCAGAATCTCGTTGTAGTGTTTCTTGGGGTACAGCATGCGATCCATCCTTTGCGGGCCCGCTAGATGTTGGCGAGGAGCGTCGTAGGACGAAGCCTATGGGTGCATGCAACGTATTCGGTAATGCGCGCGGGCTCTCACTCGTGCCATCGTAGCGGAAACCTCGTAGGTTGGGCTCGGCGAGTGAGACATGCGTTCGACGAGGGTCAAAACTACCGATGTTAGCGTAGAACAGGCGTATTGTGAGCGCGATTTGTCTTGACTTACCGCTGGGGAGTGCTTGTCGGCGCGTCATCATCGCTATCGAGCGTGATTGGCAAGTCCTGGGATGCGCCCACTCGGAATCCGGGACTAAACTTGGAGCCAGCTTTGGGGAGCTTGCGCACCGAAATTTGAGGTTTTCGCCTCGCTCGACCGCGTCTCTCTTTGCCTGTTGCTGGACCCATATTGATTTTCTTGATGTTGCGCTGGAACCCCATATTATCCTCCTTCTGACGAGGGTAATTAGGCTTACTTTGTCGAATGGTTTGACGGGGGTTGGGCGTACGGCCGAGAGAGGGCAGAGACTGGTGCGGATCAAACGGATTGAGCCTCGAAATCTCCAGCAGCGTTGCAGTGCGGTATTGCGGCAGTCCACATCGCACTGGCGTATCTTTCCTCCCTCTCAAGATATCCTGATACTGGCTGCTAAGACCATAAGGCAACAATATAGGAAAACAGGTATCCATGGCAAAAAGTGATTCGAAATGGCAAGAGTGAGTCGGGTATATTGGAGGTGAAGGAGAGGTCTAGCGAACGGTCCGGGACCGGAGGCAGATTGGTCAAGCAGGCGGTATCCTTGCGCAAAGAAGTGAAAGAGGAGAGACGATTGCCATCGTGTGCCGGGCGCTGAGAGGAAGCTTGTTGGTGGGGTAGGCCTACGACGAGGAAGGCACAACCTGATCAGCCATGCGGACGACAGCTTTCAACCGCTGATGTGTGGCCGTCGCGGTAAGAGATCCAGCAGTAGTCTCTACCCTATAGCTTGCATCGAAAATCTTGCAATTATGGCATCTCCAATGACATCCGCAATGTGCACACCCAAGGTCATTGTCAACGCTGTTGTCGCCGTGGCACTCACAACACTGCCATCGCCAACACGGACGAGCGTCTGCCATCGTCAAGCTTGATCGAGGTGCGGGTTCAAATAATGAAGGAAGATGAGACACAAGACACGATAGTAAACAATACCTCACATGTTATCGAGCTGAAGATCCGGTGAGGAGCCCCGCCATGCCACCTGCCACCCATTGGACGCAGCGCAACTTTGCGCGCTCATGCTTCTCAGTATGATACCAGTCACGAAATTAAGCTTAATGGCAGAGAGCAAGGCAATACAGAAGAATGCAACAAGAACAGAACCCCAGCATGGAAGTGCGTGGTACGACCGTGAGACGCTAAATGACGATGCAGCGCATATCCAAGAGAAACCCCGCCCATCGGATGGAGACTTAACTCATGGGTAGGATGGGCTTAGCTGGATTGACTGTAACACTGCAGACAGTCTTTCGGGGCATGACCCCATATGTAGTATCAAGGTAAGCATATCGAGAGAGCTGAAGTGTCTGGCACTGATGATCGGTCGCGCCCAGGAGTGGTGGGCATGATGTGGGTGGGACGGGCGCTGAGTCAGCCCGGGAGCAAGCGCCGGCCTCGGCTCACACGAGGAAGCTACCGTACCGCGCGCCCCCAGGGCCGCGCCCGCTGATGTTCATAGCACTCCATCATCGCATCTCTTTGCGCATCAACCTTAACTCCATCACGCGTTTGATTTGTGCTATGTCATAGGGCGTACATACACCCCCAGTCTCAACAACCGTCAACAAGCGACGCCGTGGCAATAGGCTGTACCCACCGCGGAGACAATACGAGCAGCCACAATACTGCAGTCATGCTACACCATATATCCTGCAGCTATACCATGTCCAGCAGTACCAC
Source organism: Alternaria conjuncta (assembly GCF_024043145.1). NCBI lineage: Eukaryota > Fungi > Ascomycota > Dothideomycetes > Pleosporales > Pleosporaceae > Alternaria > Alternaria conjuncta. The sequence goes on along the minus strand of NW_026250111.1, from coordinate 138,825 downwards.
AAATGACGCGATCTTACCTAGACCGGTGATGGTATTTGGACCGGGATGATGAGACGGTACTCAGCAGCCAATCAAGCACGCGACGTGTGGTGAGGCACGGCTGAGATCTGGGGGCCAAAACGGAAATCCTGTTCTTAGGATTTCGGAGGTAATAGCTTTAATAGCGCCTCTGCGACAACAAAGTGGGCGCGTGCCCAGCCCAAAGTCTACGGTATACTTACTCCGAAGTTGACCTCGATCTTTTGCAGAAGAGACAAACACTTCCAGACTTAGCGACAGACCTGCTGGCCCCCGTGAGGCTATAGCTTCGCTGCTTCTAGAAACCCTCGAAGTATTCTTGTGGGCACTGAAACATGAGGTTTGGGCGTGGGCGGGATAGTCCTGAACCTACAGATCCGGTCTTCGACGAGGACCAAGATCTCAGCGAAGTCTGGCCACAGGTCGTGCGGCAGTATGAGGACACCACCAAGAAAAAGCTAGATAGTACTACTACCTTCAAGAGCTTCCAGCTGCAGATTGATGCAGACATCAAAGAGTCAACGACGAAAAGCCACCAACATGCTCGAACTGTTCTCAACAATGTCGGTACCTGTCTCGAGAAGTTTGGGAGCATTGTCGCACAAGGGGCAAGTGTAATCTTCGGACCAACTGCTCAATGCTGGAATGCGATAAGCTTCGTGATTCAAGCAGCACGCGGCATCAACGATATGATGGACGGGTTCGTCACTCTAATGGAACGCTCATCCGCCTTCTTGCGACGTCTTGTGTACTTTCTGGAACAAGAGGCCGGCAAAGATGGAGCCTATTTGCCGCGCCCTCTTCGTAGGCCAGCATACGAGATTCTATCACAGTTTCTGGGTGTGCTTCGTTCTTCCTACAAGCTAGCTACCAGCACAAGAGAGCGAATGAAGTCGATGGCCGGAATCATTCTCTTCAACTCGAACGATGCGGTCGCAGAGTCACTCCAGCTCATGGAAAATCATATTCAGGAGTTCACCAGAGCCGAGGCTGATGTCATACTAGTAGGAGTTCGAGGGCTTGCGAAGCATCTCGTCAAATCTGACGAGGAAAGAGCCCGCCACCAGAGTGAAATACTTGAATACCTCCAAGCCACATACAAAGTCGGTGATCAGGTTCTGAGCGTCACTCAGCAGATGAAGACTACTCTGGACGGTCGAGCTAATAAAGACCAACAGAAAGAGAATTTGGTCAAGATAGCGAACAGTTTGGGACTGAAGAAGCCTGGGGACTGGGAGACTTGGACCAAGCGGCACAGTGAGCTCTGCAAAACGCATGTGGAAGGGACAGGAGAATGGCTCAGTCAAGACGAGCCTGCATTCAGCCACTGGGCTGATCTGGAACAGCACGAAAAGAAGGTCCTCTTCCTGAAGGCCGACTCAGGTTTCGGCAAAACACATCTTTTCAACCACGTTGTTTCTCATCTCGAAAAGAAATGTCGGGCTGCACGCGGACCTAATCAGGCTTTTATCGCTTACTATTACTACGGAGATGAAAAAGACGACTCCCTCGAACGGTGTATTGGGTCCATCATATACCAGTTTGCAGCTGCAGATGTCGGATATGCTCAAACTGTAGCAGACGAGTGCACGCGACTCGCAAGCATTGCGCGAGCTGAGGATCGATGGCATAATCTTGTTTCGGGATTACAGCGCGCCATGAAAGGGACTTATTTCATATGCATGGACGGTTTCGATAGTCCTGGCCAGCTGGACAGTGTAGAGGTGATGATGTTAACTATCGCCGGCCAAGCTGCGTCTTCAGCCAAGTCTAACGGGGTTTCCCTACGTCTCTTCGTGTCCGGAAACGACGATGCGCTTTCTGAGATCTCGCAACGAGTTAAAGATGTCGACACCATTCTTCTCGGGAAACGCAGAGTCTCTGCCCAATCCATGGAACGAGCGGGCAACAATGCAAATATAGCCTCAGACTCGCTGCCGAACGCAAGCGATCTGAGAGCTGTCACAAGCGCCAGGATCGAGGAGGTTTGCAAAACTAAACCTGGTCTGAAGGCTCTTCTTAGCGACGCGAACATCGAGCTTTTGCTTGAAGGCATACGCGGAAACTACAGAAACTTGGAGGCCAAGTTGACGGAGATCAACGCTTGCGACACTAAAGGAAAAGTTCAGGAGGTCATCAACAACACAAGTGCCGACATGAACGCCGTACAGAGAAACAGAATCAAGACGCTGGACGCTCTTCTGACTTCACGTCAGGCTCAGGTGCTCAATTCTCTTCTTGTGTGGATTGCAGGCTGTACCTACCCACCAAAGATCAAGCTTCTCGAGAGCGTTCTTTTCTTCACCTTTAAGGAGGACTTCCTCCTCACAGATCAAATTGCTACTACCTACTCGCCTGTGCTCACGATTGACAAGGAGGGCAGGGTGGAATTCAAGGACGGCCTTAGGGATATTTTGTCCGTGGATACTTCCTCGGGAGCCGAATCTGCGATCGCTCAGTTACATGCTGAAGCGATCACTACTGCCGAAGTCGAGCTTTGTCGCCGGTTCATACGAAAAGCTTGTGATGCAACAGATTACGCCAGGTTTAGGTTCGATGATTTCTTCCAGGCCATGGCACAAAAGGTACATATTCACCTCGATGACGACAACACTGTGAACGTTACCATGATCAGCTTGTGCATCGATGTTCTGTTCGACAGTCGGAAGGACGGAAGCCTCGAAGCAATGCGCGACCATGCTTCATTGTGGTTTTATGAGTATCTTAAGGCCTTGGTCAAGACGCTCGATGATTTTGAGCCACAACGAAAGTTTATGACTGGGATCGGAGGCAAGCTGGTTGACTTGTTCTGCGACCCCAAGATGATCGATATGTGGTTCTCCAAGAAGAATTTGTCGTGGTTGAAATACGATTACCTGTATTCTGAAGAGAACCTCGACGCTATCTTGGCGTTGCTGAAGAATTCGCAAGTGGCCAAAGGCTATGCAAAGGATGCAGAGAAGAGTGAGTGGGTAAAGTCCATCATTTCAGATGCCGCGAGCAAATACTCCGTTCTCGAGCGCATCGCAGCGCGGCTGGCGACCCACTGGTTTAGCTGTTCGACTGGAACAACAGACAAGGATTACCTTTGGATCTCATGGGGTATTGTAGCCAAGGTGAGTTCTTCCTGACAATTCTGAAAGGTTATCTGACACCGATAAACAGCTATCCAAGCCAGACAGACCTTTTGAAGAATGGAACCCGCCTTCGAACGCAGAGATCGACGAGTACATTGGTTGGGTGAAGAAGCACAAGCAAATCGAAATCGACAACTCCACCTGGGATTACCGCGTAGGCGCTACGTATCTCGTCTTTGAGCATTACAAGGAAGCTGTTATTGCGTTGGAGAAAGCGAAGCAACACCCTCGGTCAAACTGGGGACTCTTCTTCGGTCTAGCAAAGGCCCATGAGAATGAAAAGAACTATCGTGCAGCCCTCGGTTACATGCAGGATTTCAGGTCGCTCGGCGAAGGGTCACTGGAGACGGATGATGCGTACAAGGAGGCCTACTGGGACCTGCTCAGGACGGAAGGAAACTGCTTTAGGAAGTGTTGCGACTACGACCTGGCTATCAGATCCTTCCAGGAGCTTTTGAGCCAGGATATCGAAGAAACGTCTGATATGAATTGGCTCTGCTTATACGCTCTTTCAGGTATCTTCAAGACCTGGACCGACACAAAGCGCTTTCAATCTATCATCGAATACATTCGCAATTGGAAGGATGCAACAGCCAACAACCGTGGCCCAACATACTGGTTACGGAGAGCAGCATACGAAGATGACGTCCATGCATGCATCATTGCGGCTGCAAAACATGTCGGAGCTGTGGAAGAAGTCATCTCTCTGTACCAGGAGGCTATAGACTACAAGTCGCCAGACCCTTCTACTGGAGAGGAACCGGGGGTAGATAGTTCTGCCGAAGCAACAGGACAGCTGCAGCACTTCCAGGCTGTCCTCAGATTCCACGGAAGTACGTCCCAAGATGATCAGTACCGGAGTATACAACACTGGGAAGGGATTGTCCTGCAATCAGACCAGAATCCAACGTTGTTTATGCCAGCATGGAACGCGGCCCGGAAGTTGGCCCCGATTCTTCTTGACAAGGGAGTTGCTGAGCTTGCAGCAGCTCCCTCGAGCGCTTGCGAAGACTACACCAGCCGATTGAAGAAGCTTGTCAACCTAAATACAACGATTATCCGTAATCTTCGTCAAGGAGCTTCCGACCCTCGCCTTTGTTTAGCAAGGCTATACTGCCTCAAACAAGACAATAAGTCAGCTGCTGCGCAAGCGCAGGCTCGGCTTTGCAGTGTCTTCGACAAGTGGCCTGAAGCTCCTGATGATGATTCACTCTCTCTTCGTTTCTCGAACCTCGCTCAGACGTTGACTGTCCTCGACAAAGATGCGGATGCTGTTGCAGCATGGCAAGCAATCGGGCCATATGAACCTACCAACGCTACGGAGGCGAAATCAAACGCACCGGGTACTGAAGAGCCCGCACAGCCAAGCTGTGAGCCATCCCACAAGGATGATGTGCCAGCGACGTCCGAGAACAGTCCGGAAACCATACCAGCCACATCTCCATCATCTACAACTACCACTAAGGCGTACCTCTCAGGATATGGCTGCGGTGCAGACTGCGGGACGCAATGGGAGAACATGCTAACTGACTGTTGGGTATGCAAGCACTGCCTTTACTTCCAGCTTTGTCGTAACTGTTACAAGAAACTTCAAGAGGACGATCTAAACCCTTTGATCTGTAACAAGGATCACAAGATGCTCTATTTGCCGCCATTCGACTGGGAGGCATGGCGTAGTATTCCAGCAGACATGATGACTGTGGACAAGCAGCTAGTATCTCGTAAAGACTGGGTAGACAAGATTCGTAAGGGGTACAATGTGCAACAGGCAGAGATCGATCTCATCAAGATAGAGAAGGCGAGGGAACTGAAGGCTGCCAGTGTACTTGCCGTACAATGGCGCAATAGGTTACAGAGAATTAGGGCCAACAGACCGTCGGCAGCGCCTGCACTTCGTCGGGTCGGGACTGTCGCAAAGGGCATTGATGCAACCCACGTAACAAAGCAGCACGACATCTAGATGAGAGTAGGATGGGCGTTCAGCGATGTGTCGATCGAGATTCATTGCTGAGAATACACGACAGTTATTGGACACAGCACAGGCGCTCGTCTCTATTTTTTTTCTTGTGTTGCTCCAACTCCTCACGACCTCGTTGTGCTTCCCAACCCTCCACCCACTCTACAAAGGTTGGGTGGTCAAATTTTCTCGCCTCAGCGAGTGCAGCATCCGGATCCGCGCCTCGGTCGAGTAGAAACCATGTCAGTTCGCGTGCATCTGTGTCTGGTCTGCCGACGCCAACGATGTATTCTAGTGGTGTCCCCATTTCTCCTTGCAACCATTTCGTGTCGCGCGGAAAGTCCAGCTTGTTCACATCCAAGCCCACGGTATCAACCAGATGGCGCACCATCGCCATACGTTGGAAGTAACGCGCCCTGCTCCGCCGTTGCCATTCCTCGTCTTTCTCGGGGTCGTCCGTCCCCTCGTGACCCAACGCCGCCATGAGCACCGCCCTATGCAGTGTACAGGGTCCCAAGGGAGCCCTTTTGGATCGCAAGAACTCAAACATTGCGATGTCACCCGTCTCCGCAACCTTCTGCAGTATGGGCCTCTTGTATGGTGGTTCCCCAGGCGTGGCAAGTTTTGCGCCATGCTTTAGGCACCATGCAAGCTTCTCGCGGTCATGGATACAAGACCACATAAAGGGGCTCTGCCAAGATCGAGGTTCTCCTGCCCAGTTTATGTCCCAGCCATGAGCGAGCAGGAACTTGAGAGTGGAAATTTCAACCTCTTTGCCAGAAACGTCGATGTGCTTAATGCTAACGCCGTGTTTGATCAGATAGTGAAGAGCTGGTATCGAGTTCTTCTTTATGGCAATGCCTACGGCTCGTTCATCGTCGCGTCCCTTCGCATTGCCTTGGGCGTTGGTCCTGACCTGCTCGAATAGCTCTAGTTCGTGCTTGTGCATCGCGGTATCAAAAAGAGTCTTCACATCCTCTGCCTGATGCATCGTGGGCTTGCGTGTTAAGCAATGTTAGGCTCGTATACTCTTTATTACTGCTGGCGTCTATTTAGCTGCTGACCTAGATTGATAAGGTGGCGGGTACAAAAAATGGGCAAAAAAGAACATGTGCTGGCAAAAACATACAACAGCGGGGAAGGTGTCCAAGTCTGGTATAGCCCTCTACCAGTATCAAAAAGGTCGTAGAATAAGATTGAATATCCTCGACCTGGGAAAGCTCGTGCCGAGCCGCGAGGCTCGGCACCCGAGGATTACCCGGCGAGGTAGCTCTGCTCATAGAAATCAGGTAACGACCAGGAATATACACGCGGATACCACACGTTGTGCTCCATGCTGTAATGAGATCAATTCTTCAAGCTGTTGTGTCATCTTATCAAGCCACCCGTAGATGCGCTTTTACCGTAACTCCGTCGCTGAAGATGCAATGCAGGTATTCTTCTCCTTCTCATACGCCACGTCCGACAAATGTTTCTGCTCCTATCCTTGGACGATCCCCCATTTAGTCCTTAGGAAGCATGTCCTGCTCACTGCCGTCCCTGGGCACATAGTTGATACCCGCGCTCTCCACCGCTCCAATCACGTCTTCCGGGAGAATACCCTCGACCTGGGTCGCGTAAACGCCTGGGACGTAGCCCTCCAGGCGCTGATATCTGGCAACCCAGCTCCTTGATGTATCCGCGACAGTGATGAGGCCTTCGAAGACCTGGGATGTGCAGTCGTTGATCTGCTCGGGGTTGCCGGCGAGCTCGATGATCTCTTCGCAGTTGGGGCAGCCCTGAGTGAGGAACTGATTCTGGGTTCGGACAATGGAGCAGACCATGCAGGCGCGCATGTTGCGTTGCTGGCCTGGCGGTATGTGCGCACCGCCCTGGATCATGTTCTGGGCCATCTCGGATTTCTCGATGTTGGGACGAGGGTTCGCGGGCGGCTGCTGACCTGGCTGATGGCGGGTTTTTGGTGTGACAGCGGAGCGCTCAGTACGACCAGGGAGATTGGCGTCTAGGGAAGAGTTGTCGCGACCTCGACCTGCAGTGCGCGGACGTGTAGGAGGATTCTGAGGAGGAGTATGGGGCTGCTGCAGAAGCGCTTGATGGTGAAGCGGAGTCTGGTTGTCGAAGATGGATGTAGGCGACCCGAAATACTCGATGGCAGGACGGATGTCGTTGTTGAAGCTGACAGGAAACAGAGCGTCCGCCAGTGTCCTACTTTGTTCCACGGTTCCGGAAGCTTGGCGAGGCTGTCGGCGCTCTGGCTCTGGACCTGACTCGGGCGCCGCTTTAGAGAGGTTTAGTCGCTCACGCGAGGCTACGGGATCGACATTCTCCAACTCGTGCGCAAAGTATGGCTCCTCGTTTGCCCTGCTATTTCCTCGGAGGCGTGTAGTGGCGCGAGGTGGGGTGACATCAGGCTCGACTTCGTCGCCGTCAGAGTCGACGGTGATGTAGCGATCTTTAGGTGTCTTGACCGTTGCCCTACCCTTGCGCGCCATGATGTCTAGTCGGAGCCGAGGTCTCTGGTTGGTTGATCGTTGGTGGAGGCGTTAGCGGCAAGGCCAGGCGATGGCGGGACAGACTCGTTTGATAACTTTCGGCGGGCAGTGCGGGCGACAGGTCACCTTCATTTTGTTGCCGTACGTCACTGGTTTGCTATTCAAATCTCTTAACGCGCAGGGACGCAACTTCCCTCCCGTCAATCAACAGGTGCACCAGCCCGTCGCGCCTTCTGCAACTACACCCGCTGCCCGCGTGCCTCGCATAACCCAGCTTGTCCCGCACTGCGTCGATACATCATGGGTGCCCCGACCGACGAAGCCACCAAGCTCAAGGACCAGGGCAACAATGCCTTCAGGAACCAGGAATGGGACAATGCCCTTGAGTTCTACACCAAAGCGATAGAGGCCTACAACGCAGAGCCCTCGTTCTACACCAACCGCGCACAAGTACACAGCCCACCTGCGCCTCCCGAGCATGTACTAATCTATCCTCCAGACATACATCAAGCTCGAACAGTATGGATACGCTATACAAGACGCCGACACGGCGATTGAATTGGACCCAAACAACGTCAAGGTACTATTGTCGCAAACTCATATCGTCATCATGACGCTCATCGCAGCACCAGGCATACTACCGCCGCGCCTCAGCGAATACCGCCATCCTCAAGCACCGTGAAGCGCTGCGCGACTGGAAGCTCGTCGTCAAGAAAGCCCCCAACGATGCCAACGCAAAGCTGCGCATGGCCGAGTGCGACAAGGTCGTCAAGCGAGACGCCTTCCTCAAAGCCATCGAGGTCGAAGATGCGCCGTCGGCAGCAGAGGGTCTAGACTTGGAACACATGGCCGTAGACCCCTCATACGATGGCGCAAAGCTCGGAGACAAGATGACATTGGAGTTTGTCGAAGACATGATTGAGCGATTCAAGAACGGCAAGAAGCTGGCCAAGAAATACGTCTACCAGATCATCATCGCCGTCATGGACATTGTCAAGAAGGAGCCCACCATGGTCGAGCACGATGTCGAAGATGGAAAAGAGATCACCGTCTGTGGTGATACTCACGGTAGGTTCCAGGCAGAAGGAGTAGATATACTGCGTACTGACAAAGCTAGGCCAATTCTTCGATCTCATGAACATCTTCAATCTCGCCGGCAAGCCCTCCGAAAAGAACGCGTTCCTCTTCAACGGCGACTTCGTCGACCGAGGCTCTTGGTCCACCGAGATCGCCCTGCTGCTTTACGCCTACAAATGGCTATACCCCGATAGCTTCTTCCTGAACCGCGGAAACCACGAGACGGACGACATGAACAGGATGTACGGTTTCGAGGGTGAATGCAGGGCGAAATACACCGAGCGAGTCTTTAAGCTGTTCTCGGAGTCCTTCTCCGCGCTTCCTCTTGCCACCCTCATCGGTAAGAAGTACTTTGTGCTTCACGGTGGCTTGTTCTCGGACGACAAGGTCACGTTAGATGACGTGCGAAAGCTCGACCGATTCAAGCAGCGTCAACCGGGACAATCTGGGCTCATGATGGAGATGCTTTGGACCGACCCGCAAACGAACCCAGGCCGTGGACCCAGCAAGCGCGGTGTCGGTCTGCAATTTGGTCCCGATATCACCAAGCGCTTCTGCGAGAACAACGGCCTCGAGGCTATCATTCGGTCGCACGAAGTACGCATGGAGGGTTACGAAGTCGAGCACGATGGACGCTGTATCACCGTCTTCTCGGCGCCCAACTACTGTGACAGCACCCACAACAAGGGCGCATTCATCAAGATCGGCCCAGAGTACAAGCTCAAGTTCACCCAGTTCGACGCTGTTGCGCATCCAAACATCAAGCCAATGGCATACGCATCAAGTGGCATGGCCGGTATGATCTAATGAAATTGAAGTAAGTTGGTTCAGTCATTGTTCGCAGCGATGCATACTTGGGTGTTCTTCGGCGCATCAGCATACTCGGAATTGGTTGGGGCTGTGTTTGATCTTTCAGGATTGATTGGGAAGGAGCGCTGCTATACGAATGTACTATAGAGCCTGGACGAAGGCACAATTCCGACGTCGATGTACACGAAAAGCATCGAGCAGAAATATAAGAGCAGAACATTACCTCCTGCGCGTCTGACACGCTATCTCGGGTAGCGCGTGGTAGATGCGTTGCCCCTCACACGCGGCCCCACGTGTTGCATCCCAATGCGGCTAAGTCTGTTGACAAACATGGGTCGTCCTCGCCTTCCATCTCATCGCGTCCGCCAACCTGCTAACAAAGCGCCCTTTACGCCTGATCTCGCCGTAGATCTATGACACCGGCACCCTGTCGCATCCCTCATTGTTTCTACATCAGCAATGTGAAGACCAATCCACTTGCGCAATCACCATGTCGCCGTATCAACAAATCTTCTCCACCAACGCCGTCCTAAGCGTCTGGCGCAATCTTCGCAATACAAAAGATAACAACGACCTTCTCCTCGCATTCCAGTACCACCAAGACGATGCTCGCGGCCAGAAGGGCAAGAAGTATGCCAAGGGCGGCGTTGTGGAGAGCTCGCAAGAGGTCGCAGATGGAAAAGCGATCGACGTCGGTGGCAAGAGCATTGGGTTTGTTGTGCCATGGCGGGCCATGCAGGCTCAGAGACGCGAACTGAAGGAAAAGGAAAAAGAGCTCGCTGAAGCACTAGTGGCACTGGCTGGAGAGGTTGCCTTTACGGGTATGTGCCTAGCGATGGGTGGTTTTGGGGAGTGTTAGAATATGCTCATATACTGACTATCACAATAGATCTCTCTTCTACCCTGCAGTCTTCGCTCACGCAAAATCCTCTCATCCAGATACGCCACCTTGCTGCCGGTCTGTCGCGTCAAATGTCGAAGATCGAGATACAAATGGCCGACAATGCTCCTTTCGCAAATGGCAAGAATCTATACACCGGCGGGGAGATAGCGCAAAGGTTCCTCCCGCCGATACAAACACTCTTCCAACAGCGGCCCGTACCCCAGCGCATGATCTTCGAATTGCTCATGGAGTTGAAAGACCTCATCTACATGGGCATGGCAGGTTGCGACAAAGAAGTCCTGGAATGGGAGGTAGATGGCGCTGCGATTGGAGCGTTGGAGGAGCTGGACGATGCGATGGTCAGAGCAGTCACACCAACAGTACCAGCCATCGAACCGGAGCAACGAAAAGAGGTTGAGACTGGGCCCAGGCGTATACTAAGGCGCAAAGCTTCGAGCCTCATCTCTAACTCCGTTGTAGTACAACAGCCAGTCTCCTTCCTCCTTGCAGCGCCAGAAGAACTCCTTTACAGTCTCGAATCGCTCGAAACGACAGCGCTCGCACTTACACACCTCACACTCCCTATACCCGATCTTTGCGCACACGCCGTCATAACTCTCCGTCGTCTCACGCCTCGGCAGACCCTAACAGACTTCTTACAGCAGAAGAAACGAAGAAATGGCCGGTGTGCAGAGCTCGCGCGTTGTATGAGGTGGGCTGGTACGCAGTGGCGGCAAAACGGCGGTTGCAGGAGAGGTTGCTTGAACGAAGACGAAGATCCTGAAAACCTTCCTAGCTGGCATAGGAGTAGTCGCTGGTTCGACGAGAAGGGTAGTGGGACATTTATGGTCGGTGGAGGAAGGGCGACGCCGAAAGATGATGGATTTGGTGTCATCAAGATGACGCCTTCGTAGGCAGCCCGCGGTGGGGTTTTGGGACTGTTTGGAAACTGGCGTCATGGATGTACGTGTACGATGGGATGGATTTGGATGATACTCGACGCAACGATACCCTTTTGATTTCTCGGTATATATAGGGTAGGCTTCGGTTAAAACACCAATATAGTCTTTGGGAGGGACTGGAGGCATTGCTTTGTGTATAGGTGGCGAAAGAAAGTGAACAGTCACTAACACAGATAGGAATGCAATGTACTACATAGCCATGTATGAGACATCCCGATCTCTTCCTAATTTTCCCTCTTCAGGTCGCACAAGATCCGCAATTCTTTAGGTTACGAGAATGGTAGCGCCCCTGTGAACCATAAATGAGCTGTGGGTCAATCGACATTCCATTCTTGGGTGGATCTGGCATCTAGCGACCATGCCGGAGCCTACCGCTCAGATCATACTTGGGTGTCTCTGGTGGTGTATACAGTCATTCAGGTATTGGCAAGTCGCACATTCAGAGATTCGCCAGACTCATATGTAATGGTGAGCCTAAGTCGAAGCGCAAGAGAACAGTCACTGTGTAACGTCTGCCGAGTATAAAAGGCGGAAGTTCAGTACGGTATCTTACTTTCTACACTGCATATCCACTCCAGTACCCATACTAAAGGAGCGATAGCCAAGTCTTCCCGAAATTTTCATCCAACAACTCAGCCCGCAACAACTCCACCAGTCACCATGAACCTAAACGCTGAAGTTAGGGCTCCCGGCTATGATGAAACACGCGAAGTCGAAGACATCCCTTATGGAAACCCTTTTTGGGACCCGAACTTCGACCAAGGCTCGCCCGACAAGACCGGCGCCTGCACTGAAAAGAGAAAGCAAATCAGATCAGACCAAGTCGTACCGATGAATGAACAGGGCTCAGACGGCCGCCGCGACACGGGGAATAAGCTGAATAAGATCCTCCCCGTTACTAAGGTCGAACAGTACTGGAACCCTCTGTGGAAGAAGGTGTTCAACGATAAGGTCACGGAGGAAACCTTCGAGAGGATTGTAGTAAGGGAAGAAACCTCCGAGAGGGATGTAATAAGGGAAGAAAACTTGGAGAAGGTTAAAGTAGGGGAATACAAGAGATACAAAGTAGTGTTCCGATGGGCAAAGTGCGGACCGAGATGGTGTGGTCTGCTGGTGAAGGATACGACAGAATGCCCACATGGAACGGTGTTGTGGCTGGATCAGAGGCCGCCGGGGTGGAGCGAGGACGAAGAGGGCTGGAAAGAGGGGACGAATCCTTTCCAGTTGAATTACAGTGGAACTCACTATGGGAGATTTGACTACTTCGACAACGAGGAGAACGTTCCGATGAGAAAGGAGTTTGCAGCTAAGGAGGGTGAGCAGATCAAAGAGGTAGAATGGGTGGCTGGATTTGATTATTGATGGGATGTCTTTGGGAGATCTGGCATAGCTAGCTGTGGTAGCATCTAGGTGATGTGAAATACCTCTGCTAGACGATAGAAACGACAGTATGTTGAGTCTACTTCAGGTTATACATTGCGAGACCAAGACACGCACCATGCATGTGCTCTACAGATGCGACAAAGCCATAGAAGCTTCTGTCGTCCACGTGGAGAGAAATAAGAAACAACATGAAACCAAGTGAGTGACCGGTCTATCCAAGGATTGCGGTTGATATTTGTAGCAATTCTGTCCTGTCATCTTTCCCGTGACCAAATCTCGATCTAATTAGGCTATCGTCGCGGGGTTTGGAAGTTCCCAACTACAATCCCATGCGTGCTTGACGCGCAGTCTGGCTATCAATCCCAGAGTTGGAACCCTCTGAACAAGTGGCAGTGATGAGTAGAAATCCAAGGTCGTAAATTTAAAGCTCGCTCAAACTTCATGATCGTAACCTTGGAAGTCTTTATCACTGGTCGTAAGCATCTCTTATCCGTGAATGGCTGACTGATTCGTTGTCGGACCGTTGTGGCTCGAATTAGCTTCATTCCGTCCTTTACTATGTATGAAGTTGAGATCTGCCCCGATGATACTTTGTTGCGTGCATCATAGCGTAATCTTCCGGAGTTGTATTGCCCAACTTTGGAATGCACAACCTACAACGATTAGTGCGCTCAGGACGTTTGACTCGCATTACATTGAACATCAAATAAGGAGGGGCTCAATAGCTCAGGCGAAAAGGGGGAGTTATAGGAGTAAATCGAGTGGCTTTCGGTGATCCAAGTGGCGAGGCTCAGCCGCAGAGTGGCTTCGAGGGCAGATTCTCATTGGCGTGCTCGCATGCTTGACCGGTCAAGAACATAGGCTCCCCATAGGCGGCAACCAAGAGCCTTGCGGACTGCGATAATATAAGTGAGCCTTTCCCCGCAGAGTTACGGTAGTTTCCAAAAGTTTCTAACATTGATCTGTTCCCCCAGTATGCCACCACCACCACACATACCGCCTGACGAAGATATACGGAAACCGGTTACAGCCCAGGCCAGAGTAGCAATCGTGCAGGATCTGTGGCCAGACCGAGGAACGCGGTCATCGAAGAATCTTCACCTGGTATGGGATGCATACTTTGAACATTACACTCGCGAGTGTAATGCAGTCTTATCAGGACCGTCCTTCAAGAAGTGGAAAATCGCGATAAGACACAGAGAGCTTTTGCAATTCATACATTTGCTAGAAGGAACAGCTGACAGAGAAAAGTTCAGAAAGCTACATCAGGATAAGACGAAGAGGTCAGAGCTAGCACGGAAGATATTAGCAGACAGATTTCGGCTTCCCGATAATGACGGAGCAATGGACGATTTGATCGTTCTGGGTGTTCGCGTTCTTACGATGATGACCCTGGCCGGGTCGACTCTATCATCTGAAAAACCACGATCGACGTGTCTCTTACCTTGGGATACAGGCTCGCTCCAGAACGCAGTACACGGCTATTTCAACCAACCACCAGAGATAGTACTCAAAGCTGACGATACTATCATTGGAGTGGGCCTGACCTTTTACAACATTGAGCGAGTCTCGGGAATCAAGATGGTACCGACGGATAACTTGCTCGATCATTTGCTCCTGGTCGATGAAGACAAGAAAATGCGTGTATTCCACCATGCGTCATTTCTAAAAAGAATGATAGCCACGCAGAGGTACGTGACTTGATTGTCGGAGCAACTAGTAGCAAAGCTGACTCTAATCGTCCGTAGTCCAATATTTCCAGATGATCTTATGCAAGAGACACTGGATACACTCGCCATCCTGCTACCAGAGCAGGATCGCAGTTCAAAGCGTTGGATGCTGCACTTCTGCCGAGCGCACAAAGAGATAACCGTGGATTCCGAACTGGCGAAGTGCGGTCACTTTCCACTAGAGCATCCGTCCAGGCGGTACGAGCGATTTCAGTTCTGGCGCGATCGACTAGTCGTTCTGGAGGAAGTGGTGGAGGATGCCATGCCACCATCCAGTCAATTACTGTCCAGCCTGCAAAAGTCCAATCAGCAATTGTCCAACTCACTACTCAAGGCGATGAACAGTAAAAGCGATCGGTGGATCAATTCATGGTTTGCGATAGTGGCGATAGCAGTGACGCTTTTCTTCGGGCTGGTACAAAGCATTGAGGGCGCCGTGCAAGTATACAAAGCATACCATCCAGAAGGGGACGCGTCGTAACGCCTATCTTCCCGGATCTCGAGAAGGGGCTGAATACCAGGGGGAAACTCGTGTGAAGGGGTTGTAGACTAGCACCAAGATGCTCGCCGAACCTACATGCAATGAACCGTTATCTCGTATTCCAATTCTGAAGTGGCGCAACTCGGCAAGCCGAAGGAAACTGCACGCGACAAGAACCGGCGTGTAGAAAACACGAGTGGCGCAGTGGGGACCTCTACATTAGCGGCACTGCGGCTAGCCTAGCGCCGTCAACACAGGGTCCAAAAACCCCCGGCTCGCAATCTCAGCCCATTCTGCAGTGGGCATGCAGCAACAAGTCCCTTCCCTACGCGAGCACTCCACCACTCCACCCCAAGCTCGCTGCAGTTGCCCCGCAAGAGGCGAATACATCGTCATCTGTGTAATCATAGTGGATACAGGCGACCAGCTTTTGTCGCGGCGAACTTGATGTTTCTGGGAAGGTACGAGAGCTGCAAGAGTCGATTGATAGACCGGACGAAAATGTTGTTGAGGAAAGGGCGATGGGTAGCGTGGAGATAAGGATGCAGCGGCCTGCAGCAAGCACATTTGCGGTGTCGAGCGCTGATTAGCATACGCGGGTCATGCTGACGTCATGGGTTCTCCGCGGCTTCCTTCGCGTGAGGAAGATCTTTGGTTGAGGGGTGGAAAGATGGGGAATACGAATTGACAGCAATGGTGGCAGACACCGCTCTTTTGTGGGTGAATTTGTTGTGGGTCTATTTGATGTTCGCCTGGAGGCTGGGGACGTGAATTGTGAGGAACGCTTTTTTGAGGATTACCTGGATAGTATGGCAACATCAACAAGACAATTCATAGCATAGCAAGAGACAATGATATAACGATCAAAGGCTGTAATTAAAATGCTATATAAAAACGCTCACTATAACACTTTCTTTTTGGGAAACGCCAGTAGAAAACCCATCTATCATCTATATGCTTCGCATGCAATGCCAAAAAGTAAAGACCTAAAGCCTGGTTGAAAGCGACACAAAACGTTTGCCGCCCTGGGGGTATCTCTCTTTAAACGCACATCTAAGCGTACTTCTCAATCATAGCAAGAGCGCCCTCGCGCTCGAGGCCCTCCAATGCGGCTTTGAGCTCAGAGACGAAGCGCTTGTCGTCACGGAGATCGTTACCGAAGAGGGTCTTGATCTCAAGCTGAGCCATGGGGCCCTGGGCAGCGTAGGACTGGAGCTCCTCGACCATGGGGTCGTCGACCTTGAAGGCCTTGCCGGCGTCGTCGATGCCGCTGTTGTAGCGGAACCAAGCGGCAGCCACGAGAGTGAGGCGGCGGAGAGGTCCGTTGGCAACGATCTGCTCGGCGATGCTGGGCATGATGAACTGGGGGATCTTGCCGGAGCCACCAAGGCAGATACGGGGAAGCTCGTCCTTGAGGGTGGGGTTGGAGAAACGGCCGAGGAGGGTGTTGATGTAGTCATCGACGCTGACACCGGGGATCTGGGGAAGGAGCGGCTTGACTTCCTGGTTCATCATGTTGATGACGAACTGGCGGTAGACGGGGTGGCCGATGACCTCGTGGATGTAGGTGAAGCCAGCGAGCTGACCGGCGTATCCCATGGCGGAGTGGCTGCCGTTAAGGAGGCGGAGCTTGATCATCTCGTACTCCTCGACCTTGTGCACGTCGGGAACGATCTGGACACCGGCCTTCTCGAAAGGTGGGCGGCCGTCGACGAACTTGTCCTCGAGAACCCACTGGTGGAAGGGCTCGGTGACAACGGGCCAGGCATCCTCAACACCGAAGTTCTCGGCTAGGCTGACCTTGTCCTCGTCGTTGGTACGGGGAGTGATACGGTCGACCATGGAGTTGGGGAAGGCACCGTTGTTGGCGATCCAGTCGGCGACCTCAGGGTTCTGGTGGCGGGCGAACGAGACCAGCATGTTGCGGCTGATGTCACCGTTCTTCTGCATGTTGTCGCAGGAGAGAACGGTGAAGGGGCGGAGACCAGCGGCGTGGCGCCTCTCCATGGCAGCGTAGAGGTAACCGAAAACAGTGCGGGGTGGTTGCTCACCAGCCAAGTCGGCGGCAACATCTGGGTGGTCGGTTTGGAGCTGGTGGGTGTTCTCGTTCATGTAGTAACCGCTCTCGGTGACAGTCATGGAAACGATGTGGGTGTCGGGGTGGGCCATCTTGGCGATGACAGCCTCAGCGCTGTCGGGAGCGAAGAGGTAGTCGGTGATGGAACCGCAAACGCGGGCGGTAGTACCCTCAGCGGCACGCTCGATGATGGTGTAGAGGTTGTCTTGGGGCTTCAGGGCATCGCGCATGGGAGCAGCGAATGGCTGAAGGTCAACACCGCAGATGGACCAGTCCTTTACGGCGAATTGCTCGAGAAGAGTGTCGACGTAGGCTGCAAGATGGGCTCGGTGGAAACCACCAACACCGACGTGGACAATGCCTTGCTTGACGCCCTCACGCTGGTAGGTGGGGACAGCGACATTCTGGAGTTGGGAGAGGTTCTTGCTGCTGAGCTTGAGGGGAGCTGCGGGTGTTTGGCGCTGAGATGTGGTGGTGCCAGCGGTAAACTTCTCCTCCTTTCGTTGGGAGGATGTCCTGGGAGGGGCGTTGTAAACGTTGTTGTTCTCAGGCGTCCGGCGAACGGCCTCGGAGCTCTGGAACCTGAGGGCAGCAGGGCGGGAAGGCCTAGTGGACTGGAAAACAGCGCGGGCGCGGGCGGCGCGCAGCAGGTTCCTGGGGACTTGAGGAGGCATGGTAGAATAATGTGAGAATAGAATGAGAATACTGGAATACGTGGATGAGAGCAGAGGGAGATACGGTGCTCTAGTATTTATAAAGCGTCAGCCCAATCCTTTTTGTGGGCACATGCGTAGAACCTTGAGCATGGTGCCAAAAAAAGTCGGATTAGGGCCCCTATTTTTTCGGAGGGTCTAGACATGGTGGATTACACAGTATGAGTCGGGACTCGCAGGCTGATAGCCTGTGCTTTGGAAAACGTGGGTTGGCAAAAGGAGGCTGCGGCTTGCATTGTGTTGTGTACGTCGCGGCCTGGTGGTGCGTGCCAAAACGCCAAAACGCCCCAACTGAGCCGCAACACCTGGGCAACTTGACGACACACCCCGAATAGATTCAAACTTTTTGCCCTGACGCGTCTCTACACAAGACCCAGTTTTTAGACTGGACAGGGGTTTCAGACTTTGCGCTCCCGCTTCCGCTCGCAGATGGGGGAGCCACAATTGCGCCGTAGTGCCTGTTGGCAGGCGATTTTGTGCGAGTTGCACAACTATTGCGTGCTAGGTGAAGGATGTTCAAGGGACTACTGAAAAGGCTGTGGCTTGCGTCCACCAGAACCTCACCGCCGCCGGCTTGCGTGGGGGGTGCGGTCCGCCAGGAACACCGACGCTTGGAAGCATGTCGGCTGCGTCGCCGACGCAAGGCTTGCATCTTGCATCGACCAGACCGCGTCTTCATCCACCTTGGCAATAATGCAACAACCCCCAACGTCCATCGTCGTGGCGACTACAACCCGCGCGCATGGCCTCCGCTGTCAGCCTGGCTATCTATGCACCTGGGGTAGCGGGTCGAAGTTCGGGGCTGGGGGTTATCCCGACGCCCATGCGAATTAGACATGTCGAGACCGCCATCGTATCCGTGTTGAGACGATGCCCTCCGCCTCGCCTCCTCGTTTCCAGATTCTTCGATTCTGGATCCCCCCATGACTCGTTCACCGACTTGTCCTTCTGCGAGGATCCTGTCCAACGGCCACCAAAAGGATCTGCGGCCTGCAGCTGAGCCTCATGCATGCTGTTGCACGGCACATCATCCCCGCCATAGCTCTGCGTTGCAGCTATCAGATCGTCCTTAGCCTAAGCCCTAAGCATACCGACCGCCCAACGGAACTTTCTTAGCTTTTCCGCGCTACCTGTACCGCGTCAGTAGCGTCTCAACTGCCACCGGTAGTACTGCTTTCGCACAATCCGAGAGACGACCAGCTGTGGGCGTGGGGATGCGGTCCTAATCTCCACCGGAAATCGCAACATCACTAACAAGCCCGAAGATAAGCCTCGCAGCGACCCACGTCCACGGTCCGGGCTGTCATGGATATTTCCAGGTTCCACAAGCCGCATGTCCTAGAAGGAAGGCAGTAGCGACCTTGCACCTTCTTCCCGGGCAGCCACCATGGAGACCAGCTGGTCCATGCCATGGGGGTAGTCCGGAGAATACCTCTCTCGGCAGAAGAGTTCGATGCGAGCTTAGCGGCCCGGCTAGACCCCAGCTCAGCAATGTACTCATTTGCTTTTCGCCAGGTCATGGCCGCTCGAGACGGTCACCTGGGCATGGTATCAGCGCAAAAGGGCCTGTTCGCGAATCATATGACGGGGATATTGAAACGTGGGCGTTAGTCCGTGGAGGATGCCGCATCCTCTCATGACAACATCTCGATGTGTGCACGCTGCGTGTTGCGGTTTTTGCTTTGTTAAGTTTTGGAGGTTCGTTGGGCGAAAGTTAATCAACCCCACGAGTACGCGTATCGTGATCGAACGATCTTGGCGACGCTATTGGAGAACGCGCAAGCCTCTACGGAGTCGGACTCAAAGAGATGGGAGGGACGGAAAGGGGGATGCGAAATGTTTGATTCCAAGTGTTGTTTTCCTCGCGGGTAAGGACACGATGCCGAAGAAGGCATCGTACTGCTACAGAAAATCATGTAATTCTGGCTCGGCATCTTTCACCGCATCCACCGACATGCTCTCTCACAGATCTGACAATAACAATTCCCGCATCTTATCATACTGCGGACTCCCGAGTCCCGAAGCCATATCCCATCCCGGACCCGCTGGGAAGCCATCCATACCGCCTCCCGGATTATATCTCACAACAATATCATTGAATATCTCCGGATTGTCGTATATGTCCCAGTTCAAAGTGCCAAGTGGTTCTTTGCCATCCGCCAATCGCTCATCATTGATCATATTGATCATGCTGGCAAAGCCGGGTGCAGAAGCCGACGCACCACTCACAGGTCTCGTGGTATTGAGAATCACTACTGGGTAGTTGACGCCAATGACTGCGACATCTGGGTATGCGCGACCTGAGCGATTATAGCGCCCTTCTCCGTATGCTGGTGCTGAGTTGGAAAGCCAGCCCGAGACAGCGTCGTCCTGGTAGCTTGGGCGGGGAAAGACGTTGGATAATCCACCGCCGGAAAACGTGGCTGCCATTTCGCCGCCGGCAATGGTACCATCTTGCAATGTTGTGGCGCCGACGCAAAGGACCTATTGGAAATGAGTATAGCTGCAAAATGAGGTTGAAAGGACGAATGAGTGGATGCTTACATGCGGGCATGTGCAAGGGAATGATGGTGCGAACTGCTCGTCGGAAGACCCAGCGCCATCATCTCCTGATGCGGCAACGATGGTGACGCCTTGCAACCCCAGCTTCATGTACTCGTGACATTGGCGTTCAAGGTAAACACGAGAGAGCTGGCTCTCCGAATAGCTGTATGAGATGGAGATGACGTTGCTCATTGGTGCACCTCCGCATGGTCCGTTCTTTGTGCCTTCTCCTTCATCGTTTTCGGGGAATCCCGGGCCAAGGTACTGCTCGTTGCCGCCCGGGTGGGTACAGTATGTAGGATCCTAGCTACGTTAGCTGTTGCTGCGTCACGTGGAAGATAGCAAGATACTCACCAACGCGTCCAGAAATAAATCGAAACCGTTAATCCACTTCGACTGGCCAATTTGATAGAATCGTACCTTTTGAGGGTAGATGATGGAGGTCGAGGCCTGAACGTCCAAAGCAGTCTCACCTGTCTTGTCAGCTTCTGCCAGAGACAGATCTCCAGGTTTGCCACCGTAAACGTAGACGGATTCTGGCTCAACATCCAGGGGAATCCGAGGGGACGTCCAGTTTCTCAAGTATTCTTTGAAGTCTGGAAGATAGAGATAGTTACCAAGCCCGAAAATACCAAGCTCATTTCCGGTATTGTTGTGACTGGCAATGGGAACGTTGTACAGAGCGCGGAAGCAATAGACGGTAAAAAAGATGTGACAGGTCGACAGATCATCCGCACCACCATGGGCAGTGATATGATCAGCAATAGCCATGGGCTTCGTCGCTGTTTGTACATGAGCCATGGGACGTAAGCCGTCGAGCTGTATTGTGGGCGTGATGTAGTCGACATGTTCGCGAACGTGCTGTGGAAGTTTGTAGTCATCGCATGCCATGCGAAGACCGCCGGATTCCTTTTCATGGAAGTTGTAATACTCCGTTTGAAACAGGTCCTCAACCTCACCAACAGTGGCTAGGAACATGATCCAATCCCGTCCTACGTATTGTCAGTTCTTATTATAATTGGGCACGATAGGTAATGACATACTAGCTGAGAACGTGATGCGACTGTCCTCGACTCCAGCTGCATGGAGCCAGTCGAGAGTCGCGTTTGTGGTTGTTGGATGAGGCGCAAATGTACTGTGGACTCGCTCGGCCGTCCAGCGCTTTCCTATATGATATGTAAGTATACCACATAAGTGACGAGTTCAGGTTTACGTTACGGAAATTGGGTGAGGTTCGATTATGCATATCTTGGAGTGAGCGTTCGCCATGCTTCAAGTTCTGCTGCTTGAGCGCGATTCGCACCGGCATTACTGCATCCCTTGATGCACGTGAGTCTCTATTCCAACCTATCGGGTCCGCCTCTCGCTTCTCGTGGACGACGTGAGAGCCAACTGGGAAAGCGGCAGCTATGGTGCTGAGCCAAAGGAGGAACACTACTAGGAAGCGCATCGTTTCCAAGATGTACTGGGTCTGTGTTAAGTTGTGTAATGTTCTGTAAATCTGTCTTAGTCTGTGTGACTTTGTATGAGTTGTGATGAGTTTGAAGAAGAAACGAAGGTGAAAGTGCCATTCATCTTATACTACTCCAGACGATTTTTTTCATGCTGATTGTAGATACTGTACCTTGGTTTACAAGATCGACTACCATAGTACTACGATGGCAAGTTGTGAATGCCCTGTTGGCGATTGGTCATTGCAATACCACGGTACCCCCAAGCGAATAGCTGAACAGCCATATTTTACGGTGTGCATCCAAAAAAAAATTGATAGGGCTACATTGCCTCAACATTTCTCAAACCTTACGTTGTTGTAGTAATGTAGGCTCCAGAGCACCTGTTCAGTTATGGTTATGGTCGCGGTTATGGTCAGAGCCCACAACGAGACACCTCAAAAGTTTGAACGAAGGAGTTATTAGATAATAGAATGATTAGCACGACCGCGATCTCTGGCCGAGGCAACGGGCCCGCTGAAGCGATAATAGATTCATTACAATAACGCTATGTACGAGCTGACCACTGCTCTGCTGACGCCAAATAATGTATGCCAACATGATATGCCCATGGGCACGATGGTCTGAGCCCAAATCAGTATATACCGAAGTTTAGCAGCACCCGCCCCAGCCCTGTTGCTTTCCCTTTTTACTCGCGTCATTCAGGTTGACGCCTGCCCTATTCGCTCCGCCTCCCGGCCCCTTGACTCCACTCCTGCGATCGTTCAAGTCGTACTTGCCAGCTTCTATATTTTGGTATATCCGCTCTGCGACTTCCAAAAAGGCTTGTTCCACTCCCTCTCCGCTCTTGGCGCTCGTCTCGACGTACTGCATGACGCCATTCGCTTTACACCACTCCTCAGCCTCTTCTTTTGTGACTTGTCGCTTGTTCGCGGTGTCCGAATCAGTTACGGTAGACGACCCCGCGAGATCAGACTTGTTGCCCACGAGCACCACGACGATGCCTTCCTCGGCGATTTGCCGCAAGTCGTGCAACCATGACGTGGCGGAGAGGAACGTGTTCTTCCGCGATATATCGAATACTAGCAGCGCGCCCGATGCGCCCCGGAAATAACTTCTGGTGATGCTCTTGTACGTCTCCTGGCCTGCTGTATCCCATAGCGAAAGCTTCATGTGCTTCTGCTCCTGCTTTTGTTTCGACGGCGATACAGGCGCTTGTGCTTGTGAGGATTTGGAGGGGTTGTTGATGCTTAGGGAATGCGACGCTGGAGGGCCGACAGGAACGATGCGCGATCCGAACTCTACGCCGATAGTTACGTCGTGGTGTGGTGAGAAGCGGCCTTCGCAGAGGCGGACTGTTAGCTGGGAGGCGTTAGCATGGAGGCCCTGGGTAACGGGGATGGTGTCGCATACACTTGATTTACCACATCCTGAATCGCCTAACGATACGATCTTCGCTATGTAGTCCCACGGCTGCGCCATGGTGCTTTGTGACGCCGTGTGGCTGGTGTAGCAGTCGACCTGAGGTGCAGGCTTAGGGCGGTGGTCACGGCAAATCCACTAGAGGTAGACGGATATGTATAGGAAGACGGTATTTATTGTTCAGAATGTATGTAGAATAAAGTAGTTCGCAAGTTGAAGCTTTGGGTGTGTCTGACAGGAAGCCAGTTGGACGATAGTGCGTGAGTGAGATAGGTCAGGGTCCCGGCCATGCGGTCATAGCTCGGCAGCTGCTTGAGCCACAGTCGAAGGATGCGACCCATGGCAAACGTGAAAAGCATGTCGCGATTTACTTTGCGCAAGCTTCGGCTCCATGCCATCTTGCTTTTCTCTGTAGCTTTGATTGATTGCCACTACGAAACATGAGTCTGACAAGCAGGAGGTCGGGTTGCCTTGACTCGGACAACCATTGTCAGGACAAATTTGCAGACAAATGAGCACGACTAGAAGAAGATAAAAATGTCTGCAGACCCGTAGAGACAAGTTTACCGAATGCTTTGCATGTGAGGTGGAGCATTGATGGGGGCTAGGGAATAGCGCGTGCCTTGCATGTTCACGAGGTACGTGAGCCCGACAATCGATAACCCGACGCGCTGGCTTGGCACGATGATGAGATGAGCAACCATCACTCCAGCGCACCCGGCCAGCCACTCAACTCACTCACCACCTAGGCGGGCTAGAGCTCCCTGCTGTCCTATTGCTACCGCCCTACCACCGCCATCTCTACCATCTCCAGCTGGACACTGCGCCCTCTGCCAGGCCCCAGCTGCATGTCTCTTAGGCTGCGTCATCCGCGGCTGCCTCTTGTACTCTGGTACCCTTGCGCTCGACCGCCTCACGACCGCTGACCTCGCACCTGAGCCACCTTCGCTTCGGGACTTTGCTCGCGATAGATATACCTGGCCGCCATCGCCGAGCTCATTAGGCATATACACATCTATCGCGCTCTTTATCTATCATGTTCTCTGAATGTAAGTGGACCTGGTGCCTTATCGGGTACATGTGACAGATCCGCCGCCTGTGTCTTGAGCAGCTTATGGACTCGCGTGACTGACGTGCGTGCTCCCCAGATGCATCCAAGTTTCTCTCCCAGTCTCAGTCGCGGCTGTCACTGGGCCAGCCCGAGCCGACTTCAACCCGCAACGCCCCCGACAGGCAGCGCCCGTCCTCGCGCGCCTCCCAAGCCTACCTCCAGCGTCGCAACATGCCCAACCCATACAACTCGCAGGCCATGAGCCGCTTTGCCTTCGCTTCACGAACGTCCAACGCGCCCGCGCCACTCTTCTACTCCGCCACCGATGACTTTCGCGAGGAGGACGACCATGCCGAGCACGACAGGGACTTAGCAGACCAATACGCGCTGCAACGCTCGCGACGGCAGTTTGGCGCAAGCAATCTATCCGAGTCATCTGAAGTCGATGACGAACATGGCCAAAGATCCGATCATACGATAGGTGCGGACAGGGACGAGAACGAAGCTCCCGGCTATGGTCTGGGGAGAGGGATTAAGAGCTCCTGGAAGGGCGACAAGCCAGCACGTGGGAGATCGACCGTTATCAACAACCCAGAAGACGAGGAAAGAGAGTCAAGTGTACCGCTCTCTGAGACTACAGATCGCAGCAGCAGAGGGAGAGGCCACCTCGTAGATGTGGAGCTTGATTCCACAGATCGGGGGAGTATAGAAGAGTTGGACCGAGACGAGCTCCTGGGTCACCAGGACGAACCACCGCCACCCTTCCAACAGTTTCGTAACATGCCGAGGCCGAAGCGCGGTCGCAGCCCACTACGAAACACCCTACCGATACCACAGGAAACAGACGAAGACACTCTGCTCGAACACCCACGCCCGATAAGTCCGGATCGCCAGACTGTCCCCGACGACGTGCCAGAGAACCCGACATCAGCGCCACGACACAACTTCTTTTGGGCTGAGCTCTTCATAATCGTGCAGTGTGCCATCTTTGGCACATGGATCATCTCATTTCTCCAAGAGTCGCCACCGAACAAAAAGAACCCACTGGGCGACACGATATATACTGTCCTGCATTCATCGTTCCACCTCATTGGTGTGTACACACTGGTTTCGGTCATCGTCGGAGTCCTATGGCTATCGCTACTTCGGTCCTTCGCTCGGCCCTTGGTGCAGTTAATGTTACTGGCGGTACCAGTGATATCGTTTTCCTTCTTTGTATACCCTTTCGCATCAAGCTTCAAAGGGTCATGGCATGGCGATAGCGTACAAGACCGGCTGATGCGCTGGCTTTCGTTTGGGCCCTTGTGCTTCGCTGGGTTCTGGGTGTACACCATCTTCAAGGCACGACATTCTTTAGACAAAGCTACAGGCATGTTGGAGTTCTCAAGTGAGATTCTGAGAGCGCAATTCCCACTGCTACTCGTGGGTATTGCAACACTAGCTGCTGTGATACTCTGGGCGTGGATATGGATCCTCATGTTCACACGCCTATTCCTTGGCGGCCATTTTGCTAGCAACAAATCCCGATGGATCATCGATGCTAGTACGTGGTGGCTTGGTGTT
Organism: Alternaria conjuncta; assembly: GCF_024043145.1. Taxonomy (NCBI): domain Eukaryota; kingdom Fungi; phylum Ascomycota; class Dothideomycetes; order Pleosporales; family Pleosporaceae; genus Alternaria; species Alternaria conjuncta. The sequence goes on along the minus strand of NW_026250111.1, from coordinate 113,074 downwards.
GTATTCTTCTTGGACTTTTTCTGGGGGTTGGCGGTCATTGCGGGTGTGCAACGCGCCACGACGGCAGCCACGGTATCTCAATGGTACTTCCACCGCAACAGCGTGCCTGCACCCGCGGCTAGAACGGTGGTCCAAGCCTCTCTCAGTCACGCGACCTACACCATGGCCGGCACGATCTGTTTGTCAACACTGATCTCACTCCTGGTCCGCCTTCCGCTCATCGTACTTCCAAGGCGACTAGCGGGTATGATTGGCATGTGCGCATATTCAGTCGTGCCGACGCCCATCGCTGCATTGACGAACCCGCTCACCCTGACCTACGCTTCCATCCACGGTGTGCCTCTCAATCAAGCAGCGCGCGGTCTGTCACAGATGAACTTCATCTCCGCTGCTTCGCCAACCACAACTCTCGGCCCATCCTCGTTCAAGGACCATGGCCGACCATCGATTCAGTCATACCGTCTGGCAAAGTTGCTTCTCCACGCCATCCGCTGGGTCATAACATTGTCTCTCGGTTTCGGTGGATGGGTCTCGACTGCACGCATGCTCCAAGTCGGCGGGTCTGTACCATACAAAGGCAGTTTATACGCATACGTCGTGGGTCTCATCAGCGCAGCAATCGGCTGGGGCGCTCTAGGTGCCATGGAAGGAGTTCTCGGGGGTATCCTGGACGCAGTGCTTGTGTGCTGGGGTAGTGAAGTAGGAAGCGACGGGCAAGGAGAGGCTCGGTACTGTGTTGACGCCGGACGGTTGTTCGGCAATGAGGTCACTGGGCAAGGTCGAGGAAGATACGAAGTCTAGAGCATGTTTTTCGTTTGCATCATTGGCGTTTCAGCACCAGAAGAACCTGGATAACAGATACGGTTATGGCGCTTGGGTATACCTATCGTTTATCCTTTTCAAACCGCTTTTGCTATCGGCAATAGCGCTCGTATAGTTTTATTCAACTGAGATTGTTATGCAAGTCATTTGTCTACGATCATCGAGGGGGGACTTTTCCATGCGCTCACAGTAGTAAGTAGGCGTAGGCGTAGACATTGGTGTACGCTGATCACGTCACGGCTGGATGCGGCACGCTAGCGGGTGACGCTCAGTCCCGGCTCAAGCACAAAGCACTCCAGGGCTCCGACTTCCCTTCAACCATCATCTTTCTATTTTTTCCTACGCTCTCTACCAGAACATACGTGGTGTGGTTTTCTATTGGACTGGTTCACTTTGTCTAATACGATGATGAAGTGTCAAAACTCTTGGCGCTCGGTGCTGCACCTGTGGCAAGACGTCAAAGGGACGTTGTAGCTACATCTGTGCATGTATCAAACGTTGACATAGTACACAGTAAGTTCTGTGGCATTTGTTCGTTAAAAAAGCGTATAGAGACAGAGATGAGTGGTCGTCGGAGCCGCGGCAGACTGTCGCGATGCCAGGTAACTAGAGCGGCGAACAGTAGAGCTTCTTCGTACGGGTCGGTCTACTTTTGACACCTAATGGCGACATCAGAATTACAGTCACGCGACGGTCGCTACCTATACGTATGTCGAGCCTGTGGCCTCTGCGCATGTTATGTGGAGCAGTCCCTCGGTCCCACCTTGTTGACAAAGAACTCACGTCTGTGCCGGGCACTGCGTAACCCTCCATGAACCCGAGCTGACGGACGACTGCCATCGAAGAAGCCGCACATGGAGACGTGCAGCGGCGTATCGGAATGCTAGCCCACCTCGCTCACATCGATGAGTGTTACTCCGCTAGTAGAAATGTGTTCGATGAGTCTCTCGAGCGCACTTTCCCGCTGGTTAGATCTCTCGGCGTCCTAATCACAAGATGGTGACCGATGTAGAACCCGCAAAGACTCGCTTATCGCGGCAGTAAGTCATCGCGGACCTCGCACAGCTCATGCTACGGATGCTGGAAGTGGTACACTCTCCGTATGACTATGAAGACCAGTGTCATCGACAAGCATATCCGCTTCACTCCGTCATGCGATGACTGTATTGACATGTAGCTGAAATGAAGAGTCATGTTCTGGGAAGGTATAAAAGGTCTCCAGGGCGGGCAGCTTTGGACTCTATAACTCTTTCACATAACTACTCAAGCAAACGATCAAAGTCTTTTGCACATCATCCTATTTACCAATTTCGAGTCTCGAGATCAAATATTTAACCGAAACACAACTTCTCATCATGTCCAGTCAGGAAGGCAATCAAGCTGATGCCACGAATTGGATCATCATCACGGAAAACGAGACGAAGATGCAGAGGTTCTACGGTCCTTTCAGCAGCGACAAGGAACATTGGGACAAGGAGGCAAAAGTTTTTGCCGATCAGATGCTAGAAGACCGTACCGAACCTACGGACCCCAACGTACGAGCCGAATGGAAAGTCCTGATGGTCATCGCTGTCACAGCTGCGTTTTCAAATCCTAGCTGGTCGCGGGGTTTTCCGATATGGACTGACATTACCTCCTACGAAGGTAGTAATTTCGACCTTGAAACGCAGACCATCTCTCTCAACCAAGGGTTCCAGAAGGATGCCGCGATAGCCATGAAGAAGCTCGCAGCAAGCGAGAATATGGACGAATACCGACCTCCAAATGAACCAAAAGCTACATACGGAGATGGATTGAGGGTATTTTACGTCAGCGTCAGAAAAGCCGAAATGCGATGGTTTGAAAATCTAATTAAACGAGACATTGCGAAGGATCCAGCCAAATTCTCATCTCCATATATAATGGGCGCGAAGGCGGCCGCCAGAGAAAAATATTATTTGAACGACTCGAATTGGCGCTTTGATAAGTATTTCGAACAACGCTCAATTCCCTCCGAAATAAAGGGCGGCGTCCAAGTCTTCGTAGACAAAGACAAGGCTATAGAGTACGCGGAGGCGAAGGCGGGAGAGGCAAGATTTACGTCTGAGAAAGAGCCCAAAAACCTGGGCGCGGATCAAGTCGTATATGAGGTACCATCTGAAGACGAGACTGTGGGGCCCTTACAAGGCCTGCCCAAGCATTTCATGCTTTACGCAATCACCACTGCTCGTATTAACAGAACTCAAAGAGTTGAGAATTGGTTTGCGCTCTTCTAGAGCACTTGGGCGTACCAAGTCTACCACACTGCTTTCGGTAGCCCTTCACATGGGGTCATACACACTACTGTTTCGGGGCTGTCTTTCCTTTACGGAGTTTTGTATGATAGTTACATCGAGATCCATAGACAGTTATCCTAATACAAATCCTGTCGCTGAGAAAACGCTTGATATAATTCGTATCAATGGTACATCTACTCCGCTACTTAGTCGAAGACACGTGCCTAGGTCACCGCACTTCGTATACTGATACTCATCTACCAAAAGCTTTAATCCGTGGTGAGCTCTTGTTAGAGCAAAAGATCTGAAAGAGGATGTTCAACTGAGTGGTGGACGATACGGTATTGTTATAGTTAAGGAACAGTGGAGATGTTCCCCGGTACGGATACAGCAAGCGTAACAGGCACTTAGATACAGATCAGATTGAACCAGATCCGCATGGCTGTACTTGCCAGGGAACGCTGCACAATTAGCGCGTACTTATCGTGACTACAAGGAGAACGAACAATGCTGCTTTTGATACTTAGGTGGTCATGATAAGCCTAGTAGATCTCCGTGAATAGAGAGGAGCGAAAGGAAGTCCATGTCGACCTCGGGAAGTACCTACACAAAACCGGTGTCGCATTACCGCCTATGCAGTGTCATATCTACATGAATGGATAAGATACAAGAGCTCGATTCTTTCTACGTAGAACACAGTCTTTCAAGAGTAGCCGTCTGTGTATGCGACAAATGACATCCTGCTTGCAAATGACGTGGTGTGGCTTGATTCGGTTAGCGCGAATGCTCGTAGCTTCCGATTTGACCCTGAGCGAAGGACCACAGCAACACCAAAACCACGAAGCTTTCAGCACCCGTCTCCAAACTACCTGCTTTTACTCGGTCGCGAGAGCTGTCTCAAAAGGATGCTGCCACCCTGACACATGATGAACCGCCGCAGATTTGGTGCAGGAAGGTCGTAAATGGTGTATTATTATGGGTTGCTCTGGGTACTGTTGACACTCAACCAGGATAATCCTGATTAAAATGGATGGAGCCAGATGACGATACGTATATGCTGTTGCTCCCGTGTTTGCGTTGTTTCCCAGACTCATGCGTACTTACCACGGACAAGCGGCCGCCATGGAGGACACGATAACGCTCTCGCCGTAACACCAAATGGACTGTACCTGTGCTTGGGATTACAGTAACATATTCATCGAGGAAATTGCAACCGATGACTGTTCGAGAACATGACTGGACGAAGCGTTGTACAACACAGCTTCGCAGTTCTAGCGGACCGGGCTCACATCATGGTTGCGGACGTCGGTGTATGCTGTAAGTTGCGACATTCGCATGACTACTGACACTGTAGAAGCTGCCAAATGACATTATCAGAGGACTTACTGCAGCAAACTTTTGGTTTGGAGAAGTAGAAATGGCGTAAAACTTTTAGCAGATAGAGTTCACTGTGTTTCGTTCACATAACTGAGGCCTACTTCATCATAATCTACTGCCATATTATCTCAGAGACTGTCTTCAGAACTAGAACTACTCGTGTATCAACCTCATTTGTCTTCAAGATGTCCAGTGAGCAAGAAACGCAGGACAAGGCCACGTATTGGATCGTTATCGACAATGTCGGAAGACCAACATACAAGATGTCCATTAGTGGAGTCTTCAGCATTAGTGCAGACTGCCGAGAGCGCGAGAGGAGTCGCTTTACCCAACATATGCTCAACCTATATCCTGAAGCCGTCAATCAAGGCCCTTAGGCAGAATTTGAATGCCGGCGGCGTCTCCGCCGCGCTTGCGACGATTTGTTCAACAACCCTAAAACCGTCCAGGAGCTTGCACTATGGTCTAAAGATACCAAGGCTTTCGAAGAAAAGCAATTACAGATTAGTTTAAAGCCAGACCAAGACTTCCAGGGGAAGGTCACTGACGAGTTAGACGAAATCCTTTTGAATCAAGCGAAGCAACCTCCCGAAGACTCCAAAAGAGAGCCGGCAAAATTGGGTTTGCACACCGTGACCGTCAACAGAATTCCTGAACATATTTTGGAACAGCACTACCCTACACATAAGGGTTTGCCCGCGGTCGTTGCAAGAGAACTTCGTATGGAAAGGTACCGCAGTCTGCAATTTACGGGAATGGAAGTTGAGAGTGTGGAAGTCTTTCTGAACCGGGAGGATGCTATTGAGTACGCGGAACAGCTAGATTGTAAGCATGAGGTTGAGGAGTTCGATATTGATCCTGAGCAGGTCGATCATCCAGGTCTTCCCACGGCAGGTCAGCCGGAACATCGGGCCATCTGCGAGGCTCTTCCGAAGGACAAAGATGAGCCTTATAGGGTGATAATGCTTAGCCATACTCTGGTGTATGCTGTACCGCCATCAAAAGATTAGCCAGTTTGGTATATGAGGCTCGACGATGCTGGTCGGTCAGGAGTTATAGTTGTTAGTCTTAAGAGAGGGGAATGAAGCGAATGAATAGTACATCTTTCCCGTACTTACGCTGTTGAGTGGCAGAACGTATCTAAATTTGCACAGTAGTGGTGTGGGCTTCACGGAGAAGAACTTGTATTATGACTGGAGGAGAAGTGGGGTTAGAATCTTTGCGTCTGATCTAATATCGCAAGTATTAGATGTTTGGCGGATGTAGGCCGGTTTTGACTTGTTACGTTGTACTCAGTCTTCGAGGACATGAGTTTGGAGTCAAAGTGTTACGTGGTTGAATCTAGTCTTGGAGTCAACCTATGACTAGAAGGCCGTGTCCAGTCACTATGGGTGACTCAGGGCTCTTCATGTATAAAAGCAGAATCCCATACAAACCATTTGCTGGTGCACACCATCATCTTTCCCACATCACGAACATTACCATACTCACATCACCACTCTATCAACCTACATATCACTTATCATGTCTGGTTGTACGGAGCATACCATATTCTGGCTTACGATATCTACCGGAGACAATCGTGGTATAATGTTCGGTGGCATCTACGGCAATTCAGAGAGCGAGCGAACATTGATGAAAAAAAAGATATGGAAGACGTGCGAAACATCAACCGGCCATGACATAACGTCGGAGGGGCGGCTCGATGAAGAGTTGGCCGTATGGCATGAGAAGGCGGACCAGTGGTTCGGTTTCACGTACGCAGACGAAAAGGACTACCTTTTCCTTATTTCAAAGGAGAAGGATGACAACGAGGAGGTCGCGAAGGTCCTCCAATCAGCGAAACCGGAGGACTTCTGGGCCTACAGAAAGTTCGCCATGGAGCCAGAAGACTTGATTCGCGTGGTGGAAGAGGGCGTCGCAACGCCGGAAATAGCCAAGATGAAGGATCGGATCGTGGTCGCAGATCCTCCAACCCTCGCAAATAAAGAACTCAGCCAGGTGATATGGCATGGTGGTCACTCGAGCCTCCCGCCTTCCGGCGACTTCAAGAGCTTTGCGAAGAAGGATAAGGCCATCAAGCACGCGACACTCGAGCTTGATAAGCCGCGGGATAGTCTTTGGACTCCAACCTCATTGACGACAGACGAAGAGCGCGCCCCTTGGGTTGGTGTTGTCCGGGTCAAATGCCCTGTGAAGGGCGAGAAAGAGAGCCGATGTGAGGTACTGGCACGGCTCTTTACTGTTTTCCCGTGTCGTTTCCCTCCAGAGCTTGAAAGTGTATGAGTCATATTTAACTGGTATACTCTATCTGCGTAGGCGGATCGACTTGGAGCATCCTGGGTTCGTGTAATATCATTTTGAACGGACAACCTTAGTATGTGAACCATGACTAAAAGGTCGAGTGAGATAATCCCAGTTGGTGACGATCCACGGTATCTCAGTGTGTGATGGCTCCAGCACCTAGAAAAGCCTGGTATTACAGTCAGTCAGGATTCAGTCTCACTGGTTTGACCGTGGATGTTTTCGGGAGTGTAGAATTGAATCTAGAGGAGCTTGGGAGCTATTGAAAGCGACCGAGATCGAAGATCTTGGGCATGCCTATTCCAAGATCCTTCTAGCAAGGGAATATGAGCATGAAAGCCTGGAATGTGGTGATGATTTCAGAAGCTTTCTCAATGAGTCTGATGCCATCCAGCATGCGAAGAACGAGTTTCGCAAAGGGCAAGGAGATGGAAGAGAGTTTAAAGAGCTGCGCCCGGCGGCATGGTATGTTTGGGCGGGTATCGTTATTTTGGGTTGTGAGATCACGCCTGGAGAGCCATCTGAGTCTTGTAAAGTAGTAGGGCAGGTCGGCGTGATCCTGAAATGCGGTTCGTCATCTGGGGCTGGAGTACAGGATCCGAACCTTTAGTGTGTTGAGACATCGTGGTGGGTAGCGGTCGACTGGATTGACATCGTATTTGATGGTCAGCATATATGCTAAGTACCTAGGTTCGGTTGGCTTGCACTAAGTACCTAGGTAATTCAGCAACGTATGGCGCTTGCGAAGCTTGCTACGACTACCCCGAGCTCTTTCTTAGTCATAGATGGGAAACTGATACAGCGGTCGGGAAAGATCTGTGCGCTGCGAAAGGTATCATGGAGGTCCGTGTGTGTGTTGGTTCGTGACTGTCGAGGTTGAGTCATTGCTTCAACCACTTCATGTATAAATACCCTACGGAATTCGTTTCCCAAATTCTAAACTTGTATCTATCACACATGTAAGCCCAAAATCAGCAAACTTCACACCAGCACAGAGCTGGCACAATCTTCTTCTCAGATGGCCTCCAACAAAGACTTCAACCCCGACAGGGACCTCGTTTACTTACAAGTGACCTACCCCAAGAAGAGAGATCTAATCGGGCCCTACTTGATCACCGACCACGGTCTTGACGCAGCACGGAAGCGTCTTCTCAACCTTTGCAAACTAAACATCGGAGGGATGAACGATAGCCTACTCGCAACGATCAGAAATAAGCTCAACCAATCGGACTTCAACTTCCAAGCTCTCAACAAGAGCCGGTCCATCACGGACGACCAAAATCGCGAGCTCTTTGAGGTCAGCAACTTGCTATCGTCCAGCGCTGATGTCGTGGTTTATATCCGTAAAGAGGAAAAAGAAGGACGGAAGGCAGCCTTACATACTGTTTATGGGTGCAGCAAGGACACCGGAGATTACAAAAAGTGGCACGGAGGCTTTGAACCATACAAAAAGGCTGAAGACATGCTTGTTTGGCCTTGCGGTGAAGAATGGAATGGTGTTGAAACTCATTCGAGCGACGTTGCCGCCCGAACCTGGCTCCTATTGACAGCATGCGACAAGATGAAGAATGTAATTCGAGCCGTGCCAAATACAAGGGATTGGCCCACAATGTATGAGGGTAAACGGCAGATCATGATGATTTGGAAGGTCGTCGCGAACGATGCGGAGGGATAGTTGGAAATGTTGATATCGAATACTTCAGACATTCGAATGACAAAACCTTTGAGTCAGTGAGATGGTGTCATAATCAAGTGACTGTGAGAATGACCCAAGCCATGACTACAAGGACTTTAACTCATACCCAGTGACTCACGTCTTTGGTATATAAACCGAGAAGCCTTTGCTTCTCCAGCCCTCACACCGACATCAAACATTCATACCATCACCATTATCAATATCAGCACCACACCATGGAAGCACCGCTCAAGTCCAACGAAGCATCGCTAAATGGCACCCCCATATTGACCGACCCGCCTAAATATTGGTACTACTGGGTGCTATTTCATCATTTCGACAACGACGGTACGGGGGATACCAGCGATTACAACGCATCTTTCGGCGGAATTTTTAACTACACAACTGAAGGATGGGCGCTTCTTGAGCAGACCATACGTGAATTCTGCGAAAACAAGAATCGTTCACCTGAGACACCGATTAAGTCTATCGGCAGAGAACGGCTCTTCGCTAAGTGCGTGGAAGGCGAACATTGTTCTGTACGCGGCAAGGACGGTGAACATCTCGTAGCGGTCATCAAGCAACCGGATCCCAACGGAGACGTAACGGATGTACTAGCACTACCGAACGATCGCAGTCTACACCAAGTCAGGACGATAAGGTACGACGGAGATGATTCAGAGCCACAGCAATTTCCCGCAGACGAAAGGAAACAATGGAGTACGGTAGCCCCCACAATAATGCCTGGCGACAGTTCATTCGACCTTGGGGAGGGTTGGGCCACATTCGTTTTTCGAGAGGATCTTGACGAATATTTCGATAAGGAGTGGAAGGCAATGAAATCACACCAAACAATGACGTGGATGTATAAACAGAAGGAACTTCGGCTCGTTGCCATCTCTGAGAAGGATATTTTGAAGCGGATCATCGTTTCTACAGAGTGGACTCACGACAAGGTTACTCGCAAATGGGTACAGGCGGATATAAAAGGGATAATAAGTCGCAAGACTAGTCGTCGGAAGACTGATGGATGACGGACAACACTGTTTCTTTGTATCAATGTTTTACAGTTGAGTAGGATTAAAGTCTTATAAGCGTAATGTAATGCAGGGGCTTAGACAATTACCAGCTGTTTTTTGTTGTGTGAAGAAAAGATCGGGCGATAAATACTGGAAGATAGCTTCACGAAGACGAAAGTGCTATAGGTGATGCTTCTCAAGCGGCTGGCATGCCTGCGTCATGGGTCGGTTAGTGGCTAGCGCGAGTCGACGCGTAGTGAAGCGGGACCCGATCAACACGGCTACTGCAGCCCAAACACGACTCGGCGCAGCGAACAGGCAACACCAAAGCACCCCGGGCTCCATGGAGTGCCCTGCCCGCCAACATGTCCTCCCGCAACGTGCCCACGATGAAGTCGCTGTCCAGCGCTGACCGCCGCTCCGTCAATGCCAACTACACGTCGACTGCGCGACCCCGCGTCGCTTCTGGAGAGGAACTCGACCGCCGCAGCTCGACCACCGCAGCGTCACATGCCAGGAAACAGTCAGCACCCATGCGCGCAACAGGCGCCACCTCGGGCGAGCGTCGCGTCGAGAAGAAGGAGGTGCGCGAGCGGGAGACGGAGATCAGGCGAACAAAGAGCCCGTTGAAGCATGCCAGTGAAAGCAGGGCGAATGCGCGAAGCCGCTCAGAGAAACTCCCGCGCGACGTCGACCGACCCTCACGCAGCGCCGCCTCGCAAAAGTCTATCCCCGAAGAGCCCCAGATGCCGTGGGAACCGCAGGCTTCTTTGATACCACACACGACCGCCCCGCTGGCGACGCGCATCTCGATACCTCCGCTCGCTTCCACCGCGCCTATATCGCTGCAGCCCACACCGCTCGCAAAACTATCGCTAGAAGCACAAGAGAAGGCGATACTGGAGGATCTCTTGTTTGTGTTCATGGGTTTTGAGGGGCAGTACATTCGATTCGGCGATGGCTACAATCCCCACGAAGAGAAGGAACGTCTGGTAGGGCCACAGTTCCGCCTGATGCCCGGCCTGGACCCTAGTCTGAGGGACCTGACCAAGTCGATGCTGAAGACTGCCACACATTACATTGCTGTCGAGACCTGCGTAGAGGTGCTCAGCCGGGAAGAGTACGGTGCAGTGAACCATGCCTTGTGCGCGGCTGTACGACGGTTGCTGAAGGACTACCTCATACTCGTTGCGCAACTTGAGCACCAGCTGCTGACGAACGAATCCTTTACTCTGCACGTGTTGAGTCTACATACTAAACAGACTAGCCACATGCTCTTCCAGCTTTACACAACTGGAATCGAACTGCTGAAGGCGAACGGCATTCTGGAAGACGAGAAAGACGAAGACTCGGCGGATGACGACAGCAATGACTTTGAGAATATCTTGGAGTCGTTGCGTGAAGGAGGAAACGCCGCCAAGAAGCTCTGCAAAGGTGGAAGCGTGCTCGGACTCATCACTAAGCGGCTATCGTCCATGTCGGGAGATCCAGCGGCTCGCGCACTACTGACTACGCTGTTGCGAGAAGCCAGCAGACCGTATATGGCTATGTTGAACGAGTGGCTACATCACGGCGGCATCAAGGACCCGCACTCCGAGTTCCTGATCAAAGAGCAAAGAAGCATCAAGCGAGAACGTTTAGACCAGGATTATACGGACGAGTACTGGGAGAAGAGATATACGATACGCGATGCTCTGGTACCCCCTCAGCTTGAAGCCGTCAAAGACAAGGTCCTTCTGGCAGGAAAGTACCTCAACGTTGTAAGGGAGTGCGGAGGCGTCGACGTTAGTAAAGTCGTGCAAGACGCGCCTACCAGCTTCGACGATCCACGCTTCTTAGACAACGTCAACTCCTCATACGCCTACGCCAACTCCTCGCTCCTCAACCTCCTTCTCACTACACACCAACTGCCGGCACGATTACGTTCACTAAAGCACTACTTCTTCCTCGATCGCTCCGACTTCTTCACCTACTTCCTCGAGATGAGCGAGCTCGAGCTCAAGAAACCAGCAAAGCATGTTAACGTCGGCAAGCTGCAGTCGCTATTGGATCTCGCCACTCGACATGCTGGATCAGTCGCTGTGGAGGACCCATACAAGGAGGACATCAAGGTCCAGATTAACGATACTGGGCTTACGAATTGGCTGATGAAGATTGTTAACGTCCAGGGTCTTGACCAGGATGCTGCCACCGCTACGTTGTCGAATTACACACCTGCAAACTCGGCACCTATCACTGACGACACGAACATCACTGGATACCAAGCGCTAGTCTTTGACTACGCCATGCCCTTCCCGCTGTCGTTGGTCGTCAGCAGAGTTACTCTCACTCGTTACCAGCTACTTTTCCGATATCTACTGAGCTTGAAGCACCTCGAAACGGATCTAGCCAAGTGCTGGGGTGAACAGGGCAAGAACGCAGCCTGGAAGCACCGATCCAAGAATCCGCGAATTGAGCAGTGGAAACGCCGAGCGTGGACATTGCGAGCGCGTATGCTGGTCTTCGTCCAACAACTTACGTACTACTGCACATCCGAGGTCATTGAGCCCAACTGGGCATCGTTGATGTCGCGGATAAGCGATGAGAAGAAGCAGGATGCAAGGGCCAAGGGCAAGGCAACGGAGGATGAGAGCGGTGGGCCCCAGGTGAAGCGTACTGTAGACGAGCTGATGCAGGACCATGTTGACTTCCTCGCAACTTGCTTGAAGGAATGCATGCTTACTAACAGTAAGCTGCTTCGAGTAAGTCAAACAACACTTTTACAGCCTGTACGGCTGCTAATTACCCTTAGATCAACAACAAGATCATGTCAACATGCAGCATGTTCGCATCCTTCACATACTCTCTATCTCGCTACCTCGTCACCGGTGACCCCGACCTTGTCGCCCAAGTTAACGCCTCTTTCGCACCTCCCCCCGCGAAGAACTCCAAGAATCCTGCTGCCACACTAGTCGCTTCTACCCACCGACCCACAACGCAGTTTGTATACGACCCCCAGCGCGTCGACAAAATGTTCGACATGCTAGCCAAGTACGAGGAGAACTTCACCCGGCATCTTAAGATCCTGCTGGACACACTGAACTACCTCGCTGCCACCGAGACGGTAGTCTTCTTGAGTCTTTGCGCAAGATTGACGAGTGCTGGAGAGGGTTTGAGTGGCTTCCAGGTACCCATGGGTATGGAGGGTATTGCTTAGTAGGCTTCGGCCTTGTAGGCATCAGGCGTTGTTTCATGCATTGCATTATTTTGGGTCATTGGCATGGGTTATGGATTCAGTCTGCAAGGCGCCAGCGAGCGATACCATAGTTGTTTGGAATGAGACGCAACGAATTACGGCCATAAGGTTCTTCAGTCTTGAAAATTGCGACATCACATGGCATGTTTGGTGTATGAACGAGGCATTTGCTCATGTTCGAAGTAATTGGTACTGCCTACTCTACACGTACGCTTCTAGTACGTCTTGAATGGACACCCCTTGTCCGCGCTCGAGCTCTTCGTCTTCTCCTTGACCAACTTCGTAGTGAAATCCATCAATTGCTCGCCCAGCTTCTCATTGTTCGCCAAATCACTACCCGGCTCGCGTATCGCAGGCGGGCAGATGTACTCGCCAGTACCCTCTGTCTTAGTCGCCGCATACATGGTGCTTACGCAACCTTCAAACTGTGTCTTCTTGAACGGCGCCATACCAACGCTCATAGCGTAGCCACCCAACGGGTAGGGTTCGTGGATCATATCGACAGATTGCCGTGTCTCAACGAAACCGGGGTGTGTAGCGTTGGACAAGATGTTGGGGTGCGAGGTAGAGAGGTGACGAGCCAGATAACGTGCGTAAAGGATGGAAGCGAGCTTTGTGCGGCCGTACTGTCCCATAGCACCTAGGTCTTGGTTGAGCTCTTCGAGAGATTCAAACTTGACGTCCTTGGGCGCGCTCTCGTGTGCGTTGGATCCGAGCTGTACAAGACGGACCTTGTTGCCCTTGTCGGCTGTAGACTTGATCAAAGGCAGCAGGTGAGAGGTCAGGACTACATGGCCCATGTGGTTGATAGCCATGTGTAGATCGACACCGTTCTTCGCGAGCTGGTATGTCATGATACCTCTCGCGGCGTTGTTGATCAGGATATCGATCCGGTCTGTCTTCTTGGCAATCTCAAAAGCGACCTTGCCGGTTGCTTCCCAGTCTGAAAGGTCGCACTTCATCCATTCGACTCTGCTGGCCTTGTCCTCGCCCATCTCTTCCTTGATGGCTTTGAGTGCATCGTCGATGATGTCTTCGCTCATGGAGATGATGAAGAGCTTCTTGATGTTGTGTGATAGGAGGGTATGTGTGCATCCGTAGCCAATTCCTTCTGAGCCACCAGTCACTACGGCGACCTTGCCGCTGAGATCTGGTACTTCCTCGAGAGAGAAGCGCTGATCCGCAGGTGCGAGATCATGGGCGCCAGATACGACCTTGCCGAGATTCTCGGCAATGGCATTCTTTACTGACTGCATGGTGGAGGAGGTTTCAACTGGGCCTTTGAAACGGTCGTTATTGTTCGGAGGAGTTGATGAATAAGCTCTGAAAGTAGTAGAAGATATCCAGGCAACGGATACGCGTGATAAGGATGATGTATTTACAAAAGATGACTTGCAGCAACGCAGGGAGACGGCACCTCTAAATAACTTAGTAGACTGCATGGTTACAGCATGTGTCACAGGACAGCAGCAACCATCGTATTAGCACAAGATCTGAGGTCATGGTATACCGTGACGAGCCGCCTTCCGCGGAGCGAAAGCAGCCAATGCCATTTTGTCTTGATGTCAGCACTTTTTCCTTTTGGCGCGTTCCTGGATACTGTGGAGCGCGCATCGGGAGCGGATCGTTGATGATCTCGTCATGACGCGTTGATGGACGCCTGCATGGCCTGCGTGTTGGCGAGGCTGGAGGTCTGGAACTATGACGTGTTGGGTATAGTGGGGCGGGCGTTATCGATAACGGCGCGACTTCCGAGGTCAGCTTCACGCGACATGGAAGGTCTCCTAATCGAGTAGACGAGAGCATCGTCGCTACCCTGATCCACGACACTATGGTAGGAACGCTCAACGGATACAGGGATCTCAGGTATGTATATCTTCAATTGGAGTAAGTGCGTCGGCGGAAAGACAGCAAACGCAATGGCTCCTTCTCAACACCGCAAGCTGTGTAGTGAATGCGAGCGATTGGAAAGCGACACAAACCCAAACATTACCGCACAATACCAAAACCTCAATACCACCGTTTCATTGCTGTCAGCTGCAAACCTTCACCGACCGAACAATGTTCAAAGCAAGACCAGAAACGAGCACTAACATGCGGCAGAGTGCGATTTCACATTATCTTCACCCAGACCGGGCCGCCATGATCTCATCAGCAGACCATACCGCCTCAGCCGCGCGTGAACAGAACGCCGCCAACCCACCGGTATTCGAAAAGCCACCCACGAGCAGCACGCCTCTCCCGCCCGATGTGGCAGCCGCTCGTAAAGCTCGCATGAATGCCGACTTGATCGGTGCCTTCAAGAGCACCTGTCCACCCGGCACAACCCCCTACATAACAGGTGTCGGATTGTATACCCACGTTGAGGGCGCACCACCCCAGTCGCCAATGTACCCCGACGAGAACCCGCAGCCACAACCCGAATTCTTCCCTATACGCATACCAGAGAGTCGAGGTAACGAGAGCTCGCAACCGGACGAAGAGGTTCAGAAGCTATGGAATGAACTCGAGCTTGCCGTCGAAACAGAGGAAGAGTTGATTGCTACAACCGAACTTGGGCTTAAGGAGCTTAGGAAGCGGTATCGTGCTCTTCCTCCTCCTAAGAACTCGCGGTCGCCGGTACAGCGCGGTCAGCAGCAGCCGGAAGCGATACAAGGGGATACAGCGGCTCAAGGTGCTACTACAACCATTGTGGGGAGCATGGGCGCTCCCAACGCGCCCACCAAGCCGCGCGGCCAGTCGCTAGCTAGCGTAATGTCTACTCTTGCGGTAGGAAGTGAGAATACGAGCATGGGAGGTACCGAGCCCGAACGAGGCAGACCGACGGCCATCGAACGAGGCAGACCGACGGCCACCGAACGAGGCAGACCGACGGCCACTACATCAACTACAGGCTTCTACGCCCCGGATCCACGCAGACAGGGACGATGAGAGTCAAGAAGGATGGAGACTGCTCCACAACACAGCACACGGGATCATGCTTGAAACTGACTATCGGACTGACTTTCTTCTTGGTCTCCCCAACATTCGGATGTTCCGTTAGTATGAGTCTATCATGATGTTGATGCGCTGGAATTCGGGGCTGTGTGTATGTTAAACCCATCACATTGATACCCTCATGTTTCGAAGCTAGACAATTCCTTCATATACATGATTGAGATGCGAAAGTATTATACGTACTTCGCTACATACATCGCGCCAAAGACGATTCTTCCACACAGAGCGACCTCATTCCACGGCTCATGTTATCACTTCATAACCAACACTTACCCCATCAGGATCCACATGCGCCACACGCATACCTGTTCCATAGCTAAGAATAAACCAGTTCTCATTCCCAGCCCTCAGCCCGCGCCGTATCCACGAGGCGTTGCGCCTCTCGTATCTGACTATGATGATGAAGAGCAGTACTATCAAAGCGACGGCTAGCGCCATCATCACAGTGAAGAAATGGTCGATGGCATTTGGTTCAAGATCGCGCGGAGTGGGGGCCATGCTGCACGCACTTGAACCAGGATCGAGCGATGTGAAAAGGGAAGAGTGAAACGATGAACATGTCGATCACGATATCGACCTGTTCTTGAGACATTGTGGTGCCGTTGTTGTAACAAACCGCGGTGCAAATGTGGGTGCATAGTGTGGATGTAGAAGATTCATGGAGGCTACGAGGGCATTGTAAAGGAAAACAGCGGAACCAGAGGATGAGGGTTTCTTTACTTCCCAGAAGGGCCAGTCTCTCTAGTGAAAGCAAGCTCACGCGTCTAGTGAAAGATTCATCTTCTCGTTAGTTCCACAGGCATTCCTTAAATGTCCACCAGCGGCCAGACACATGCACTCCTCAACCCAGTTTTACAATGTCCCTTCTCTGGATGCGCGCATCATCTCATGGCCTATTGAAAGCAATGCTCGAGCTGGCGAAACAGCTACTGCCAAACATCGGAGCACTTATCCTCGCGTTCTTAGTGTGGCTCGAGCTCAGGACCGGAGTCGTCCTTGCCTTCTTCGCGTTTTACGATGAACATCCTCACTTCATCCACATCGTTTCCCTGGCAATCAGTATCGGCGTCGTGTATAAGCTCATCCGCTTCATCCTCCGGCTGCAAAGTACGCCAAAACCCGCTGATCCATTCAGATCGGCGCCATACAGACACAGACGCGAAGAGACCCCCATGTTCCCACCAGGTATGGAGTTCAACCGGGTTCAGGAAAGGTGGAAGAAAGAGGGTATGGAGAAGCCATTCGTGGAAGAGCGGGCATTTGGCTCAAGTAGGCCGGAGGAGGTGCCTCCAGCGCGGAGACCGCTATTCAGTGTTCCTACAAGCACTTTGCCACCGGTGCAGTCGAGAAGACCGCCAGTGAATGCGGCGTTTGGGAAAGCTGGTTGGGGGTAGGGCGTTGGCAGCGATGTGAGGTTTTCTTTTGGGGTCGATTCTAGGGTCTGTGTACCGTTGCGCAGAGACGTGGGACATCCAGATTGCGCTGTACTACTACATACAGCTTCTGGGATCTTGGGACGTTGATACTGGAGAATGCTTGAAGAGTGCAGTTGTTGCCGCAGCAACTACGTGGCAAATCACGGCTTGATGGGAATGAATGAAGCGGTCATGTTGCCAGCTTTCGTGTTGTTTGGCTGGCTTTCATCACATGAGACATCGACAAGAGTTGAGAAACGACTGATTCACTCAATCGAGAGGACCGTGCAGTAATCACGCGCCGATATATCACAACAAACGCTCGCGGTCGCCTATAAGTTCTGCACCACTCAGACCTTTGAGTCCGACTTCCCGCCACTTGGTCTAATCAACAAGAATCGATCAGTGCCTCACAACATCATGCAAGACTTTCTTATCAACCACGAGCCGCCTACTCGTCTCGAGCGCTTCGTCCAAGACACTATCGACTCGTCCAAAGGTTTCTCCGCCTATCTCTTCCGTGGAAGCTGTCTGGAATACTGGGTGCTTGACCCCAATGGTCAGGCTTACACGCTCTTCCTGGCGACACTACTAGGCGCTTCGATCTGGCTCTTCATCCTAAACCAGAACTCAGAGGCTACCGCAGCTTCAAAGTCCGAGCAGGACTGGCCCGAGAGCGAATTGGCGGACGCAATGGACATTGATGGCGAGGGATATCAAGTCGACGAACAACAACCATCGACTCCGCGTGCTTCAACGTATTCAGGCGAAGAGACACCCATCATGCGCAAACTAGCACCTCATGATCACCGCCCTGTCAACGCGCACATCGAAGGCTCGCCTTTCCGAGTTAAACAACCTCTGGGACCTCGCATTCGCCAATTCGTACCGTCTACCCATCAGGCTCCTTCTCCACTCAACCCCCGGCTTTCCAAAGCTTTCTCGACTCGGCCTTCTCAGCGCGATAACTTCTCGAATCTCAACAAAGACACTCCGGTAGCCAACAAGACTCTCCAGGAAACCAGCCGGGTTGATGCGGGCGACATCTTTGAGGGGGGGAAGACGCAGAGCCCTGTGGTTGCTCACTGGTCAAATGAGGGCGGCCAGCGTTATGATCGGGCGACCTTGAGGCGCGAGGTGGCTACCAAATATCTTTCCTAAGGTTGTCGCGTTGGGGGTTTCATCCGATGTGCATCGTCGCGGCTTCCCTATCCACAATTTGGTTTCGGCGCTCTGGGTCTAGGGAAGGTGGCATGCGCGGGTGAGAGAAAGTGCGATAGCGATACCGATGGAGGAAGCGAGGGCCGACGGATGGGGAAGTGCCTGCCTGCGTCATCGGTGACACAATCAACACGTGAGGGTAGATAAACAAGCGAATGTGCATCCACTCGACTCCGCAACACCTCTCCTTCTCTCTCTTTCCCTTCACCTTGATCGAGTTACAGTCTCGCAACAACAACCTGCGATGGCTGCATGCACGAGCTGCGATGCGCCAACTAACCTCGATTGCCATGGCGATCTCATACTCATCCCTTATGCTGGCCTATCAAGCAAACTAGGCCTATGCAGAAGGTGCCGTTGGAAGGGACGGAATGACCAGTGGGAGTCTGCTCCGGATTGGGAAGCTCTCTTGTGTCTGTGAGTAATGCTGCAGAAGCTGCATGTGAGATGTAAACTGACACCAATAACTTACTTCAGGAACCTGGACTTCCTCCATGGGAACATCGACGTCAATCCAGGCCATCTCGGTCCTCTCGACAAAGAGACTGCGCCAATATTACGTGGGCTAATCGAACTACATGAATACGGCATTCTCACATGCGGCTCTCAACCATTCGAGAAGTCCAGCACGTTCCTTGTCGGGAAGGGCTGGTATCAGAAGCGGCAACGCCCCTATGTGCACTTTCTGCTACCGACATTGCATCGAGATATCTCCATTGACTGTGTTGATGCTTTCATCGAGAGGCTCTTCGCTGACAACAGTATTCTTGTGACGGTGCACTCAGAATGCGATGAGTACGGCGGACCAGGCGACTCGATGCGGAGCAAAGTAGTCACCCCACAAACCTCTGGCCGTAGTCGCTCGACCTATCAGTTTCGTACAAACGCCCACTGGAACAAAGAGGCCGTTACGATAGACCGACTAGCGAAAACTTCAAGAGGGCTATTGACGAAAGCCTGGGAAGAGTGCACCTTCTTCCCAGACACCTCGATCGACTTCTTGAGCCCTTACACGAGTCTGTCCGGCAGCGCAAACGACAACCGAACTTTTGAGGCTACCATAGTCATGAAGCCATTGGCGATCGGGGTGATGGCGCGGAAGTGGGGTGCGAAGCTCGACTTGCAAGACATCCTGCAGCAGCATTGTGAAGAAGCGGGCATACAGCGCGTCTTCCCATGGAGGGCCATAGATGCTGCGGATGCTCTGAATGGTGGAAACCGATGGTCTCACACGTTTTGTGACGATCAAGACGCTTGAGGATACAGAGTTCTGTGGATGAAAAGGTTCCGAAGTCGGAAGATGAACAGGTCTTGGTAACGATTTCATCAACACAGCACCTTTTGTCGCTACCACCTCTCACTAAGGCGATTGAGAACGTAATAAAATAATTCATGAGTCCCTACAACTTGAATGGTTACATCCATATGCTACGTTCTTGTTTCACGTATAAGAAGAGAAGACGTCAGGACTGGAATTGGTACCTGCCTAAAGCGGTAAAGCGCATGTAAACCTCAAGGGCGCAGTTCCGACCCATACTTTACGGTTCTAAAGTATCTCGAACATTCCTTTGGCTGTTAGGCCCTCCATAATTTCAAGTGACTCAATCGAACATCTGTTGCAGCAGGCGAGCATAAAGAAGGTCGCATGTGCGGTAGATTTTCTAGGTATACGGCGTGCGCAATCCTCTTCCGCGGCACTACAACACAAACAACAAAACGGGCATCCCCAACCCGCCACACCTACGATAAAACCACTACGAATTCCATCTCTGATACCTCTCGACCGATCATCACAATGGCAGACCCTCTATCCCAAAGAACAGACCCCCTCTACCAAAAAGATGGCCAAAAACATACCCACACCTCCGCCATAACTTCAATCCACGCCCTGTCATCCCTACCCGCAGATACTCAATCCCTCTTCAAACCACCACCAGAAACCAAACCCTATGTCCTAACAACACCCTCAACCATCTTCCACGCCCAAGGCGGCGGTCAACCCTCGGATGTTGGAACCATCTCAACGGGCAGCACCACATTCCACGTGCACCAAGTCCGCAAAGTCGATCCCGCGATCCTGCACATGGGCGTCTTCTCTCCCTCGGACAAGAAATTCCAAGAAAGTGGGGAAGCAGAAGTAGAGCAGAAAATCGACACTTCGAAACGGCACCTACACTCTCGGATCCACACCGCCGGCCACGTCATCGGTCTCGCAGTCGCCCATCTAAAAACCACTGGCACAATCGCTCCCGACGTCGTCGACGGAAAAGCGTCGCACTACCCCGGCGCCGCATTCGTAGAGTTTTCGGGTCTCATTCCGGGAGACAAGAAAGGTGAAATACAAGCCCGAGTCGATGAGATGGTAGCCGCGGACATGGACGTCAAAATCCATTTCTGGGATGAGGAGAAGGCGAAGAAGGAGTGTACGGGGGTAATGGAGACGCTGAAGGGGGATGAGGAGGATGGCGTTAGGGTTGTGGAGATAGGGAGTGAGGGGAGTTATCCGTGTGGCGGGACGCATGTGCAAAGGCTGAAGGAGTGTGGGAGGGTTGTGTTGAGGAATATTAAGAGGCAGAAGGGGGTTACTAAGGTTAGTTATGAGGTGCAAGACGCGTGATTTGATTGTGCACATGGTGTGCAATTGCGATATGTATTCAGAGTGTGTTCCCCTTCGTAGGAAAATATCCACCACTTTTTCTCTACCTGGTATCATTTGTCCTAAATCCTATTTTACCTGCGCCTAACCCCGCATGCTATCATGCGCACCTGCCCTCTCATATCTTCTGAGCGCCTCTTAAATATGCCCGCTGCTCTAGCTCAAGTAAGCAGCCAAAGCTTGCTTCGCAACATCGTCCAATCGTTCTTGCACAATCTTGATGATACGGCCGCCGTGACGTGCATCCGCATCTTTCAAATATCGAGCCACCCAATCCTTCACATCGGTGATTTCCGGGAAGGGATCGCGTGGAGCCTTCTTGCAGGTGTTCAGCTGGGTGAAACCGACACCAAAACCGAGCTCGTCGACATCGGCATCGGGGATGATGTCATCTGCGGACGTGGGCATAGGCGGGTTGACCAGTAGCTCGATCAAGCGCTGTGTGGTAAGGGCCCAACCCTTGGGGTAACGGCTAACGAAGGCTTCCGCATCGCCCAGAGACTTGGTGAACGACACAACTGCGGTCTTGCGGTCGGTTGGGCGGGCAAGCTTCTGGGTGTCGGGAAGAATGACAGTCAAGTAGATAGGCTTGAAGATGCTATTACGAAGTTAGCAATTGATGCCTACAATTTGGAGAATCTTTCACTTACTCATTCTGAACCTTATCAGACTCTTTGATGAAGAAGTCAGCGCCAAGTCCCTTGTCCAGTCGCGCTGAAACGAAGTGGTAGAACGCAATGAAGCGCTGCTGGAAGTTCTCTGTCTTCATGTTCGATAGTCTTGTGAGCATGAGCTGGAGGATGGTGACAAAGTAGGGTTGTAGCGCGTCCGCTGGGATATGCGCAACGACAGCTTCAATCAGCTCGAACGAATATGTCTCGTGAGCCTTGCTAGTGACCAGCTTCTGGAAAATACCCAGAATAGGCTCCAATTGGCTGCTTGCCACGATGTTTTGTGCGTCGCGAGCAACCATTGCACTCAACAGTCGGGCTAACGCAGGGACGTTACCACGCTGCTCCCAGACCGCACCCTTGAGGATGATGCCGAATACACCCCTGTAGTATTCGCTAAGTTGGCCTGAAGGGTTTGCTTCTAGTAGCGCAGAGAAGATCTGGAATATGTACGGAGAGAATTCCTCAACGTTGTTCTGCAAGCAGGTTGCAAAGGGCTCGTAAAGCTTTTCCTCGAAGAACTGAGGATGCTTTGGGGCACAGAAGCGGACAAGTGCACCTATACCTTCGAACATGTAGTACTGGAAGCGAGGGTTGCTAGGGTTGTGCCTGATGACCTTGACGATGTTGATGAAGCTTTGAAGAATCGACTCGCATATGGGCAGCACATCATCGCGTATGAAGATAAGTACGCGCATAACGCACTTCATCAAGAACTCGTTTTCCTGGATCTTCTCCGGGGCAGAGCTCATTGTGATGAGTTTGAACAAATGCGTCAACAAGTCTTTCGATGAGCCAACAACGTCTGACTTGGGTATTATGGGTTGCCGTTTGTCGTCTGTCATGTACAGAGCACGCTCGACAGCTATGGCAGCGTATGTGTGGATGACGTAATTGTCATTGCCCAATTGGTTCACGAGCAGGGGGAAAGCAGCGCGCCAAAGGTCTGGTGATAGTAGGCTGCGGAAGACGTACAGGAACTTGATAGCATCGACCTTCAAAATGGGCGATACGTTCTGAGCCTGGAGGTCAGCTGCGACGTGTGTCTGGAAGAACTCAAAAATGTTGACGTTCTCGTTGACGCTCATGATACCTTGGCCAGCGGTAGCGGTTCCCTTGGCAGCAATGGCGGTGAAGAGGTAGACTGCGGTATCCTTTGACTTCCAGTTGTTTTGGGGGTCGGCCGCATAGTTTTGGAGATAGGCGTCGATGTACTTCTGGGAAGTAGTCGTGACAAGTCCCTCGAAGCGGTCCATGAGTTTGCGCAGGAAGTTGGTGGCAGCACGTCGACGCGTATCGTTGTCGGACCCCTCCAAGTCTCTCCTGATGAACTCAATCGGCTCATCCTCGAACAATTCCACATCAGACTCGCGCAGAGTAAGGTTTGGCAGGATGACCTTCTCGATGATCTGGACTAGGACAGACTCGTTGTTGAATGCCTCGGCGTGTTGTGTGGATGCGACGGCGGTGAGGAACTGTAGCGCCTTGCTGACCACGATGTCGTACTTGGTCTCGAGACCAACTGACATGAGGAAACTCCAGGTGCTCTCGATGAAGGGACCCAGGTGCGACCCAAATGCGTCCTCGTATTTCTGGATGTAAAGCATGAGCACCTCGAAGATGCCCGCGCGCACGTACTCTTGCGGCCCTGACTCTGTGTCATCATCGGTGTGTAGGGCGGGGTTGTCGAAGACGAGGTACTTGTGGAGAAGGCCTGAGATGATTCCGATGTGGTCTTCGAAGACGGGGGGCAGATCCTGGCAAGAAAGATCGTAGAAGAGCTTGACCAGGAGGTCTAGCGTTGTGAAGGCGCTCTTGAGGACCTGGGGGTTGCCTTGGGAGTTTGTGATGAGGGCGTCGGTGTTCTCGAGCAGCTGGAGGAAGGGAGTGCCGAACTTGGACAGGACGTGGTTGATCTCGGTGAAGAGGTCGTCGGAGCGGAACAGCGGCCGCCAGCGCTTGAAGATGGAGTGTGCGACTGTTAGCACGCCGTTGTTGACGACGGTATTGTCGGGTGTGAGGCGCGAGACGAGGTCGTCGACTAGGGTGTCCCATCGCTGATAGAAGTCGCTGTCGGCAATAGCGCTAATGGCCTCGCCGAGCTGTGCCTGCAGACTGGCAGGTACCGAGACCATAAGGCCGATGAGTTCCCTCTTGATGGCCACGACTTCGGCCTCGGGCAGCTTGTAGTTGCCATCCTCGTCGACCCAATTCCGCTTGACGAAGTTTTTGAAGTAGAGGGCGGCCGAGAGTCGGGTCGTCTGGGGGTTCGCGTCCGAGGCGACGATCTGAAGGAGGGAGAGGGAGAAGCCGGGCTTCTTCTGCTCTTCGCTGATTGCGGCCTCCGCTGTGAAAAGTTAGCATTGCATGCTGCGTGGTGTGGGGGATGGAGGGGCAAGAAGGTGGCCTGGATTCCAGACGAATGCGCATATACTGAGGCATACAAAGGCTAGTCTGTTTGTATCCTGCGTATCCAAGCATACGCGCATTCTGTCCAGAAATGCAGGCTACACCACATGAGCACTGCGGGAAACACTGCTACGCACCTTGCTTGTTCTGCCGCGGGTCGAGCGACGCCTGAAGCAGCTGCGAGAGGGTAGCGATATCGGCAGCCATGGTGAGAGGCGTAGAGGTGCAGACGTAGAGGACGGGTGGCTGGTGGACAGAGAGCTCGACTGTTTGGCCGATGGTTGCTGTTTGGGGTGTCCCACTTGCGGCGCTAGGGCCTGTCTCTGTGTGCAGGGATCAGGGCCATGACCCCAGCCCTGCCCGGCGACGACTGCTCTCGATTTCTGGATGCCGTGCTGCTGTCTGGCAAGCTCGAGTCCGCTACGACGCTGCCTTCCCGCCAGGCGTGACCCCTTCCCTTCCCTCTCCACCCCCAGATGGGCTCCCCCAGCCGCCCCGCCTCTCCGCCGCCCAGCACCCATGATAGACTCGATGCGCCAGCGTTACTCTCATAGACATCCTCTTGGGCCCTCTCCGCCGTAGTCGTCGAGCCTTCGCACTCCCCACCAGGCAAACCCCATCTGCGCCGCCGCGACCGACGCATGTCTCCGCCGGCCGACCATGTCCCCCACACGCCCGACCGCCGCTCCTCCACCCAGGCGCTCTTCACGGCCTTCCGCTCTCTGACCGGCGGCCGTCTGAAGAGCCCGACGCCGCCGCCCTCAGTCTCGTCCGCCACCAGCACGCCTGCGCGCACACCTTCGCTGGGCACCATCCGCCCCGGCTCCATCCCTAGCCCGCACTCAGCCGACGGTACCCTTCAGCGCATCAGCCAGGTCACAGGCCAGCGGACGGGCAAGCCTGTGACGGGCGGCCCTCCCGAGCTGCACGACCTGATAGACCAGCTGCAGCGCAATCGCCCATTCGCCGAGCGCGTCGTGGCTGTGGACAAGATATGCGACATCCTCGAGGCGTATCCGGTGCAGAACATACTGGCCTTGTGGTCGGTCGCAAGTGACTTGCTCCTTCCCGAGCAGCCAGACGATGTCGCGGAGGCGGGGTACAGGCTTCTTAAAGGCTGCGCATCGCTTTCCGACCTGGCCAGCATCGAGCGCACTCTCTTTTTCGACGCCGCCTGTCTGCGCAAGAATGATCGCTATTTCGATAGAAGACTCGATGTCATCGCCACCCTCACCAACGATGGGCGCAACATTGATTCCTGCGAGTCGGGCATGGTCTCCTTCATCCTGACCTCCCTCGATAGCTGCTTCCAGGCCAGTTGCGATGCCTTCCGCGGCCTAAGGGGTAAATCCAACGGCAAGAGAAGTGCTGCCAATCCTCCTCCAGAAGTCGCCAACATGTTTCGCGCCTTCCAATTTGCCACGGATATCTGCAAGTTCAATGCCAAAGTCTTCACCGACGACGATCTGGACCTCCTGGTACGACGCACCGTCTCCATTTGCAGGGCCACGACGCATCGTCCCGATGTGGAATGTGGCGTCAAGCTGTTCGATACAATCATCACCTATGTGCACATACCTAAGCAATCCCTGCGACCCTGTCTCGAAGTTCTGTGTGAAATCCATAAGAGGATCACCGATCTCCAGGATCAAGCCTGGAACACGCTGAGCAACCTGTTCAAGTCCCACGTCGGACAAGCTGCCATTTCTGAATTGCTGCATCTGCTTCTAGATGGCCCATCCCGGGAGACTCTGGAAAACGAGAGTCTCAAGAAGAAACTAGACAGCATGTACAGGGGCACTACTCTGGTGTTGCGCCTTCTGCTTCTGGAAGATGGTCGCAACGAGCTGCCCAAGGTCCCCATGTCTTTGCTCTTCCCAGCCCTGAAAGCGTCAATCAGGACACCTGGCACCGACCAAGAGCAGATAATCATAAGTCTGATAGATGCGGTTCTGGCCCAAGAAGGCATGAGGGATCTCTTGCTTGCTGAAAGTGACTTGGGGGACATGCTGCAGGTCATACGTGTGTGCGCCGAGCGTGACGACGAGCGTGTTAGCGCCAGAGCATCTAGATCGACAGATCATGCAAGCAGTGCGAAGAAGGACGTCCTTGAAAGACAGATATCACCTCATGCAGACAGTCTGTCCAATGCTGGTACGTGTACACTCAATCACAGGATACCCCTTACTGACAAATTCTAGGCGGAGCAGAGCATACCAACGACGTCTCCGGATTCCATGAAAGAGATGCAACATCCCACCAGGAGCTCTTCCGACGTGATCCAGAAGACGGCATCTTTCAAGTGCTGGTCAAACTAGACCACATCAGCGACGCACTTGACTTCATCCAACGCGAGAGTGTCATGGAGCTTTTCTTGCACCTTTCACACCGTGTAAGCGACGCGACCGCGGAGCGAGTGATAGAGTACTTTGTAACCGGACGCTACCTTAATCCTTCCCATGCCGGCTGGTTTGACCTCTGCCATCGACTGGTCGCTGGCATCTTCAACGACACCACACGGCCACGCTCGCTGCGACTGCTTGTGCTCCGATCACTACGGGAAACTAACCAGGCCGTCGAAATGCTGTGTTCCAGCGAAACAGTATCGCAGTCAGAAGAACTCCTTCTGGACCGGATTGAAATGGAAGATGACATTGAAGTTCTGCAGGAACTAGTAGATTTCGCCGTGTACGTAGCTGATCGAGAATCGACCGCCCGGTTCTCCGAGATTGTTCAAGTCTTGCAGCGGCGTCTGGACCGCCCACGGACTGCATCTACACCTTCGCTACCGTCATGGCAGTCTCACCAATTTCTGTTCAAAGAAGATGGGTGCTCCCCTTGTAACGTCATCGCCACTGCTTATGTACGGCTTTTCACTCGGAGTGTGACACATTCGGCCCAAAAGACACGCATCCTTTACGAGCTCCTAAGACAAATTGCCGGAAGAGATGCATACGCGCATGATGCACGCCTTACAGCTCTCAAGCTACTCTTTCGTTTGCGCGCCGACGCTCGCCATGCTTTAATAGTTAGCTCTTCATCAGAAGGTCAGCGGATTGCCGCAGAGCTCTGCCGTACAGAGGAAACAGCTATTGCGCCAGAAAAGTTTGAAGACGGTCCAACATCCGACCACAACAGATCAGAAGACAATTCTTCGTGGCGGGACCAACGCAAAACCTCTGGTTCAAGTCCTCGTTCTTCTCTCAATCGCCACACCGGCCGCTCGAATGCCCCCGCGGGCCGTGTATCAAAGCCGATACCTCCTTTGTGGATGTACCCTGGCCCCAAAGGACTTCCCGAGGAACCGCCATCTGAATCTAGTCGCGTAGTCTTCTCCCATATTGATGTGGAGAAATACCCTCTCAGTGATGATATCCTGGACATGGAAGTCACATTGTGGCTGGAGTTGATCATCTCACTCCTACAAAGACCACCCGATTGGGAGATTTATAGCTACGTACTCGTTCATCTTGGGCCTCAGCTCTCCAACCAAGCGCTGGTCCGCAGCTGTGTTGCCCAGCTCAAAATGTTACGAAACGTTCTTTGCGAACAAGTACGGAATGCGAGCTTCCACGAACCTCCGCCGCACACCCTCCTGAAAAAGGCTGATGTTGCCGTCTGCCTTTTCCATATATTGACGATCATCATCAGCTACCACGAGTACTTCGAAAAGAGCGAGGAAGATGATCTTGTGAAGTCCTTCCTACAAGGGATCGTGCAGTGGGACAGAACGTCAAAATGGTGCATCCACGCACTTTCAGTCTGCTGTTTCGAAATACCACTGTCGGTCAGCAAGTCACTCGATAGCATCGTACAGAAAATGTCGCAAATCATCACGAAGCCAGCTACAGCGATACACATATTGGAATTCCTCACCTCCTTGGCTCGTCTTCCAGAACTTTTCAAGAACTTCCGCGAAGACGAGTTCAAGCTAGTTTTCGGTGTATGCTTCCGGTACTTACAACACATACGCGACCAGCGTGACCGGACAGCGAACGGGCATTCGCTACAAAGCGGGCATCGGACATTGCGACACAGCGGCGCATCAAGAGACTTTGCGGCATCGCCCGATCTTGGGGCCAACAAGCCAAGAAGCGTCGAGGACGACCTACCTCAGTATCTATATTCCCTCGCGTATTACGTCATCACATTTTGGTTCATGGCGTTGAAGATGGAGGACCGCCCAAAGCAGATACCATGGATCACAAAGAATCTACACTATACCGACAGCTCCGGACGGCAAATCATGGAGGAGCAAGGACAGGTCATTCTGGACATTATGAACATGGTAGCATATACAGATCGCGATGAAACAACACGCGAGGAAAGTTCCTTCAAGCCTGGCGATGGAGAAGTCTGGAAGAAGACATGGATCGTTGGTAATGCTCTTGTGACAATAGAGACCGCTGCAAGAACCGGTGCCTCTGTTGTCACGACACGCCGGCCGGTAAGTCTTTCTGCTTGTGTGTTGTCAGTACATCTACTAACTTTTGGCAGTGCGGTACCCGCTTTATCAAAGTACGGCCCTTGATCACGTCGCCACCACGACATCAAGTTCCGATCACCATCGGCCTTGCTTCCCAAGCATTCTATTCCAACACATATGTCGGTATTCTGCCAGACGATATCTTCCAGTCATTTTACGCCCCACTCGACCTGAGCAATCCACCTATTCCGTTACCCGATGACGAGCCGACACGCCGTGCTATTACTGTGTTCGACCGGATCGCAACGGTAGACAACTACAAAATAGGTGTCATCTACATCGGCGAGGGCCAGACGAACGAGAGAGACATTTTCATGAACGATATGGGATCCCCAGCATATACTGCTTTCCTTAGTGACCTAGGTACATTATGCCGTCTGAAGGGGGCGAAGTTCAATACTGGTGGTCTCGACACACGCGAAGACAGGGACGGCGAGTTCACCTATGCTTGGCGGGACCGCTGCATGGAGCTTGTCTTCCACATTCCTACAATGATGCCGACCAACCCCGACGACGACATGACGTATCCGAACAAAAAGCGGCACATTGGAAACGACTTTGTCAACATCATTTTCAACGACTCTGGCTTGCCTTACAACTTCGACACGTTCCCGTCGGCCTTCAATTATGTACATATTGTCATTTCTCCAGAGTCAAGGGCCAGCTTTGTCGACCGTCGACTGGATGCAGATCCCGACGGCAGGAATCGCTATTACAAGATTCAGACCATCTCAAAGCCAGGGTTCCCCGACATATCTCCTGCCGTCGAAACCAAGATTCTTTGCGGAAAGTACCTGGCAGACTACTGCCGCCTCATGGCTATTAACGCCGTTGTCTTTGCCAGCGTTTGGTACATCCGCGAGGGTGGTGATTCCATATCGTCCTGGCGTAACCGACTTCGCGAAATCAAGCGTCTCCGAGAACGCTATGGGGCGAATGATGCTCTACCAAGCCACCCACCACCTTCGTCGCCTGCAGGCAGTCAAGGACTGTCAAGTCCGCCGTCTCGCGAACAAAACCAAATCTCGCCATTCCAGCGCATGAGTATCGCGACGCATATCACTGATGGAACTAGTCGCAGTTCCATCAGCAGCTCTTCGCATGACGTTTGATACTGTAGACCAAAAGTTGTTTGTTTCCGGTATTGCGACACGTCTTACACATATACATATACCCAGGGGTTTTATGACCTCACAAAAGTTTGTTGATTTTACGGTATCATGAGAAGGAGATTGAGTACTAGCATTGCGTGGAGTTGCTGGTCAGGCACAGGCCTAAGACAAAAAGTTCTGATTGCTTTTACTATATTGTATATGACGAAAGACGACCGATGTTTCGGTTATGAATTACAGAAATTAAAATCATGAGTTACGTGTATGTAGAGTACCTCACAGACTGCAATATACACATGCAATATACACACTTGCACTGTCACCAGGACCAATCAATTTTGTATTTCAGAACAAGTTTGAGATGATGCCTTTCCTCCGATGTCGAAATGTGGTGCTTCGGCATGGATATCCACTTCAGGATGGCAGATCCCCCGCCAAGGCCTATACTACCCGAAGTCGCATCTGAGGATTCCACCTCGAGCTCGAACTTCGCAACTTCCACGACACGACAACATGGCTGCTCCAAGACTGCCGTTCCTGTGGCCTATGCTATTTCAGCCGACCAAGTCGTCACGAGTAGGCGCGTCGATAACAAAAGAGCGTGCGTCGCCATCTGTTTCCCGCACGCGACAAGCACGCCGTCATTTCACGACTTCGCCCCGCCAATCGGAGCCACCGAGCACACAGCGATATGGAAAAGCATATGAGCACGCAGCTCCAGCATTGGACCAAGAGCCTCCGAAAGAACCTCAAGAGAAGGAGCCTGTGTCCAACGAGAAGCCCCCGCAAGACCCCGTTCACGAACACGAAGAAGTAGAGGAAGATGCGCCAACAGCAACAACCAGTCCAACCACACCTACTCAAGCAAGCGCAACAGAAGAAGAAGCCCCGCCAACAACGCCGGCGCCTGACCCTCCCAAGAAAAGCGATACAAAACCCGTCGACAGCGTCCTGCACATTCCCACCGCGGCTGAAGAAGAGTCGCACAAGGCACCGCACCTGAAGACACCACCATATGTCCATCATTTCGATACCTACGGCCTCGTGCGCAAGCTCTCGCAATCCTCATATACACCCGAGCAGTCCATTACCATAATGAAAGCCGTGCGACAAACCCTTTTGGATAACATGGAGTTGGCGCGTAAGGAGCTCGTCAGCAAGAGTAACGTGGAAAATGAAACATACCTCTTCCGGGCCGCATGCAGCGAACTGAAGACGGAAATAGGCAATGCGAAGAAAGGCGAGATGGAGAGGATGCGCACGGAAAGAGGGCAATTGCAGCACGAGGTCGATATTCTAGGGCAGAGACTAGGACAAGAGACGACACATCTCAGAGACGAGCTTAAGGGGCTTTTCGACGACAGGAAGATGGCTGTCAGGCAGGAACAGAGGGTCATGGAGACCAAGGTATGTTGTTCATCTCATTTCGTCTTCGGCGCAACATACTAACAGTAATGTTCTATAGATCCAAGAACTCAACTACAAAATCACCGTCGCGCTCAACTCTGACGCGCGATCCGAGGTCGAGGGCGTCCGATGGGTGCTTACCCGCCGCGCAGCCATCACAGTCGGTGTCAGTGCGTTTATGCTCTTCGTTGCGCTACGGTACACGAGCTATGTGCAGCACCAGCTACAGGAGGAGAAGAGGAACAGACCGCCGCCGCATCGCCCGAGTCCACTGGAGAATTTGGCGGATAGCACGACGACGGCGAGTAGACCGGTTGTGGATGTTGCTAGTCCTACTCAAGGGGATGCATTGGGTGGGGAGCTGCTGGCTACGGAGGGTGTGTCGTTAGGCTAGAGACCATAGCATAACGATTAAGGCGCCTTCATCGTTCCACTTTTCTACAACTACCAAACATTCTTCCGTGATACGTGATAAGTGCGCTCTGCAGATCTCCCTTTCCGTACCAACACTGCCTCGCCAACCCTACAACTTATGCTTCTTCTCCCCACTAGCCAACCTCGCAAACTCCTTCTGCGGCACGCCCTTCAAAAACCTCTGCAAGCCTCCCATCACCTCTTCCACGCCCTGCCGATCCAACGCCTCCCGATACGGCTTCTGAATCAACTCTTTGATCAGCACCAAACTCTCGCTATTGAGATGATCACCCAGCCTCTCCTCAACTTCCTTCCTAACCTCCCCAAGGAACTTGTCACTGTAGCTCTCATCCTTGACATCGACGCCAGCATTGATGACCTTGTTAACAAAGCCCGTCGCTACCAACTCATCACATGTGATGCGTTTCGACATAATAAGCGCCTCATTCGCCTTCGCAATACCCAACCTCCTCACAAACCCAATACTCGCATTCCCCTCAGCCACAAGCCCCAACGAACTAAACGGCGTAAGCAAAAACGCATGCGGCGCCGCATACACGAAATCGCTAAACGCGACCAACGCCGCTGACAGTCCCACCGCCGGTCCATTCAGCGCCGTAATGAGTATCTTGGGATGCGTGTAAAACGCATGTGTGATGTGCAGGTTGTTGGATACAAAGGACTTTAGGTACTGGTGGCGCTCGTCGATGGCGCTGCTGTCGGTGGTGGAGCCAAAGGTTACGTCTGCGCCTGCGCTGAAGAAACGGCCCCGGCCCGTGAGGATGGTGATGTAGATGTCGGAGCGGGCGGCGACTTCGTTCATGGCGCGCGCAAGCAGGTAGTAGGTGTCTGCGTCGAGGGCGTTTAGTTTTTTGGGTACGTTGAGGGTTATTATGGCGGTTTTGTTGGTGTAGGTGAGGAGGATGGGGGAGTCTGGGGACGACATGGTGGGTGGGTTTGCGTAGCGGGCTGGATATTGGGAGTTGAGGTGTTGGTTATGATGGCAAATCTGGATGTGTTTCTTAGGTGCGACGATGGTTATGTTAGTTGGAGTGCTTGAGAGATTCTTAGTTGAGATGTCAGTGAGCCGAGGCTAGAATGCGGAGACGGGATAGGCATTGTAAGACAACCGAGCGCGACAGATTGGATGGATGGACTGTAACAGTTAGTCTTCACTACTTATGAAGACAGGGATACGGCTTTGGTAGGGGAATAGTTTGAAGTTAGGTCTAGTTGGCAGGATCCCAGGTTGCAGGCACATGTGAAGGTCACGGCTTCCCCAGCTTGGAAGTGGGGAAACACGCGGAGGTAAGGCTGAAGATTAGATCTAACCTCTTATCGCCGAACCATCACCGATCAGATCTGCGAAACTTCGACTCCATCATCACTCCACCCAAGCGCGAAAGTCTTCGGAGTGCGCCGCAAATACCACACGACGTCGACTAGATACCGCAACTATGGGTGGCCCCAACCTAGAAGTGTTCAAGGTACGTAGAGATGATCCCTACAGCGCCTCGCGCATCTCTGTCAAAAGCGACTACACCAATAATTCCACTTGCACTCCACCTGCACTCCAACCAAATCGAGCCTGACACCCTTGAACATACACTGACCAGACATTCCAGTTCGGGATGTACATTCTCTTCCCAATCAGCATCATGTACTACTTCGGCACGAACCTCGACGGTAAATTTACCGTTCCCGATTTCTGGCCCAAGCCCGGCCAAACGCACAAGATCCCGTACGATAGAGACGAGATTGCAAAGGAATTGGAGAGGTTGAAGCAGAGGAATCTCGAGAACAAGAGGAGGAGGGAGGAGCAAGAGAAGTTGAGGGAACTGGGCACCGGCAGGGAGGAGTAGAGAGGTCGGGACAGCATGCTGGATGCACTCGAACAACACCCCATGACAGGCACCGAGCCACGAGTACGAGCGAACGAGAAGTGACGATCTGAGGTGGGGAATATTTGCTGAGAGATACCAAGCGCGAAGACACAATTCGTTCTGCGCCGCTATTGGCGTTATTGTACAATACTGTATACTACAAAATGTACGCCAGGCTGGGGAGTCAGAGACAGATCACGCAGTGACCTTGCCTCTTATCTCGTCCCAGACATCATCTCCTATGCTTCCCTTGGTCCAGTTCATGTATACTCCTTGTACACCCTGCACCTCCTGCAGCTCATCCAAGAAGCTGCCCAACTCTTTAGCCGCACCCTCGTCCTCTAGAGGCACCTTTGTATCCTCATTAGGATCGTAGATGATCTCGCTCTCCTCAATTTCTACATCTAGCTCCTTCGCCAGTCTCTCCGCCGTCTTGTTCGTCATCGCAGGCTCGGTGTATAACACGACTCTTCCCTCGGCGTCTTCGTCTACATCTAGAACGCCGGCTTCAAGGGCTGGCTCTAGCACCTCGTCTACGCCTACGCCATCCTTCTTCTGTATTATTATCCGTCCCTTCTTTTCAAACATGAAGGCTACAGTGGAGATGCTGCCGCCTGCCTCTTTTATGAGTAGTCGTATGTCGGCTAGGGTGCGCAGCTTGTTGTCCGTTTGACATTCTATTATTGTGGCGACGGAGGGCGGCAGGATGGCTTCGAGCAAAAGTGATTCAAGGGCGGCACCCGATGCGGAGAGTCCTTGTCCGCGGGCTATGGCGGCTTCGATAGAGGCTTTGGGCACGGCGGACTTCTTCGCGGTCGAGATTGCGAGGGAGAGGCGGGGGTTCATGTCGGGATTCGGGCCACCGAGCTTGACGGCGTTGGTGATGTCGCGGGTCATAATAGACCGTTGCTTGGACTTGCCAGCGTCATTTTTGGCTTTGTCATGTTTGATGGAAGACCACTTACTGTAGTATGTTAGCAGTGTGCCATTGGATTGCGAAGCTGACGTACGAGTGGCCTGATTGTAGATTTGGGGTGGTGCTCAAGCATCGCACCTGCTCTTGCATGCGCCACTGTCTCGGACGAGAAACATATCTACAAGAGCAGCATATCGCATTCTCCTTGGGAAACGCAGATAAGACTGCGCGACGTAATGGGACAGACATGGAGGCAGATATTGGTTGTTGGCTCGCAATAGTACAAAAGTTGGAGATGCGTGCCTGCCAAGACGGGGGTCCGCAACTCCCACATGCACCCACCGGCATCTCCACACTGGACATCTGTCACGTCAAGACTCGCTACGACATGAGCAGCCGGATGCGATAACTGCGATAACGAGACCGACGTCACGCGATCCCCTCACCAGCCATGGCCGCAGACGAGCCAGCCGCGGATCAAGGCCCCTCCAACCCTGAACTCGACATCAAGAAGCTCCACGCGCTACCTTCGGAACAGCAAGACCTCTACTTGCTGACCTTCAGTTCCGATCTCGCCCGCCATGTGGCCTCCTTAGATGGCGACGGCGCCTCGGCCCACCAGATATACATCAAGAAGGAGATATTCCAGATCGTCAACCTCGCGTCCCCCGCCCCCACACGAGTGATCCGAAACAACCTGGGACGAGCAATTGCGGGCATTTTCGAAAAGGGAGACAGGAAGCTGCTCTTTGAGTCTATCAATGAGTCGGTTGGCATAATCAACGCGGCGGGAAAGAGCGAGAAAGATGTTAGGACGAAGCATGCGGCTGTGCATTGCTTGGGTGCCATCTTCGAGGCCGCGGGCGATAGTGCTATAGGGCTATCTCCACTGGCTGTCAAGTCGCTGCTGGGCCTTGTCAAGTTCTCGCAAAACTACACTGGACTACGAGCGGCAGTGTTCAAGGCTGTTGGCAAGGTCTTCAAAGGCGTTAGCTCGCACGCCGATGAACTCATTGCGAGAGACGCGTGGAAGCAGGCGCGCAATGCTGGCAGCGACAAATCATACCTCGTTCAGACAGCGGTGTTCTACTGTTTAGAACAGCTACTCCGGCACACGACCTTTTTCGACAACTCGAACGACTTCGATAAACTGCAGAATGTAGCTTGGAAGGCGATCGACAGTCCCTCGTCGTCCGTGAGACGCGCTGTTGCATCGTGCATCAGCGCTGCGTTGGTGAAGAACTACTCTGAGAACGCGCCAGTTGACCTTCCCATCCTTGGCATTACCCGTTCGTCGACCGCGCAGAAGAAAAAGAAGAACAGAAAACCGGGCGACGACGATGGTGATGATGTGGTTATGGAGCGCTCAGAGTCTCCGGCACCCAAGAAGTCGGCTTACCAACTCTCCTTCACCATCGCGAGTCTTCTCAAACTGCTTGCAACACAGTACTGTCGACCGCAAGCTGGCAATCGCGCAAGAGCTGGAATCGCCGTGTGCTACATCAAGACCATCAAGGGGCTGGGCGAGCAGATCGTCGAGACCAAATATCCAGAGATCGCGCGCAGCTTATTCACGGACATTCTCAGCAACAACGTCATTGTACAGAATCGCTACCGCACACTTAGCACTAGGAAGTTCGTTGCAGTCATACTGGAAACAGTCATTGGTCGCGAGATGCTTGGAGAATCTGGCCAACTTAATGCCGCAAGATTCTTGGTCAACGAGATATTGAAGGACTATCCCCAGGCGCTCAAGGAACGACCAGAGCCAACAAAGCAAATTTTGATCGGGGCTCTGAGTACGCTATCTTCACTCTTCAATAGTTTGGGATCTGCCACAAATGTCATTGCGGACTCCTGCCGCGATGCCCTCCTCCAGGTCTTACAGCATCCGAGTTACACAGTTCAGGTGACCGCTTCCGCCTGTTTGCGCTCTTTTGTGCTTGCGTGTCCACTTCAGTTACTGCCAGCAGTTACGATCTGTATGAACAGCGTCAATCGAGAGCTTGGTCTTCTTGCTGGACCGAGACAATCACCCAGAAAGTGCGTTGGTCTCGCGAACGGCCTTTCTGCTGTACTCAGCACGTCTACGTCTCAACCACTCCATGGGTCCGTAGACGTAAACTCGAGAGTACTCCAACAAGCCACTTCACTACTCAAATCTGCGAGCAACTCAGATCTGAGAATTGGATCTACACAGATTCAAGTCGCATGGATCCTGATCGGAGGCTTGATGACTCTTGGTCCCAATTTTGTCAAGATACATCTTTCTCAATTGCTCCTGTTGTGGAAGAATGCGCTTCCGAAACCCCTAAACAGAGACAACATGGTACAAAGGAACTACCTGGAACTCTGCTTCCTAGCACATGTTCGGGAGTGCGCTTTAGGCTCTATCTTGACCTTCTTGGAGTTCAACAGCCGCATCTTAACGCTTGACGTTACGAAAAGACTGGCAGCGATGCTGCAAAATACAACAATGTTCCTGAATACCCTACCGGCCAAGAAGACAACGGATGACATGTCTCAACGGCTGTCACCCGCACTTCAACTTCACGACTTTGATCTCATGGTCCGGAGGAGAGTGCTTCAATGTTACACTAAACTTGTCGAGCTGAGTCCAGCAAGTAGTCATGAGGTGTTACTCCAGACAAACTTGTTACCTTTCGCCATCGCATCCTTCGCAGAGCCGGACAACTACACCACAAGCTCATTTAGTACGGCAATCGCAAGTGCTGCAGGAACGTTCGAAAGCATATGGGAGGTGGCTGATAACCATGGTTTCGGTGTCACTGGACTGGTGCGTGGGTTCGACATCACACCCCTTCCTGGAGAGCAAGAGACTGGTACCCACCATCACTGGCTCACGAGGCATGGACCTGAGTCGATTATTGACCGCACGCTTCTATCACCCATCTGTGGTGCTCGTGAACACGATTCGATATCCTTGTACATCAGAACATCAGACGAGAGCCATGAGCTTCCGGATCCACCAGCGACTGAAGTCGTCAACTCGGCACTTCAGTTGTTTGCGATATGTCTACCACTCCAAACTGCTAGGATCCAAGAAAGCATTTTGGAGCAGATGACATCATTCCTTTCCGCAAGTAGCCTGCAGCGCGACATTAACAGAAAGACGGCCATGATGGTCAACATTGCATATGCGGTGCTATCTGCTCTGAAGGTTGCAGTCAAGGAGACCCGCTCGGCTCCAGGAAGTCTGAAAGGACCGGCGGTCGAAAAGGTGATGCAGGATCTGTTGCATGTTTTTGTTGTCCTTCCCGACCCGTTCATCCGCAACCTTGCTAGTGAAGCTTTGGGTCGTCTGTGCAACAGCTCTGGAAACGCTCTCACCACCACTGAGGTAAACTACCTGGTCGACCAGATCGTCGCTAATCGGGAACCCAATGCTCGTTCTGGGTATGCTGTCGCGCTTGGCTGTATACACTCTCAGCTCGGTGGTATGGCTGCTGGCTTTCATCTCAAGAATATACTTGGAATACTGATGTCGCTCGGCAATGATCCCCATCCGGTTGTGCACTTCTGGGCCATCGACAGTCTATCGAGGGTTGCTGACTCCGCCGGTCTATCCTTCTCCAGTTATGTTACCAGTACGCTCGGCATGCTAGCGCAACTATATGCAGCCGACACACACAACGATGAATCGATGTCTCCGGCATATTCGAACATTGAGATCGACATACCTACCCCTGCCGTAATCGCGCGATGCGTCGACAGCACAATCAACGTGCTTGGGCCGGACCTGCAAGATGTTGCAAAGGCAAGAGATCTGATCATGACTCTTGTCGGCCTCTTCCAGGGCGATGCGGATGAGCTGATCATCATCGAGAGTCTGCGCTGCCAGGAACATATTTCGCTATACGCGCCTGGCCACATGGAGTTCTCAGCCTACGTGAAACAATTACAACGGGCGGTTGAAAGCAGCTCGACACAAATCCGTGACATGGCTATCGACGGGTTACACAATCTCATGAGGCGCAACACGGAGGAAGTCATACGTGCTGCCGATCCCGGTCTGGAAGATCAGCTGTGGCATGTTCTCGATCGTGACTCTGAGCATGAAGTAGTGCGGAATATCATCCGCAACTGGCTGCATCAAACTGGCTTATCGGACACCGCGACATGGGTTCAGCGATGCCACTCAGTACTCACAAAAACGAAGAAAGTCGAGACGCAAGACAAGATCGAATCGAAGCCAAAAGCAGGAGCGACTGATTTGCAGGACGAGGAAGTCGCGGGCTTTGCATCAGCGTCTAATGCGCCTGGGGCTGAGGCTGGAGATGGCGCTCAAGTCAGTCAGGAACTACTCAAGTGGCAAGTGCGAACATTCGGTATGGATTGCTTGAGCGAGCTTGTCGCGATGGTGAGCAAAGAGGCCACATTCAGAGAGGAGTCACCCTGTGTCATGGCCTTACAGCAGAGGGTTGCTGATGTTGTGCGCATCGCTTTCTCTGCATCGACCGCCGGTGTAGTACAACTGAGGATTCGCGGCTTGAAGATTATCGACCAAGTGCTCAAGCTATTCGGCAAAACACCCGATCCCGACTTCGCTGAAGTCACTTTGCTTGAGCAGTACCAAGCTCAAATCGGTTCAGCTCTTACCCCAGCGTTTGCAGCAGATTCATCGCCTGAGCTCGCCGCTGAAGCTGTCAACGTATGCGCCACGTTCATTGCTACCGGAATCGTTACAGATGTAGATAGAATGGGTCGTATCCTCAAGCTGCTCGTCTCAGCGCTTGAGAACTTCTCCAGCGAATCCGAAACCGCAGCAATCGGCGATCTCAAAGGACTCAGCTCGAACGCTCAAGTCATGGTCAAAATGGCAGTCTTCTCAGCGTGGGCAGAACTGCAGATTGCGAGTGCCGAGCAAAGCTACTTGGTGGATGTACTGAAGCCACACATCGCAAAGTTGACTCCTCTTTGGTTAGCGTCGCTCCGAGAGTATGCCCGTCTGAGGTTCGAGCCCGACATTTCTTCTTCCATGGGTTCTGCCTCTCTATCTGGAAGTCTAGACACAATCTATGCTGCGCTCAACCGCGAGACGCTTTTGAAGGTATGTTTGGTTGTCGAAAACCTTTGATCAATATTAACAAAGTGCAGTTCTACCAAGATACCTGGCTCAACCTTGTAGATGCCATTGCCAGCCTCATTGACGAAGACAGCGAGTTCGTGTTTGACGCTTTAGATGGCAAAACCGAGTTGTCGGAATCTACCCCCAATGGGAAGTCTGATCACATCAACTACCGCGATGAGCCTGTCGCTTTCTTCTTCGTTCTCTTCGGACTTGCATTCGAAGCATTAGCAGGCCGCCCAGGTGATCTACAAGCGTCCAAGGAGCAGATCCTGGAAATATTGCAGGCACTGAAGAAGATTCTGCGACCTTCGGTATCTGGTCATGCAATCTATCGGGAAGTTGTGTTCTCAGAAACGATGGATATGCTAGATCGACTCGTGCTCACGGAGGGCTTGACGGTTCAAACAGTCATCGTCGAAATCACACGGAACCTGTGTCTTGGCCATCCATCTGCACGCAGAGACCAAGGGTAAGGACATCCGGAAGCTCTACAATTAGCTTGCTGACATCGATAGAACTACCGCCGCGGATGAGCATCTTTCCGAAGACATTGATCAGCTGTTCGAGTTAACCAAGATTATGGTGCTAGTCCTGTCTGGACTTGTGCCTGGGTTGGAAGACAGCAAAGCCAAGGGTATGTTGGCTTCAATATTGCGTCATAAGCAGTCGCTAATCTCACTCCTAGCACGCCACGAGATGAATGAAGAGGCGGTCGCTCTACTGACAACAGCGCTGTCTGCGCTCGTAGATGCCGCGCAAGTCTTCCCATCGATTATCAAGGCTGACCTTCACGCTTGCATCCTTCACATTTTCGCGACCATACTAAGCACTGGGGCCTGCCAAACCACAGTCATTCCTCAAGCGCTTCCGATCTTCAAGCGCTTCATCACCAGTCTCGCACCGCATGCCGAAGGGACGGATGACACTAGCAAGCAACTCCGCGCAACTCTTTCGCGCTTCCTCGCAATTCTCAGATACGCACAGCAGCGTGAGTTTGATGCTGCTCTTGCATGTGAGAAGAATACCGTTCTTGCGACTACCATCTTACTGAGCTCCGCCGCTTCTGCGTTCTCACCTGACGATCCGCTCGTCAAGCGCTTCATCGACGACCTCTTCGACTGTCTTGGCACGGTAACAACGAGCAAGGTAGCAGCAGGCTGCTGTCGCTCACTGCTGCTTCTACCCAAGAAAGGCGCTCTTGAGACGAGCCTTGCTAAACTCATCCTTCCACCAACACTCGCCTTCTTGGCAACGCCTTCTGATGTAGAGGGTCTTGACGAATCTCGCACAACGCTCGCACAGACTCTTGTCACATTCATCTCCACACTACCACAACCGTCACAGCGCCAGACTGCGACCAAGATCATTATACCTGCGCTGTTGGCACGGGCGCAGAAGGAGCCCAAGGCCAGCCAAGAAATTGCGGCGCGCTTACTCGAGATCGCTAGTGCGGATCAGCAGGCGTTTAGGGGCGTGGTGACCGGGCTAAACGCCGACCAGAGGAGTTTCATGGAGGGAGTGCTCAAGAGCGGGCAAGGACCGAGAAGGCAGGAGGCTAGTAGGGAGGATGACGGCATGCCAAAGATCGCGCTCAAGATGGACTTTGGCTCATAAGACTCGTTGTATGATCTACGGCGTTTGTCTTCCAGGTCGACTACATCTCCCTCTGAATCCCCTTCAACGAGCGGTTGACTCTTCGCATCTGGATGCTCAGCTTACTACATGTCAGCAAAAGAAGGGGCGTGCGCTGCGCGGGTCGCATGCATGCATAGGCTCTATTGAAGGACACAGATCCACCATTGGCGCGGTCTGCATTGTAGGTAATTCTTATTGGTCGCTGTGGCGATTGTTGGCTTTGTGCGCATCTTCAGGCTAGACAGGAAGTCATGGGTGAGCACATTAGAGCTAATTCCTGGAATGGGGCTTTCGAGCTAGACGCCTTCCGGCGAGTTGCAGATCAGAAGCATGTAAGCCACATGGCGGCAGTATACTCTAACCATGCACTAATGTTCGATGTTGGATCTTGACCAGTGACTTCTACAGTCGCCTACCCGCGATTTGGGGGCTGAACCGATGCTATTGGTAGAACATTTCAAGCCTCCGGGAGACGGCTCACCACCGCTGCACCCGGAAGCGACTGCGGGTGTCACAGAACCACGCCTTCTCAATTCCGTCGCCAAGCTGACGACCCAATTTTCATGTGGATGACATGTCGCGACCCGTGCCGTGGAGAAGGTATGAGCAAGAAACCGCCACGCCCGCGATGCACGTCTGATCCTGCCAGTCGGTGTCTTTACCTCTTCGAGTGTCGCTCGCCACAAAATGAGTGAATAGCCAGACAGATACACGAGACATCTTATCGGCTTACGGTGGTCTCGATCTCTTTGTAGTATCTTTGGTTCCTTTATCTTCTCCCGCAGTCTCGGTGCTGAGGCTCTGCATGCTCTCTCCGCTGCACGCCATTTCGCCCTCCTTATAGCCGTCGGCCTCCAGCACTGTTTCTTTCGTTCTTGGATCAGCGAGCACCCAACATCTGTTAGCTGGCCAACATCACCCTACGACGAGCAATGTCAAACGACCCCGAGGTCGAGCATAAGGCGGCTGTTAGCCAGGTTCGCAATGCCCCTCACGAAAGTTCACATGGATCGGAGAAAGACGCAGAATATCTTAGCAATACCCCAGATGGCG
The DNA here is from genome assembly GCF_024043145.1 of Alternaria conjuncta. NCBI lineage: Eukaryota > Fungi > Ascomycota > Dothideomycetes > Pleosporales > Pleosporaceae > Alternaria > Alternaria conjuncta. The sequence goes on along the minus strand of NW_026250111.1, from coordinate 71,020 downwards.
ACAACACGGTTGACACCAACTTCCAGGCTGGTGTTCAAGACATCGAAGCCGTGACGCTCTCCTGGACCACCGGAGCGCTGGTGACTGCCTATATCCTCATATGGCTGGTCTACTTCATCCAGGGCTTGGTAGGCCAAATCAGCAGCGCCTTGATACCCTACGTTACCTCTTCTTTCGCCCTTCACTCCCTCACCCCTACCACCAGCGTCCTCAGCTCTGTCATCGGAGGTGTGACGAATCTCAGCATAGCCAAGGTTCTGGACGTTTTCGGCCGCCCACAAGGATTCCTTCTCTGCTCCATACTCGCCACTGTCGGGCTTGTTATGTCGGCTGCTTGCAACAACGTTGAGGCATACGCTGCGTCGCAGATCTTCTATACCGTCGGCATCAATGGTGTTGGATACAGTCTGAGCGTGTTCGTCGCAGACACGTCATCATTGCGCCACCGAGGTCTTATCCAAGCTCTGGCTGCTTCGTCCTCTTTGATCACCGCCTGGCTTGGCGGACCGATCTCTACGGCATTTCTCAACGGAGCAGGCTGGCGTTGGGCCTTTGGCATGGAAAGCATCCTCGTCCCGGCGGTCACCCTTCCTCTTTTCGGCCTTTTCACTTACCACTACTTCAAGGCGAAGAAGCAAGGTCTGGTACCCCAACGGTCGAGTGGACGCACATTTTGGGAGTCGTTCAAGTACTACATGCGCGAGTTCGACGCTGTTGGTCTCTTCACGCTATCTACTGGATTCGCATTCTTCCTTCTGCCGTTCAACCTCTACACTCTGCAAGCCAAGGGATGGGACTCGCCCATGATCATTTGCTTTCTCGTCTTCGGTATCATCTTACTGATCCTTTTCGGAATCTGGGAGCGATTCTTTGCTGAGATTTGCTTCATCCCCTGGAACCTTCTTCTGGATCGCACTGTCGCTGGAGCGTGTCTCCTGTCCTTTGCTCTCTTCTTCAGCTATATGTGCTGGAGTTTGTACTTCACCTCCATCCTGCAAGTCGTCAACAACCTCAGCGTTACGCATGCCAGCTACATCATGTCGACCTATAGCGTTGGTGGCTACATCTTGGCTATCCTTGTCGGTGGCTTCATATCCTATACTGGACGGTTCAAACCAGTCACTCTCTTCTTCTCACTCCCTATGGTAGTACTCGGAACCGCACTGCTCATCCACTTCAATCAGCCCACGGAAAAGATCGGTTATATCGTCATGTGCCAGATCTTCGCCGCGTTTGGTGGTGGCGTCATGACAATCACGGCCGAGATTGCCATCCTGGCCGCAGTCAAGGAGCAGCAATACTTCGCTGTCGCCATCGCTCTGGTTTCCATGTGTGGAGGTGTTGGTGGAGCCATTGGACTAACGGTGTCCTCTGCAATTTGGCAAGACGTGGTCCCCAAGAAGCTCATGGAGTACCTTCCGGCGGAAGAACTTCCAAACTTCTTGATGATCTACGCGGATATCACGACGCAGCTGTCGTACCCAGTTGGATCACCCACTCGTTTGGCGGTACAGAGGGCTTACGGAGATGCACAAAGATATCTGTTCATCGCAGGTACTGCTGCATGGATCATCGGCATAGCTGGCGTGCTCATGTGGCGAAACATCGACGTTATTGGCATGAAGCAGACAAAGGGCCGTGTATTCTAAGCTACATCAACATCTCGAGACAGCTGTTGTTAGAAAAGCGGGACATCGTTCTTCCAGCTTCTTGGTCTTGAGAGCAAAGAACATGAGACCTGCAGTACCTGAATCACCATGCACTAGAAACCCTTCTCTTCAACTCTTGTTACATTCGCGAGTCGCCTGTATACTTTGTATTATCGTAACCTCTTCCCATCGTTGATGTATTGTTGCGCGCTTGCCAGAAAAAAACGCCGGATGCATGATGTGCAAACTCCTGAAATCCTCCCAAATTCTTCCTATATATACACCACGCATGCTTTCCATAACTCCCTCCTCTTTATTACCCTACCAATGATCCGAGAAGCCTCAGCAATGCATGCCATAGTTCGAAAACGCTTGCGACGGGTCAATAATGATGGAATCGTCCAAATTCGTGAAAGCCAACAACTCCGAATTAATGTCGTAGGCGCCAGAATCATCGAACGTAAGATCAAGACTTTGCTGTGTCTGTAGCGGGGTCATGAAGTTGCTGCGGGGGTTAGTGTTATGGCTTATGTAGGCTCGTTCATCACTTACGGATCCCAATTGCCCCATAATTGAGCGATCATCTCGTCATCGAGATGCACCTGCCCATTCGACCCATTCGCGTCTCCGTTGTTCTGTTGAGCCTGGCCAGTGATACCCAGGTCTGCGAGACGTAATGGTGTTTCCTCAGTTACCATTTTGGTAAAACCTATCTGCTCCATACCACGTGTGAGCTCCACTAGCTTCTCGATATGCGCGCTATACCGGGATGTTCTGGTGTGTGCGTAGGCAAGGATAAAGATCATGATCAGCCGTAGGATACATGTGCTATCAAAGGCCGTCAAGCTCGATAGTGTACCATCGTTTGCCATTTGTGTCAGTATCGAGATGCTCTTCTGTGCGGCGTCGATGCACATCTTGCCCATTCGCTCGAACCATATTCTTTTGCTCGAAGCCAGCGTCCCGTGCTTGATGACGAGGTACAGAAGGAACGGCCGCGTGAGGAGTATCGTGGTGCTCCAATATTGGAGATGCAAGAGTGCAACCGCACGTCGGTGCGTGGGAGGCGCGGGTACGTCGTATTTGAGATGCGGTGGCATCTGGCGATACCACTTTTGCAGCAGCAGAAGGGAATTTGATACGGTTGAGAAGGATATCGAGTTGGCGGAGCGTTCCATGTAGACTGACTGTATGATCTCACGCTTCAAGCGACAGAGAGACACCGATGTCGCCATCCATGATAGCGGGGTATGGAGTCCGGGATATAGTATCTCATAACCTTTAGTATTGACGCGTTATGAATGGGCGATTTTAGACTTACCTGCTCTGACGGCATGGGTGTAGTGACCTTCGTAAACCGCTCATCTATGACCGTCGGACTCCCGCCTCGCGAAGATAGTTCCTGGTCGAGCTGGAACAGTGTCCACCAGATTCTGCGATTTTGTTCTCGCTCTATTGTAGTTCCAGACTCAGCCAGTTGGTCACGATGTAAGCCTAGAGAAAAGGCCATCTGAACGCTAGCGCCCATGTACAGATAAGCGCTGACCCTGGAGCAAAGGTTCTCCATAGCGATGCTCTGAGCAGTGGTCAGCCATGCCGAGAACAGTTTCAACAATGCCAAATGTACATACCATCGTAGCCATAGCACGTATACTGTCGACATCGGCCTCATCATATACTGCCGGAATGAGTTGTTTTGCAAGTGTAAGGTAGTCCTCGGATGTCTTCAAGTCTAATGCAGCTGGCCAATCCGGAGGCGGAGAGTTGCCATTGGCGCCTACATAGTTGGCTGCGCCAATAGCGAACATCGTGTACAAACAGCACATCCAAGAGCTCGACGAGCGGGGTGTCGACTCGGAGTACGTGTTTTCTATTCGTCGGAGCAGGGTTTCCACTGGGTATAACCAGTACGTGCAATGGACATCCTCTAGAAACCGGGAGATGTAGACGTCGCACAACTCTCGACCGGGAAGGTAGTAGCTCTCTTCAAAACCAGGAGAATTCGAAGGCGAGGAGCCTGGTAGTGTAGGCGGATATGAGCCTACTTTGGGGCCTGGGATAATCGACGGGTCCTTCCTTTGCATACCCAAAGTGGCCACAGCAGCATTAAAGGGTATTTCACTGTGAGCGCCAACGTATCGAAATTTCCCTCTTGAATCTTTCATCATGCAGCCCAACGGCTCATGCAGTTCCTGTACGTCTTGTTCCTCGCCATCATCAACACTCTCTGCATCCTCAGGCGACTCTTGGTCATTACTGAAGAGGCCTTCGGTATGCTGGACAGGCTCCGCATTGAATGTGCCTTCCTTGATGGCTTTGGCAATGGTTCGGAGCGATTGCAGGTTAAGCTCATGCCCAGGGAAGAAATGTTCGAGGATGCGCATAGAACATTGGTATTCTTCCTCGGTAACATGGTAATAAGGCCTTTTCCTTCTTGGGGTAGCGATTGTGCACACCGCGCCTGTGCGTGCGCAGTAACGACATGGTCCCGGGACTTAAGATTGTCAGCTTGTGTCATTGTCGGCACGATCGTACTACCGGTGGGAGAAACCCCATACCAGGATCAATACACTAGAGGTAGTCATTAGTTTCTTGGCACTGATTGACGTGGAGATGCCTTAAGCTACCTTTGTCTTCCTACTGCGACACCGATCACAGCTGCTGTGGACACGATGGGCGTTCGGAGCTCTGCTGGATGGGGGTGCCGAAACTCGTGGCGGGGCGACGGCCGCGTACTCGGCCATATTTATCCGACACCCTCGACAGCCCGGCCGAGTGAGATGACACTAGCGGCGATACGAAAATTTCATTCGGCAGGCTTGCAGCAGTTCGTGGAGAAGTCATGGAGCATCGAGCCCGCTGCAGTTGAGGATAAAGGAAAAGGGATCCCATTTCTAGCGGGGGATCTGCTGGGGCATTGCGCCCGTGCAAGGCCACCCTGCAGAACCTGCCGGTCGGCTAATCAAAATCTATAGCGAACACAGAATAGCGCTGGAGAGACGGCAAATCATGTCCCAGCCGATCGTGTCATGTCGCAATATTTAAGATATCTTAATCAAGACACTCTTTGTTTCCAGAAAGTTGTTCAGGGAATACAGAGGCTCGCCTTCGCGTCCTGAGCCTGATGACTTGTATCCACCGAAGGGCATGTCTACGCCGGTAACTAGGTGTCGTCGAGTCAGCGAATGCATCACGTACATTCCAATCGAATGCATATTGCTTACCTGGTGAGGTGCAGTTGACGCCGACCGTACCAGCTTCAAGCCCTGTTGCTAAGCGCATCGCGCGATCGATGTTTTTGGTGTACACTGACGCATATAGCCCGTACCTAGACAAAATTAGTCAATGTTTGTTTCAGCTTAGCCACGCTAGGGACCGTGAGACGAACTCTGTTGCATTAGCCTTCGCGAGCACCTCGTCCTCAGTCTTGAAGACATTGATGTTGACAACTGGGCCAAAGATCTCTTCTTTCATGATCTTTGCGTCCTCTGGCGTATTCTTGAATATGGTGGGCTCAATGTAATAGCCTTCGCGTCCCGATGGAGCGCCACCACCAGTGAGGAGTTCGCCGCCGGATTTCTTTCCCGATTCCAAATATTGTAACACAGTCTTGTGTTGCGCCTCATCAGCTTGTGGGCCATGGTTGACGCCATTCTCACGCGCATCAAGGGGGTCACCCATTTTGACATCTTTTTCGAAGTTCTGCTTGAAGAGCTCGATGTACTTGTCGGCAACCGTATCTTGGACGTAAATGCGCGAGTTGGCCATGCAGACTTGACCACTGTTCCACTGGATGCTGTGAGCCGTTTCCTTCACGGCCTTTTCCAGATCGGCATCTTCGAAGATGACCGCCGGAGACTTGCCTCCAAGTTCGAGGAATACTTGCTTCATGTTGGACTTTGCGGCGGCTGCCTGGATCAAACGTCCCGTACGACTTGAGCCTGTGAACGATAACGCTCGTACATCCATGTGGTGACTTAAGATGGATCCGCTAACATTGCCGAAGCCGGTGATGATGTTGATCACACCTGGAGGAAAGCCAGCTTGCTGTACCAGAGTGGCGATTTTTGCGGACTACTATCGTTAGTTTATTGCAGGAGTGTGGAAAGAATGGCGTACAGTCAATGGAGCCTTTTCAGAACTCTTCAAGACAACAGTATTCCCGACAATAAGAGCCGGTGCTAACTTATTGGCCAAAAACAACAACGGGACGTTCCAGGGAATAATGCCAGCTACAACACCGTAAGGTTGACGCAGCGTCATGTTGACATACCCCGGGGTTTGAACGCTCGTGGTACCTGTTCAATGTTGGTAACCTGCTGCAAAACTCACACTCACCCATCCTACCTTGCACACTGTATCCAGCTTCTGCATAACGATCCCACTTCGCCGCAGAAGCATAGGCATCGAAGAACTCGCCTACTGGGCGACCCATGGAGCTTGCTTCTAAAGCGGCCAACTCATCGTTGTTCTCTCGGATCAGACTAGCCAACTTCTTGAAGTATTGGCCTCTTTGGTCTGGAGTCAATTTTGACCAAGCAGGAAAAGCAGCTTTTGCTGCAGCGACAGCATTGTCGGTGTCATGCTCAGATGCCTCGTGGACTGTAACGATCGTAAGTCTGTTTTCTCCGAAATTCGTCGCAAGCTCTTGCGTTGACGTTCCAGACTCACCTTTTGCTACGAGCTTCAATGTGGCGGGGTTGATAATGTCAAACGTCTTCCCATTTGATGATTCAACGAACTATAAAGTAGTTAGCGGAGGCATCATCAATTGGTTTAAGAGAGCCAACCTCTCCATTAATGAAGAGACGCGTCTCGATTTTCTCCGGTAGACCCATTTTGATGGCAGAAAATCTAGAGCAAGTATATGCAAGCGTCTCTTGATAAGGGTTCAAAGGATTGTGGCAGCGTATGCTATCTCTTCCGTGGAGATAGGTGCGGTAAATTTGGAGAAGCAGCGAGGCTGTGGCACGGCGTTGCTTCGATGACCCCACCTCGGTGCCGTCTTGCTCCACACGTTCTCAAAACGACCCGCCGGAAATATCAACCCGCGGCTTCAGACATGTCGCGTCCATACCACCGCCAATATAGGCGAGCCCATTCGCGGAGCCCTCGCAAGAATTCCACCCTTGCTGCGAATCTCACGTGGTTGGGGAATAGTTCCCTGTATCGCTGACAACTTCGTGTTAGACTGATAATGATAAGAAGCGGCGTAGAGCCTCAGCGATCGGTTGACTTGCACTTTTATAACCTTTCTGAGACGCCGACATCATGGGTAGCGAGCTTGAGCAATTGAAGGCTATGGTGGGGAAGCTTCAGGCGGAGGTAACGCGTTTGAGCGGTATGTGCTTAGTCAGCTATCGATTAGCTTCCTGCGGTCTGCTAACGGAACACCAGATCAGGAGGACATTCGCAAGCTTCAGTACACCTACGGGTATTATCTCGATAAGTGTCTGTACAAGGAGGTTAGTAGAGCGAAGAAGCTACTTGACTAGAAGCTCATCTTGACAGGTCGCCAACCTCTACTCCGATCACCCAGACACATGCGTTGAGTTTCTCGGAGGCCGATACAATGGCAAGGAGGGCGTCAAGAGACTCTACATCGGTCGCTTCGCGAATGCCTTCGTAGCCGGACGCAATGGCCCTGTGCATGGCTTCCTTCTCGATCACCCACAGATGCAGGGCATAGTCGACGTCAATACCGATGGCACGCGAGCCAAAGGTCGCTTCCGCAGCATGATGTCGGCCGGTACCCACGATAGCATCAAAGATACACACCCTCGCGGCCTAGTACAATGGTGGGAAGGTGGCATATACGAAAACGAATACATCAAAGAGAACGGGGCATGGAAGATCTTCAGGTTGAAGTACTTCCCCTTCTGGCACGCGACCTTCGAAAAGGGGTGGGCGCACACCAAGCCGAACTATGTACCCTTCCTCTCGAAGACGTACCCGGAGGATCCAAATGGGCCAGACGTTCTTTGCGATCGTCCGATGCTCTGGCCTGACACGCGCGTCGTGCCATTCCACTACAATCACCCTGTCACTGGTGAGCAAGTCGCCGACGATGATCTTAGAGCTCCACACTTTGGTCAGGATGCTTCAACAAGCACTCCCCCACTCGTGCTGAGCAAACCAGAATCTGATTCGTAAAAGAATGCTTAGCTTAGAATGTCGAAAGACTTTATGACTATACCTGCGTTGCCTGTGTCGATATGGCGCATGAAGACGTAGCCCTTCCTTCGCGTAATGCGATTGGAATGATTCAAATATTCGAACAAATAATATCAGGTCTTTCGTGCTCGCATCAACTCGTCAGTGGCGTTTTTGGTGTCGTACAAGCACAACGCGGCCACGGCTTCAGAGCTCTTTGCATCCTACTCTATGCAGTCTGACAGGTTTATTGGAAGCCCAAAGTTACATCGCTAATGATGCGCAGCAAGCCCTAGAGAAAGAGCAAATGCACGCGACCAAAGTCGCCACACAAGCCTTCACAGTCACCACCATCTGATTTGCGTTATAGACAGTTTTCCCGGTAAAGCATCCCTCTCAGCGGGTCGGAGACGGAGCAAGGCGACCTATCATCCCCGAGTCAGCTGCGTGCTATGATCTGTCATAGCTATATTCGGACGAGAAACTCTCAGTCCAGCGCTACGGCTATGTCCGTGTCCAAAAGTATAGAATCGTCCCATATTCAGGGTTCAATGTGTGTCGGACCAATAGTCCCGCTTGCGATCCCGCGCGGTCGCATCAATCCGGGCACAACAACCCCTGTAACCATCCCCAACTACCCCGCAAGTCCACCTCCCCACATCCATACTTGTAAATTTCGAGCACGGCAGTACGTCTGGTAGCAATCCGATGCGTCTCCTTGCAGAACGAAACATTGTAATATGAGGGACAATTAGTATTAGACCACCTTACTGCCAGGTGGGAGAGCACAGCACGTACGCGATGGCACACATATTTTCTCTCGCGAACCCTGCCTCATCAGCGTATCATGAAGGGAGCCGATCGGATGACCAAGTCAAGTTCCCAGATAGTGGCTTCTTCCAAGGCTTCAACAAACCATCGCGCCTCGAAGCCGACATCTTTGAGCTCGAGACGACTGGTACAGTGAGTATGCCGTCCTGTAGAGACAGAGCGCGGAAGCTTAGTCCTTTCAGATACCCAAAGATATCAACGGAACATTTTTCCGTATACAACCAGACCATCGCTTCCCACCCTTATACGAGGAGGACATACACTTCAACGGCGATGGTTCGGTTTCAGCATTTCGTTTCGAGAACGGTCACGTCGACTTCAGACAGCGATATGTACATACCGACCGGTTCAAGGCGGAAACGAAGGCGCGCAAATCTCTACTTGGCCGATACAGAAACCCATATACCGATAATGAGATGGTGAAAGGTATTATAAGAACAGCTTCCAATACCAACATCATCTTCTGGCGCGGGGTGCTGCTAGCCATTAAGGAAGACGGTCCACCTTTTGCTATGGATCCAGTCACACTAGGGACCATTGGCCGATATGACTTCGACGGTCAAGTACAATCTCCAACGTTTACTGCGCACCCCAAATTTGATCCAGACACTGGAGAAATGGTATGCTATGGCTATGAAGCTGGAGGTAATGGGTATGATGCCAGTTGTGACATCGTAGTATACACGATCGACAAAGATGGGAAGAAAACTGAGGAATGCTGGTACAAGGCACCGTTCTGTGGGATGATACACGATTGCGCCATCACGAAGAACTACTTGATTCTACCACTCACGCCAATCAAGGTCAATGCTGAAAGGCTCAAGAAGGGCGGCAATCACTTTGCGTGGGACCCAGACGAAGACCAGTGGTACGGCATCGTGCCTCGTCGGAATGGAAAGCCAGAGGATATTGTCTGGCTACGCGCCGACAACGGTGTGTATGCCACTAGTGATATCGTGACAGGCGCTAACGATTTCAGGCTTTCATGGTCACGTCGCTGGCTCCTACGAAGACTCGTCTGGAAACATTGTCGTCGACCTGACCATAGCTTCAGACAACGTCTTCTTCTTCTTCCCACCAGACAGCCAAGCAGACACACCCACGACGTTACTCCAACGCAACAAGCTGGTCTCTGATACTTACCGCTGGGTCTTCGATCCCAAAACTCCAACCAACACACGGGTACAGCCTCATAAGCTCTTCGGTATCAACGGCGAGTTCTCACGCATCGACGATAGAGTCCTAACGAAGAAGTACAACCATTTCTGGCAATGTAACATCGACCCAAGCAAGCCGTATGACTTCCAGAAGTGTGGCCCGCCAGCTGGTGGACTCTTCAACGTATTGGGACACTATGAGTGGGACAATGTCAAGAAAGATACCTTCTGGGCAGGACCAATATGTACGTTCCAAGAGCCTGTCTTCGTCCCGAAGGCCTCGTCTTCTCCATCAGACTTCGTGGAAGGCGAAGGATACATCATGGCTTTGCTCAACCATCTCGATGTTTTGCGCAACGACATCCTCATCTTTGATGCGCAGAACCTCTCCCAGGGGCCGCTGGCTGTCATTCATCTACCTGTCAAGTTGCGTCTCGGTCTACATGGTAACTTCATCGAGCAGAAAGACATTGATGAGTGGGCCGAGAAGCGCAAGGAGGGCGGCGAGGTTGGGCCGGCGGTACCGGCAAAGGAGATGTTACCATGGCAGAAAAAGATGGCAGAGGAGGAGGGCATTGGAATCGCGGTGCCAGTGCCGGGAGAGGATGTCCTCAACAGACCGAACGGCAAAAACGGAACTAACGGTAATTGATTCGGCTGTGAGGCTTGACTGAAAAGGAGAAGCTGCTGATGCAAAGCAATCTCGATCGTGCTGGGAGTACGTTTAGTCCATCCCGTTGGTAAACCACGGAATTACGTCAACCTAGGAAAATCCTGAGCACCCTGGAGCCTACATCGACGTCAGGTCACTCACGTTGCATGCTTTTGTCGTAATGTAGTCTGTAGACCTGTTTGGTATAAGCTGAAAGAGCGCCTGTATATTCATCACATACGCACGTCGACCTAGGAAAAGTCTGAACACCCTAGAGCCTACATCGACGTTAGATCACCTACTTGGCGTGTTTTCATGTTGATGTAGCCCCAGACCTGTTCGCTTTGTTTCTCATATAAGGCGTGCGGCATGTTCTACCAGTCTTGTGTATGAACAGCCTTCGCAAAGTCGCCACTCTATTCACGCCGTGAAACAGAAGTAGGACCCTGATGCGCCGACCAGCAGAAACCTGCATGCGATGGACAACCTGTCGCTGTGTCTCATAGTAGGTCGCCACTCGCGCCGAATGTCCATCTGAGTTGAGAAGTGGGAGTGTCGATGTTATGTAACCTAATATCAGTGGGATCCAAACCGGCCTGAAGCTCTGCATTGCTAGCGCTCCTTGCGTGTCAATCTTGTCGTGGGGTCTTGGGTAGTTATTGAAGACTTGTTCCCATTGATCATATATCGCTTGTAGGCGTACATCGACGTATTCCGATTCGTTGTGGAGGACTTCGGTGTCGGAGCTGATACCGTCCCGTGGCCTGCCCGAGCGACGGAAGCACGGAAATATCATATCGTACGTGCGTGTCGGGTCAGGCGGTGAAGCGCAAATATGGAGACCTGTGCCAAAGATAGCACGAGTCGCGGTGGCGCGGATGGTGGTGTTGTCCTCGAGTGCATAAAGCTCTGGAAATGCAAGCAGGAGTCGCGCGCAACCCTTTTGATACATGCCACTGACAACTGAACCGTCGTTTTTGACGTAATTGATGGATCTGCTTGCGATGTTGGATAACCTGGACCAGCGATGTTGGATAACCTGGACCAGGGAGTTACCCCTCTCGCGAATGTTCGCCGTTTAAATTTTCGCGCCAGACGAGGACCAGGTACGCCGTTCTTTCTCCCCCCTAACAGCGCTTTCAAGGCCTCAGGTTTAGTCAGCAATTCCGAGAACGATTTGAGCAAAAGATCGTGCTCATCTTGCCATGATGGGTCGACATAAGTCTGAGACAGGGATATGCGCTCAGCGTAGCCGTCGCTGCTGTCACTGTCATAGTCGTTGTCGTCGGGGTCCTTGCTCTTGTCATCGTTGTGGTCGTTGCTAGTCGGGCTAATGCCAGTGGGGTTGCGCATGTCGCCAGATAGATGCTCGATGTGCGCATGGAGCGCAGCCTGGCTCGAGCAGTAAGGGGGATCACGGCCGCTGATAGTGCTGTGTGCTTCGGTGAACAGCTCCCATCGGAGTGCCATGCCAACGCTCAAAGCATTGGAGGCCGACTTCGCGGGCTGGTCATTGTGAAGTAATGTCCTCAGGTTCTACGCTGCGAAGACCCCGCAGTCATCTGCCTCTTGCTGTACTGTGTCCTCGTATAATGGCGACTGTGTTCCAATCGACGTTCGCTAATCTGGACCGGGGGTGAGAGAGCGCCACCAGCGCAACAAATTGCCGGAGCTCCTGCTCGAACATAGACGTAGATCGGTATCTACGTCCTGTGTCGTACACGCGCATGAGCCCCGCCCCAAATTCCATGCATAGGGCCTGCACCACTACCCAATGGCTGTTCGTTGGATTCCAAGTGAAGACGATGGACGCTGCGGCGTCGAGCTCAGGGAGGATGAAGACTGATTGCGGAACAAGTGACGCGATGTCGGGGCGTATCTTGGGGTTAGATGATGACTTGCCGATGGTTTCCATGTATACTGGACGGCTTGTAGCGACATACACGACCTCCGGTGAGTACCCCCGTGAACTGCCGCATCTCTCGACAAGGAAGTCGATAGTCGTGCCGGACAGCCACATCTTAAGTTGGCACACCTCGATAATGGAGGCGAGGCTGATCGGCCACGGTCTGAGCGGAAGAAGACGCAGCGGTATGGCAGCGTCGGACTCTTGATATTGCTGCACCGCCATGTGGACGACGTCACGTAGCATCCCCGCCCGTGGGCACGTGTCCATTCGGAGGGTCAGCTTCAGGATGTAATCGGACGCGTGGTCCAAATCTTTTGCCTTGGTAAGCTGCATTGCCTCAATGTCCGACTGGCTTGGTGGCTGCGACAAGTCGACAGTCAGCTTAACCCTTTTCCGAGACTCTGGCTCTGGGGGCTGCGCGCTACTCTGACTGAACGGGATGGCGACGCCATATTCTTCGTGGTCGTCGTTGTTCGGAGGAGAGCACTCGTCCTGTATGCCGGGTGTTCCAATGGGGGTGGCAGTAGCAGTAAATGCTGCTGTAGGAGTAGTCGTCGCGGATGTGATGGACGTCGCGGTTATGATGGGGGTGGCGGCTGTGATGGGGATGGCTGTGGCATCCAATGCTGCTGTAAGAGTAGGCGCTGCGGTTGAGGTATTAGCTGCGGTTGGTATGGGTGCTGTAGGAGTGGGCGTCACGGTTGTGATAGGCGTCGCGGTTGTGATGGGGACGGCGGCTGTGATGGGGATGGCGGTGGCAGTTAATGCTGCTGTGGCATTCAATGCTGCTGTAAGAGTAGGCGCTGCGGTTGAGATATTAGCTGCCGTTGGTATGGGCGCTGCGGGTGAGATGTTGGCTGCAGTTGACATGGGCGCTTCGGTGGTGATGGTCGCGGTGGTGGTGATCGGCGACTTCCTTGCATCGAATTCTGCTGGGGGTTCCTGTCCGTCGCCGGCTTTATGCTCAGTTGGCGGAGTCTCACCAGGCTTCGGCGTAGAGGCGGGCGGTGTCTTGGATGCTAGGAGATCCTTTCCGTCACCAGCTTCATGCTGAGCTGGCGGAGTCTCACCAGGCTTGGACGTGGAGGCAGCGGGCGGTGTCTTCAGCGCAGCGGGGAGTTCCTTTCCGTCACCAGCTTCATGCTGAGCTGGCGTAGTCTCACCAGGCTTGGACGTAGAGGCAGCGGGTGTGCTGTTCTTCTTGTCGTATGCTTCTCGGTGTTCCTTGTAGGCCCGCGTAGCTCTGAATTTGTTGGCGGCGTTTACCTCCTCTCTCATGAAGGGCTGCCAGTATGGCTCTCGTAGAAGCCGGTTCATGACCTCAATCTCAAGGAGCTCTCGTCGGCTCTGGAAGCGAGGCATGCTGGGCTGGGGGGAGTGGGCAAAGCTAGGACTGGACAAGGACGACGCGGAAGAGAAGAGCAGAAGGGCAGCGAAATTACACTCGATATGCTGTGGCCCCGCATTTTGGAATTGATTGTGCGCGATGTATTTCTGTTTGAGGAAGCTGCGCAGGCGCAAACCTGCGGGGCGGTGCGTTGGAGGAAGTCGCGTTTGGGGACGACGAGCCGTACTGGGCATGGGAACCTATCTCACCCACATGATGCCAGGTAGAGAGCGTCTGTCTGGCTGCAGACCAGAGGCATCATGCTACGTAGAGCTCAGCAAGACAGAGTCCGCTTCACAGTGAGGTAGGTATGCTGGGGGTGCATTGGCGACCCGAGTGGATGTCTTTACAGTGTTAGTTGTCTATCAAACGCCATGAAAAATGCCACAAGGACGACAGCTAGCAAAGAGAGCCTCTTTCTTGTTTACCTGATAGTTGTAATGCAATACATCGTGCTGCAGCGCGCAAGTTAAGCCAAATTGGCCACAGCAACGAGCGCGATGCTTGCGATGCCTGCGATGCCTGCGCGCTGCAGCAGTTGAACGACTAAAGACTGCAGTAGCCGGAGAGCTGAAGATCTGGTGCGAGCACAAACATCCTAAGCATTGGGATATGTGGTACTTGAATACGGAGAGCTGTAGGTAGGTAGGTTGGAGTCTTCAAGTTAGTGGAGAGAGACCCTTGCGGTTTAGCGCTGTTCTGAGCGTGGGTGACGTCATGGATCCTGCGCTGGGTTTAGACAAATTGTGAACGTCAACCAGGGTACGACGGATTACCGCTTACATCCAGCGAATCAGTAGCCACACCAACGAGAAACATTCATTCAATAATGTCTTCCAAACGCCCGTTCACCGACCGTGCTTTCTCCTCCCACAAACGTTCACGATCTGAGAACACTGCACACAGTGCGCCCTCTTTCTTAATAGAGACTGCACGTCTCTCTCTACATTTACCTTTTGCTTCTGCAGGAGATATACCGATCATGGAGCCAAAGATTGATACAAGATGCGCCTGGCGACTCGGTTGGCCCAGGCTGCGAAGCCTGCCACTGCAAAGTCTGCCAACGACCACCAAACACTTGGTCGCCCACCAACCCGCGATCAACAAAATCTTAGATACTCATAGCGTAAGCACTCTCGGTCCTGTTCGATACGTCGCGCGGACAAGGCCTACAGAACTGGCCACCTCCCACCCAACGATCGTATTCTATACGGATCTCGGAGAGCCGCGCCAGTACGAGCACTGCGCCTCTGCAGTCCAAGAAATCGCTCAGTATATCCTATCCAACAACATAGACGCTTCGATCGAAGCTATCGACCGAGTGGTCGGCGAGAGCTTCACAGTCACAGCATTACAAGGACCGACGGCGGCAGAGATAGCGCGTTATTGGGCGAGCAAGAGACGAACCCTTGTCCGTACGATCATGGGCAAGCTCAGCAAAAACCTCTCGTCCTCATCCCAGGTACACAGCGAAGCAGCATGAGAATTGGACGGAACAAAGCCGCAGTACCAACGATACAACCGAGGGCCCAGCCCTGGAGTGGGACATTGACTGGTCGCTATTCTCGATAGACGCACCTCGCTTGGCGGTATCAAAGACTCCGCGTTCAACTGATCACCGGCACTCTGCATCAGATTCGGAGATATCCGAATGGGGTTCGATACAAGAAGATAGAAGCTATGAGGTCGTCAAGATCGGTAGGACTTCAGGGTGGACAAGGGGAGTCGTCAACCGTGCAATGTCCATACTCAACACCAGCGTACATGCATTTAAGGAAGTCAACAACACAGGTGGGAAGACCGACACCTTCAAACCGGTACTCTGCCACTCCATAGTATCTACGATGCGAGACGGAGCCCCTTTTATATCCCCAGGGGATTCAGGTTCTCTCATCCTCCTTAATGAAGAACGTCACGACAACCAGGCGTGCATTGTTGGCCTCGCTATAGGGGGTAACAAAACAACAAACATCGGTTAAATGGCACCGATTGACCTGACATTGATGGACATTGAGGAAAAGGTGCAAGGAAAGGTAGTATATCCAGTGTCGGTGGGTATTAAATTGGGAGCGGACATGGACTCTTGATCGGTCCGGCGAGTAAAGAAGTATGAATATGAAGTAACGCATTCAGGAACATTCATGTCTAGAGGGTGATGGATGTAAGCAGCCAAGAGTCTACATTACGTTGGAATTTTGCCAGTTTCTGTTCTGATACTAATGTAGACTGCAGCTCACCTCTACAGTTTAACCTTTGAATGCGCTAATAATGCGAGAAGTTTGGGTTTTAATGGACAAGTTATCTACAATATGATAATAATTAAGAAATTTGACAACGATAGTACATAGTTAAGCTCTAGCGCATGGGGCTGATGTTATAGGAACAGAAAAGGTACTCTAAGAGAGGAGGTATGGCGGTACCGTCCTGCACCAGGAGAAACTCATGCGTGGCGGATGACGCGGTTAGCCGGCTACCGCCAGTGCGAAACTCGACGACGATGGGTTAGGAGCGAAGAAAGGGCACATTGCGGGCGCTGTAGTTATGGTATAACCAAAATGGGTATAAACTAGGGCTAGACGTTGGGACGATATGGCGTATTAGTTTGCACAGGCCAGGGGATGGACACCCATGGTGATCCCAGCTTGAAACCGGGCAACGGGCTGATGCGGGACTTGGTTGGATGGGGACATAGGGAGTTCAGAAGTGGAGCAACGCCCGCGGCGCTGCTTCGCACCACTGCAGTGTCAGGGAATGAGGCGGATCAACCAAGATATCGCCACGCACCTTTTCCATGCAAAGAAGGATGTTTGGCCATGTAAGAACGCAGGGCAATCAGACGAGGAGGAAAGTCATACCGTAGGATAACCTCGTAGAGCGGACGGATCGTCACTAGATATCATAGACAAGGGGATGGGACTCGGCGTCTTCCCCACCCCCACCCCCACCCCACCCCTCGGACGACTCTCAGTATAGCACCACCAGCACTACGGCATTACAGACTTTGCTTCGGCATCCACTCTAGTCCTTTATCGAGAACAACATGATCATCGGCGCAGCAGTATGAGCCAAAAGAGAATATTAGAAAGATGCTGAAGTCGCGCAGGTGGAAGACCAGCTGCAAACGTGCCAGAGTAGACTCGTCTACGCCCTACCCCGGAAGAGACGTCAACGCGAAGAGGAGGGAGACTGGACACAAGAGCGACCCGATCTAGTTCCAGACATCTTCTCAAGGCGCCTCCTCTGTCGTTCCACCGTCCACGCCATTATGTCGAACTGACCTAATGCCTCCGCCGTTTCCAGACCCAAAATTCGCGAAAGCCATTTTGTCTTCGGACTACGGATCGTTTCCGGAAGAGACCCAGTCGTCACAATATGGGTCCTTTCCCGTCCTCTCGTCTCCAAGAATGTCCAACAGGCCTCTGCCATGTCTCCCACAACAGAGCCGGTCAAGAGAGTCACAAGGAGCAGTGTGCGCAGATACAGGCTCTTGTCTGACTATTCTGCTCGCTGACTACGAACACGTCGGAGAACCAGGCCCTACATACATTCCAACAACATGCTCGACAAGCAGGGGAAGTGGCAACGAGTTCACAACATCCTATACTATGTGGCGAATTATGTGGTGCCTCAGATCACACGTACTACACAAAGATAAAGCGCCCACTACACGAACTTCTCATTCAAGCCCAAAGTCCACCCATCTAGGGCGTCGATTAAGGTTCGTACTCGCGTGCGACTTGAAACCCTACATCTTCGGGCCACTCCATATGATCTGATGTGGAACCATGAATTAGGCGCTAAGATGTGTATGTGCAATATGTGATTGCTATTTCTGACGTACTGCCTGTCATCCTCAAAGTCCATGTGTATCCTGCTGTTCTATCTACCTGCAGCACTTCCAGAAGGTCCTGCACATATCTCCGCTTCACAAACGCCAACTTAATGCGATACACAAGAGCTTTCACCGCATGCTGTAACCGGTCTTTGTCCCTTCCTTCAACACTGAATACCCCCAGCCTCTGCTACCACATTTGAGAAATGAAATCTATGCATGTGGGGTATCTGCCCAGCGTCGACCTCATCTGGGGTGTAGAAGATGTCTCGAGTGAGGATCGAAATGGTGTTGATGTTGAGTGGACGTGTGCCAAAGGCAGCCGCGACGCGCTGGTGTATCTCCGTCGCAATGGTCTTGAAACTACCCAATACGTCCTTGAAGCGAGGAGTATTGCAGATCAACTGCCACTCCTCCAACTTCTTGAACAGCGGCAATTCAGCAGCCAGAAGAGCAACCTTCTTCTCACCGTCTTGTAATAAACGACCCCGCTCCAAAGATCCCGCTATCTCTTGACACCTGAAACCCAACACCTTGAGGTTCTTGTGGTTCTCCTGGAGAATCTCGATCGTCGCCATGTCTAGTGATGGTTTGCCGAGACTCAGGAAGCACTCTTCGAGTTCGCTGTGTGAACTGAGAATATGCGCGTCAAAGTCAGTTTGCCAATCTGCACCAGCTTCTATCTCGACCTTCTTCAAAGTCGAAAATGACTTGCAGAACTTGGCGAATCCGAAAGCTTCATCCGGCTGAAGATACTCTCCATAGCTGTATATATTAATCTTGACCGTATGAAGATGAAGAGGGTCTTTTGAGCTCATCAGGTGCTCGAAAAGTTTCTTCAACCAGCAGCATTGCTTGACCTGAAGAGTGCGAAGTGTCGTGATGCTGAATGAAGTAAACATGGCAGGCGTTAGTTGCCGGAAATCGAGGTCAACAAGACTCAGCTCTCTGAGCACGAACGGCTTCGAAGGCAAGTGGAGACCAAAGTTATGGAAAGGGTTCTGGAGATAATAGGCCGGGACGTCCCTAGCCGTATGTCGGCCAATAACCACCAGCTCATCGATACTTCGAGTCTGGATACCCATCATCTGGATGACATCTTGCGCCACACTATGCGGGGTGCCGGAATCCAGTTGCTGGCTGGGGTCGTGATCTCCTACGACGCTGATCTCCCTAGCCAAGGGCGTTTCCAGTTGCTTGTCTGATTGGAACCGGATAATAGCCGAGTGGTTGAAGATGCCACCGTCTTTGAAAGGCCACGAGTTGCTATGACCAGGTCGGCAAGTCTCACGAAGCGGTCGCATTGGAAGATCAAGGTTGCGAAGCTTAGATCTGAGTATCTTGCCACGCTCCTTGCTGGTGAGAAGGCTGTATAGTCCGGTGTACGACTTATAATTGAGAGAACCCACGAAGCGTAGGGACACCAGACTGAGCTTCTCTAGACGGGTGAGAAGACGCTTGAAGAGGCTTGTTCCACGATCGGTATCCAGTACAGTGATCCGAAGATGCCGAGTGAAACGCAAGTTTCCGAGAACAGTCGAGAATTGAGTGGAAGTCATGTTGGACGTTTTCCGGCCGACCACGATGTCGATGTCCCGGAATCGTGCGTCCGTTCCAACTCGGTGCATTGCCTTGCAGGTCATGGACAGTTGCACTTGACTCTCCTTTTCGCACTACCCAAGTTAGCTTCAACACTCTTCTGGAGCGCCAGTCACGTTACGACTGAGTTTGAGCGAATACCAGGGAGTACTTACATAGTCAAACATCATCATAATCAGTTCATCGGGAAGATCTATGGCGGTCGCATACAGTGTAGTTACTGGAGGGGCGGCCAACGCTTTGCCGGAGCGAGCCGTACTACGAGTGTGCCTATCTCTCGCCGCCGCGCGCCCTGCCTTCCTTGCCTTGGTCCTGGAGGCGGCGTTTTTGTTTGGGGCGTTTTCTGCAACCTTGCGAGTGTCAGGTCGCCTTGTCGATGTGGTTTCCGCCGTGCGCTTCTGCGTCTGCTTCTGTTTCTTCTTGTCGTCGGTACATGGCGAGTGAGATCTGCGTCGCTTGTTGGACTTGATCGATTGATGGTGGCCGGGAGCCATGGCGGGTATGCAGTAAGGGGGATAAGGTACGATCTCGGTGTCAGTGGTTCAAAGGACGTAGAGCACGCCAAGTAGAGGAAGCAATTTTAGTACGTCTGTGCGTCTAGGCACCCTTCGCGGTGCAAGTGAATAACGTGATCAAAATACCTGACGGACCACCACGTGGTGGGGCACGAGCCAATACGGCCGCCGGGGTCCGACAGGCTGCAATAAGAACAAGACTATCCTTCCTGACTGTCCTTTCTTTCCTCACCTCCGCCCACCTTCCCACTTCTCTTCGGTACCCTTGAGTACCTCTTTTGTTCCGAAACCTTCGCTCACATGGATGAATCGCGCCGTTTACGGTGTAAGTCGACCGTCCTACGAGGCCCATCATGCTGCCCCCAGACCTGATGGTCATACCATGTGTACAAAGGGCCCGCTACGCTGTATGACGGGTTCTTGTCGACATCTGTGAGAGCGGGCTCCTCGTGCGGGTGTTATGGGTAGCCACGGACCGAACGGAAGAAACGTGCGCTTGGCCGCTCATCTGGCGCAAGAGTCCTTGAAACTACGTTTCTTGGGCTGGACCTCGAGCGCCCGATTGGGGGAGGACGTTCAATAACCGCGAGACGGACGTGAGTGACGGTACCACACGGAGGTCTCGAGACCTAGGCGAGAGTATGTTGGGGCTCTTGCTGACGATCGAACGGCGCATCCCAACGCGCTCTGATGCGCATACGCAACATACAGTAAGCCCTCGACTCTTGTTTCCGCGAACACATAACCCCCCAATAGATTACCCGATCCCCGGGCCAATACAACGGCGGAGGTGTACGAACGGAGGTCTCACGAGAGCCTAGGTGCGAGCTGCGTTGGGGGCTTGTACTGACAAAGCGGAGGATGATTACCCACCCTTTTTTCGTTGATTCTACTGCTTCATGTAGTGTGTTGAAGAAGAGAGCTACACGAGAGTCTGTCAAGAGCATAACACTGGTACCCTCAATTAGATGTGACAATACGCTCACAACTCTCACCCGGTGAAGAAAGAGTACACGTCACCGATCTGTCAGAAGGAAGGAATACGGCAGGCAAAAAGCTGGACAATTGGACGATGCACATGAACGCAACGAAATGAGACAGAAGGTAATGCAACTGAAAGCAAGGAGCGAAAAGAAAAACTGTGTGGTGGCTGGTAAGTTCCAGCTATCTTTTGGTAGCTGCTGTCGTGTTGATCTTGGATGTGAGGAGGTCGGAGGACGGCCCCGAGATGTTGACGCGCGAAAATGCCACGCTATGACGTCATCAATGTGCGTCATTTACGCGAACATCGACGTTCCGTAGGCGTCTGCAGGTTTCTTAAAATCATTGGTATGTGCTATTGCAGATCTCCGTAGTGATCCGATTATCATTGCACTGCCGGACTCCTTCGCTGTACGTGGCTACGTCGATTCATCCCAGCGCAATGGTGCAAAGAAGTTCCTCGCCAGGTCGAATGTCATGGTGAGCCCAGGTATACCCACATCCTCCTCCGTAACAGCCCAGTAGTCCTTCAGCATCTCCAACTCCAGCTCTTCGAACAACGAACTAATTCCAAAATCATAGTATAGAAAAGGCTGTAGCTCTGATAGCTGAGCTTCGAAAACCTTGATTAGTCTCGCGAGACCCAGCGTATCTTCGTCGCAATCCGCCCAAATCTCGTCCTCCACCTTTACCAGTTCTTGGCGACGCTCAACCTTAAACGGTACCACACCCTTCTCTGCCCAAATGAAGACATCCACCATACTCGCTGCGCACTCCCACTCGGCCAAGAATCGGTAGCGGAAGCTCTGTGAGCACCAATCGCAAGCGACCAGCCCGCAGATAGAGCAGAAGTTTGTCCAACTATTCGCACGATATGCACATCCTTTGCAGCGCGAATAGCTATACTCTGTCGCATAGAGCATCTTGCGTCGCCACAAGTGGATACAGTTGAGCTGCAGGAAGCTCGGAGTACCGCCGTCGAAGATGACGCTAGCGTCGTGTGGTCTCGGGGCCAGAATGGGGACGCGTCGGCGCAGACGAATCTCTTGTCGAGCCATATCTGATGGCGGTGACGGCCGTGGGCGTGGTGGTGCTGGATCTGGTAGAGTTACAATTGTTATCCCGACTGGAACGACATCGTCTGCAGGAGCAGCTACGTCAGCCTCGCTCTGCGCTGCCTCTACTTCGCCGTCTTCGCTGAAATCATTCTGAGGCCCGTCGATCCAGCTCAGCTCAGATTGATTGTCGTCAACGTTATGAAGTTGACCATCTTGCTCGGCTTCATCCTCGGGGTCGTGGACCACTTGCGCCGGATCTGTTGGGTCGGTCTCAATCTCATCATCAGACGTATCTTCGTCAGTTGCATCATCCTCGTCGTACTCCAGTTCATCATCTTCGTAACCCCGTTCGTCGCCATAGTCTATATCATCATCCAACTCATCATGGTAGCCATGATCATCGAAGTCAGGATCGTTGTAGCCATCGCCATCATAAGCCGCATCGTACTGCGTGATGGCGTGGCTTAATTGTTGCTGGCCAAGTCGATTGAGTCCTGCGCGACTATAGCCACTGTCTCGATGCAGGCCACGAGCACCAAGCTCATACCCCTGATCGTCATACCCCTCGACTGGATCTCCGTAAGACGGGCAACCTTCATCCTGATGGAAGCCTTCGTTGGTCCAAGGTAGTAGGCAAACAAAGCAGAACTCATGACGACAGTAATGACAGGTCATATGGTTGCAAGCTTCTTTGTGCTCCATCCAGACCCGGCAGTTTGGACATGACTTTGCGCGACAGCTGCTCGAGTACTCAGGAATCCACTTCGGCCTCATCCCTGGCTCGTCCGATACTATACACCTGTGCTCTTGACCTTCCCACTCATGCTGGCATCCAACACAGGTGTTAGTCCCGCATCCGCAGTGAGCGACCGTGGAAAAAGCGTGGCTGTTATCCACATGAGATCTCGGAATGAAAGAGCGACAGCTTTCATTGGCACAGTAAACGCGAATGGCGCGTGGCGTGTAGTATTCTTGCGCCTTGAGTGAGTAGGCCTCGAGGACCTCTGGGCTCAGCAAGTGTTCTACAAGACGACGTGGGAGTGGAGTACAGCAACGGGCTGGAAAGGCCTCAGTGTCAGCGAGGGCAGCGTTGTAGGCGTCGACGACGCAGTTGTTGCACATGAAGTGTTCTGTGCAGTGAGCGACACCTTCGGAAAAGATGAAGTCATCTCCACAGATGCAACACTCGTACTGGACTGTATCTTCGATCGGCCGCGTATCGATAGACGGGGATTCTCCAGCGCAAGCTTCTTGCTCGCCGACTACACACAATCCACTGCCCCTAGCTACCCTTCCCGCGGACTTTCGAGCTTTGCGCAAGGCCTTGTGATTCATGCCGGCGGACGCAGCTGGAGTTGTGTCCAAAATCCCTTCTGGCAAGAATTGATCGGCCATAATTGAGGTCGATCTGATAGGGATTGTTGGTTGGTCGTTGATCTTGCTTAGTGGGTAGACGGATGTGCTCGAAGCGAGATTCTGGTAAGTCAGTATTCAGTTGACCAGCCGGACTGGAGATAATGGGCCTGTGGTCATGGAAATGAGCTGGTATATATAAGGGGGTAGTGCTTTCATCGCCACCTTAATACTAAAGGCGGGCCCATCACTAGAATGGTAGGAAATGGGGCATGATGTCTGTGCACCCAATCAACCCCAGTAAGTTCTTGAGGAGTCAATGAATTGTAGTCGAAGCTTGGAACCGATCTTTTTCAGTCCGTGAGGCTGCCAAGAAGGGAGGGTGGAACTGTATAGAAGCACTTGTGTGACTTGGAAGAGGGTTTTGACTAGTACCTATGCTAATTTGACGCAGTTTGTGTTCGTCGTTCGTATACACCTAAAAAACTCAGAGTAGTTGAGTTCCAGTAATTGCACCATTTCAAATAGGGGAGACAAAAATAAGAGCACTTCCGATTTCGTGATTTCAGATCTACCGATCAAAATCGGATTTGTTGCATCACATCTCGCCTAAGGAAAACCCCGAACAGGCGTGCAGCCTATATTAAGATAGGAGCATCCAAAGCAGGCGACCTGAGGGCAACGTAGGCCTCAGAGTGTTCCGTTTTTCCCCGTCTCCTCCCAATTCGGCCCCCCTCATACAATGTATTGTACTGACAACATGAAAACGTCCATCGAGCACGCACACTGGACTGTCTATGATGAAGGTGGAGATGGAAAGTAAAAATGCAAATGGGCCGTCTCGATTCTATCTTATCATACCGATGCGAAATCAAGGTGTGGTTTGCCTCCGCGGATCACACTTGAGCGAGTAGCAAGCAATAGACTGGGCCTCATACTTGCACAGATAGCAAGAGGACGAGGAGAGCCGAGAGCCGTTCGAAAGATGATACATCTACAACAAGACCTAGTAAGCAGCGCGTAAATTGAGACATCAATACTCGAGCGCAGAGTGAAGGAGATAGGTGAGAGTCGATCTTCCCAATGGTTGTGTATTGCATGATGGGACCAATGACAAAAAGGGTATAGCGTAGTCGACGATAGCCCAGAATGTGGGGGGCAGCGTGTCACATGCCACACCTTTGTCTCTGTTTGAGGCCATGTGAAGCGTATTGGAGGTGTCGGCTGAGCCTAGGTGGTCTAGAGGGGTGTCATCCGTACGCTGGTATCGTAGTGAGGCTGGCGGGGGTGCTGTCGTCGTGGTGGCGAAGAGGGACTGGGGGCAACGAAGTACCTGTCGCTGTGGCTAAGGACATGATGGTGCGAGTGATGCGAAAGCGTACAGTGCATAGCAAGCTCTAACTACTCCGGAGTAGATGCCTCGCGTCGGCAGGACTGTGATAACGTAGTGGTTGCGATGGCGGGCTGGGAGTGGGGAAACTTGCATGGCGTGTCGCGGTACGCTGATTGGCTGAGCGGGTGGGCTGGCTTCCAAGGTTCCTTTCCTAAATAGCGCTTCTGCCATGTGACCCTCTCTGCTCCTTCCTCGTGATTCAACCCTCCAGGGCTTGGAATTCGGTCGTTCAACTCGCTGATAATCGATAATCAATCCTGTCTGAAGACAGCCCAGAGTCTGCAGTTTTAAGGTAAGCTTTCTGTTCTATTTCCCATTCTGTTCTATATCCCAGCGCTGCTTGTAGAGCAAGTTGTCGCGCCTTCGCCCGTCACCTGATATCGCGCATCCACCACCATCCGCCGAAGAACATCAACGACGAGTTTGTACCTCTTTAATTGGTAAGTGAGCATCATCGCTGGTTTCGCGCGACCGCCGGAAAACCCTGCATGCGCAGTCTGCCCGCGCTTCTGCACGGCTTGTCGCTTGCTGGGAGAAGCGCACCGGGCGTCGCGATGGCATCGAGCCTCGAGCCCGCCCGGTGGTGTTGGTTCGGCATCCCGCACTTGATGGACGCGCGCATATCCACCACGAAACGACGCACGACGCCATTTTGCATCGCACGATACGACGGCTCTCTTTTCAGTCGTGACAGTTGCGTCTCACAGCAACGGCCAAATGGACGCCCAATCCTTCTGCTTGCTGGCGCTCTGTCGCACCACCTTGACCTACTCACCTGCTCGCGCCCGTGCTAATGTTTGTCGAACGCAGGCCGCCTCTGTATGCGCTCCCCAAGCGCATGATTGCTACATCAAGTCGTCTCCGACTTGTGCGTGAACCGGTGGGCGCCGCTGCTCCCCCGCCTCGGTGCTTGCGCCTGCGACTCACGCTTCGAGCGCGTTGTTCTGCCACTTTCACCAGCCTTCCCATACGTCACCCGCTTAATTCACTCACCCACGGCTACCTCTTGGTCGCCCAAAGGAGCATTTCGTTCTAGTCAGACTTCAGCGCCTCTCACTATTGGCTCTGTACATCCCAGGCCTCGCCGTCTCAGCAACCGCGCGCAGAACCTCGACGCCGATCCCAGTGTCCAACGCGGATTCCAGCTGCTTCTATTCATCCCTCCCAGATAAACGACCTGACGCCATGGCTGACACCGCCGGATACCCTACCGACGGCAAGCTGGATGCACACAACGTCCACACCAACAAGCGGAAGCGCGACACGCGCGATCAAGGCCTGAACCGACCTGCTCCCCACTCCGCCAACAACGATCTCACCGACCAAGCCACTGCCTCATTTCTCGCCGCGCACAACGCCGCCGACGACGACATGCAACAACAGTTCGACGTACACCATAACGGTGGGACCAACACCGCGAGTGTCGGCGACACTGCCGCCGCAGCGCTTGCCTATCACCAGATGACGGTCCCCCAGGCGACAGAACTCCAGTTTCAGCCACAAAACTCAGGCGACGGCTCCTTCAGCATGGGAGACCACGGCCAACAACAAACGGGCATGCAAGACTTTAGTCTCGAGGCTTTGAAGGCAGCTACACAGACGGGTCGTCCCGGTCAAACAGCACCCAGCGACTCGCCACCGCAAAGCTCTGCGCACAAACCTCAAGTTGGCACAGATGAGTGGCACAAGGTCCGAAGAGACAATCACAAAGAAGGTAGGCGTCCGTGCGAGCCCTCCTAGATACAGTTACTAACAGCTGCATAGTTGAACGCCGCCGCCGCGAAACCATCAACGAGGGAATCAACGAACTAGCCAAGATCGTCCCCGGCTGCGAGAAGAACAAGGGCTCCATCCTGCAACGGGCTGTCCAGTTCATTACTCAACTGAAGGAGAATGAGCAACAAAACATCGAAAAGTGGACGCTTGAGAAGCTACTCACCGAGCAAGCCATCACCGAGCTCAGCGCTAGTTGCGACAAGTTCAAGGCCGAATGCCAACGGGCGTGGGACGAGTGCAATATCTATAAGCGCACATGCGAAGCTAACGGCATCATACCCGACGAGATCAAAGAGCGCCAGGAGAACGGCGAACAGACGGGAGCTAATCCCATGTAGAACTGGGAAGAAGCCTCGCTTTTTGACTATCTCTTCGACGTGATAGCAACCTTGCCTTGATAGCCATGTTCGGAAGACACATATCTGTACTTCTTTTCTCGACCTGTCGGTCTACTGTTCATTCCCCGCACTGGCAGTGCGGCAGATTATGTTATGTTCGGCGTACAGCTGTGGAGATATCGCTCGCTCTTTAGGGACAGGGGTTTCTTATTCGTTTGCATCTGGCGGCAGCGATCGCGGTGCGCCTGGGTTGGCCTCTCCCATACAGACAACCGAGGCTTCTCTTACGTCTTTTGATGGCTAGCGACTCATTTTACAGCAGGGAGGCGTTCTGCAATGGTACATCACTTTCGGTATTCAATGCCCATCGCTAATTGTGTTATGAGAACTTGTTGTTGTGATAGCTTTCAACATACGGGCATTTCGCACAACTGAATGTTTAGCATGAGTCGCGCTAATCGGAGCCCTGCTTATCCATCCGTTAGGTCGGCGCATCCCACCTGCCGAGCATACACAGCGCAACTCACCTTCTTGAATCGTGAAGACACTTGCCTCGCCGCTCTCCCAAACTGATCCGTCTGAGAATCATGATCCGCACGTGAAAGGAGTCCCAGACATGGTGGGCGCAGCACGTTTCCACCAACTCGACCACCCCACACCCACATAATTCACGCGATCGACCATGGCCAACAGCGACGTGCCCGGAGAGCCACTCGTGCCTCCCATACTGGATGCAGCTGAGCTGATCGGGAACTCGAGCGCTGATTTCCCCGTCATTGAGGCAGAGCCCGAGGAAGAGCTCAATCTGCCCCTCGATACCGCCGAGCAGCAGCGCATACTGCTGCAACAGGACCAGGACCAGCCCCAAGCCGGGCCTCCCCTCACGCTGCCAGCCCGCCCCGGCCTGCAACGAGGCAATTCAGTTCCTACGCCCGCGCCGAACCTACCCCCGCCCGCACCGCCTGTACCGCCGCCCGACACGCCACAGAACGATTCGCTTTCGCTCGCACAACTGCAGAACCTCGTGAGGGGCATACCCAAGGTCGAGCCCGCCCCATACGCTTTCACATACGATGACGCATCATGTTTCGAGGAGGAGCTGGAGGAGTGGTTCTCGTATGCCGTCGAGGAGCAGGCCATGCTGCTCAAGACCCAGGCGTCCTACGCATTGGAGTGGAGCGCATTTCATGGCCTAAACGACGTGTCCAATGGCGAGGACGGCTTGGACTGGGCCTCGGCGACGACGACACAACACGACGACTTCGTGCGACATCTATTGGGGGGACTCAAGGAAGTCGACCCTGTCTTGAGGTTGAAGAAACTGGAGGCATTGGTCTATGTCCTCCTTGGGTGCTGGCATGAGACTGCAGGGCTGCCTGACCCAGCTGCGGGCGAGGCAACAGAGTCTAGCACGACTTCAGCGCGCAACTCTGCATACATCAAGTCAGATCGGCAGGCCTCGCTCATTAAGCGCAATGTGCACCTACTCGCCGAGAGTAATGGCGTACAGACCATCGTGGACGCACTCAGCTCGTCGCTCCTGCGAGCATGCGGCGCAGATGTTACACCTGAAGCCCAGCGCGATTCCAAAGAGGCAGAACGACGCGAAATTTGGTGCACCATGACTGCAGTCTATGTCTTATTGGAGGTCGCACGCGACGAGGAGAAGACGCAGGACAGCCGGACCCTCAGAAGCGCCATCCTCGCCCTAGAGAAACCAGGTCTCCTGATGCTTTTCGTGGATCTCATCGCGAAATTGCGATGGGATGAGTCAATCAATCTACCGCTTAGCAAGATCTCACTGCTACTCTGGAAGGCTATGTTGGTGACTTTCGGCGGTCTTGCAGAAGTTGCCAAGGTCAAAGAGACCTTCCGGGACACCAGCCTTGAGTCAGAGGATTCCAAGGGTCAGCCACTCATCACCGCGTCCCCTCTTGATTATCACCTCTTCAGACAAGAGATAAGCTCCAAGTATCCTGCGTACAATCCACCGCTTCCCGTATTCCCTCTTGAGCCAGAAAACAACTCCATCCTGCCGCCACTGAAGAACCACCCTAACAAGGTCGCTGGCAACCATGTATTCGGCTCTGGGCTAGGCGACACAAATGGTAACAGCACATCCATCCTGCATCAACCGGTTCATATCGCAACTCCGGCACCCTCACCTCCGCCTTCGCCTGCAGGCCCCGGTGGCAAAGGTGGAAAGAAGCAGAACTACCAGACAAATCAACTGTTCCCATTCTTGTATCCGCCACTCGATGAGTCTAGTAACAAGTTGGGCGGAAAGGGCTCGACCGACCTACAGGACCTTCTGGTGGGACGCAAGTGGGAGGGCTCAGATATTCCTGCTTCTATCTTGGAAGCCGCGGAACTGTTCGCTAAACGCATGAAGGCCACGCGTGCCATGAAGCAGCTGTGGGAGGAACGTGTCGCATTTATGAAGTACGAGCGCGGTTGGACAGGCCCTGACGAGAACCCTGATATCGAGGAGCTGTCACTCGAACCGAGTGAGAAAGCTCAGTCAAAAGAACTCACACCCGGCAGCAATGAGGAGCGCTTGCACTTGGTCGAGGAATTCTACGTGAGTGGGCCAAAACTCAATGAGGATGTACCAGCTGACCGTACACTAGCGCATTGCACTGCCTAATCTACAGTCACTAATAATTGTTCTGATTAAAGCCATCCTTGCGCACGTCACGGCACTTGTGACACAGTCCAGTGGCGCGAACGGGCTCCAGAGCGGTTTCCAATTTCAGGATAACCAGAACGGCACGACAGCCGGACGGCCTGACATGAGCGGCATGAACGGACATGGTAGCACCGTGGCGACGAATGAGGAGCTTGACGCGATGCGCACACAAGAAGTCCTGGATAAAGCAGTCACCGGCACTCTTATATTAATCCTCAAATGGTTCAAAGTGTCCCACATCCTCAAATTCGAGTATATCACACAACTACTCGTCGACTCAAGCTACGTTCCGTTGATCTTGAAGCTACTGCAATTGCAAGAGGTGGAGAAGATTGTGAACTTCAAGAGTGAGCAGGAAGAGTTGAACTTCTTCAACTTTTGCCGGACACATTCCAGAAACGCCTCTGAAGAGGACCGCGTTGGAGGAAACGAAGGAGAAGCGCATGACGGCGAATCTGACGAAGACGACGCCGTCCCACCCCCAATCCGTCTGTCCAGGGAAGACTCGAACGAATCAGGTGTTGAGCCAGCCCTACCACCTGCCCAGCTACAACCTCCAGAGGTAGACGAGCTCGGCTTTCCAACGAACGAGCTGCCTAAAGAGCCAATCACCAATTTCTCATGGCGCGCGTTCTTTACGTCAATCAACTACTTGCGGATCATGCAGAAGATCTGCAAGAATAAGGCACATCGTAACCTCATGCTTGTCTCGTACAAGTCTTCGCAGTTCCTTCGCAAGAGCCTGAAGGTACCACAGCCGGAACTACGCCTGTACACACTCAAGCTGTTCAAGAACCAAGTTCCGTACTGCGGTCGCAAGTGGCGACAGTCGAACATGCGCGTCATTACTGCAGTGTATTTGCACTGTCGACCTGAGCTCCGAGACGACTGGTTGGCAGGAAGTGACGTGGATGCTGAGGTCGACGAAAGTGTTCCGCTCGAGCAGGCCTTACGATCACTTACACACTGGCACAACCTCAAGCGATACCCCGAAAGCTTAGGTGCTAAACCTGGCGTTCTCGAGGAGGAACAAGATTTCTTCCGTAACGAGCTCGAGAAGATGGACTGGGGTGAAGAGGCTGCGAATGAAGGCGAGCTAGAGCATGGCTGGCCGGATCTTCCGGTTGAGGGTTGGTGAATATCTTCCACCCTCGCTCCTGAACAATCCACCGCCTAGCACCTTGGTCCATTTGATATATTTGATATCCAGTCTGGATGTCATATTAATAGTTGGCGCAGATGATTCCCAACGCGGACGGTTTCTCCAGCGACCCAAGTATCAGGTACATCGGCGTAGAGAAGCAGTACGAAGTGGAAGATTGGCAAGACCAACACTTTCGCGTTCCATTTCAGAATCGGCTCCCAAAACATGGCCTGGCCCATCAGTGTTCAGAAGGTCAAAGCGTGCCTCTCGGTGGGATATTCATAGCGAATTGGAAGAGCTCGTCATAGCATCGACAAATAATGATAGTGAGGACGACGATGACGAAATTGGGAAGAGATACGAATCTGATGCGACGAAGAAGTATGGAATCAAGTTTCGTTTGAACGACGGCTGGCAGAGAAAGGGAACTAGAGTGCTGCGACGTGAGAAGAGAGCAAAAAGCGAAGGCACTGCATCTAGTCCAGAGGCTGTTTAATACGTAGGTAGGCGAAACTCGATGTTGCGTCTTTGTTCGCAAGCCGCAAATCTGGTCAGGGATACCCACAGAACACAAAAGCATTAAAGGAACAATCGCATCAAATACCGCATGGTTCTTATAAACACTGAGCGCTTGGACTTAATGCAGTGATGATGATTGACATTCAAATGCCGCGGCAATTGAGGCTAATGCTGTCATCGTGTAGCTGTACTGAAGAGAGGTGCAACAGTATGTACACCGCGTCGGAGCTAGCACAGCATCGGGTCAGACAGTCTAGACAGCAAACGACGGCCAATTAGCCATCAGTACATCCGGCTTACCTGGGGTAGCTTTGCAAAAGAAGAAATGCGGCCCGTCTTGCCTGACTCGGGATGGCACTACCCCGAGCTCCCCACAGGTTGGGGTTGGCTAAAAGACGTCGGCGTCTGCTCTGTCGTCGGAACAATTGAACTCATTCGTTCTCCAATCTTCACCACTTTTCTCGTAGAGTTCTTTTTTGCGTCTTCTGCGTGTGTGCTTGTAAATATTCCGTATTGTACCATTACTTGAACGCACGGCACCATGTCAAAGGTTTTCGACTATGCCGAGGGTCAGTTCCCGCTTCCGCATTCCGGTTGAACCTTCATCGCTGACACTCCCAATCAGTCGCGCAGCACAACACAGCGGAAAGCTGCTGGGTAATTCTGTACGGCAACGTTTACGATGTAACGCGCTTCATCCCCGAGCACCCTGGCGGCTCCAAAGTCATCCTCCAACTCGCCGGCACCGACGCAACCGAAGAATACGATCCCATCCACCCGCCGGGCATCCTCGAAGAGAACCTCGAAGCTTCCGATAAGCTCGGCACCATCAACACAGACACCCTCCCGAAAGAGGAGAAGACACCAGAAGAGACGGGCGAGGCGCAGGATGAAGGTCCGGTGGATCTGGACAATCTGCTGAACCTCGATGAGATTGAAGAGGTGGCAACGAAGCAGATACCATACAAGGCCTGGGCATACTACTTCTCCGCGAGTGACGACCTGCAGAGCAAGTCCTTCAACAACAGCGTATACAGAAGCATACTGCTGCGGCCACGCGTCTTCGTCGACTGCACCCGCTGCGACACATCGACGTCCTTCATCGGCAACAATGTCAAACTCCCCATCTATGTCTCGCCCGCCGCCATGGCGCGCCTCGCCAACGCCGACGGCGAATGGGGCATTGCGCAAGCGTGTTCGCAATACGGCGCCATGCAAATCATCTCTCAAAACGCCTCGCAGACGCCCGAACAAATCGTCGCAGACGCCACCCCCGGCCAGGTCTTCGGCTGGCAACTCTACGTCCAGAACGAGCGCCAGAAGAGCGAAGCCATCCTCGCCCGCATGAACAAACTCGACTGCATAAAATTCATCTGCCTCACGCTCGACGCGCCCGTACCCGGTAAGCGCGAACACGACGAGCGCAGCAAGAACGTCGGCTCCAACCTCCCCGTGCGCGCCTCGGTCCAGGAATCACAATCGCTGTCTAAGACTAGCACGAGCGCAGTCACACCCACACAAGCCAGCGAAGATGAGAAGCCAAAGCCAAAGTCAATGGGCATGGGTCAGTCGTTATTCTGGGGCACAGCCGCAGATTTGACATGGCGCTCTACTCTACCTTGGCTGGCGAAACACACGGACAAGCCCATTGTGCTCAAGGGCATCCAGACACATGAAGACGCCTACCTGGCTTCTCTACACGCACCCCATGTCAAAGCTATCATCCTGTCAAATCACGGTGGCAGGGCTCTCGACACCGCGCCCCCGGCCGTACATACGCTTCTCGAGATACGAAAGTACTGTCCTGAAGTATTCGATCGCATCGAGGTGTGGGTAGACGGCGGCATCAAGCGCGGAACAGATGTCGTCAAGGCACTTTGTCTCGGTGCCAAAGGTGTGGGCGTGGGACGGGCGGCGCTGTTTGGATTGGGTGCGGGTGGTAAGGAGGGTGTTGCGAGGGTTCTTGAGAGTAAGTCTTTGTTGACATCGCCCTTTTTCTGTGATTTAGCACTAACACATCACAACAGTCCTGAAAGCGGAAACGGAAACGTGCATGCGTTTGCTGGGTGTGGAAAAGGTGGAGCAGTTGGGCATGCAGTATATCAACACGCGAGCTGTTGAGCGTGATGTCTGGGATGGACCGGGCATGGAGAGGACGGCCGTGAAGGCTAAGTTGTAGAGAAGAATTCATTCTCGTTGGAAGCCGTTGAGTATCCGGACAAACTTGCAGAAAGTTTAAGAAATGAGGACCTCTTGTGAGCGTTGTTACGTCAGACTTACCGATGCCTGATCCTGCTCGTTCTTAGAGCATGCATGGGCAAATTCTTCGTTGAGCCTTCGTTTCACACCTCGCTTTCCAGACCATGGCAAATTACCATCCTTAGGCCGCGTGTCGATTGTGGCCTGATGCTCGCGTGTTCACCAGAGCCCGATCGTACTACAATCTCAGGAACAGGGTGTTCTGTAGAAGCTTTGCTAGATCGTTTCATCGCATCCCCACCGTCCTTATTCCCACGATCATACTTATGTTGCCCTCCAGTAGATTCAGCCAGCCTTCCTGGCACAGCACGTCAAAGCCGACTGGGAATCACTTCCGTCGAGACATCACAGCATTACACCGTGGAGGCGTCTAGACCGAGATGCTGTAATAGTTAAGCTTTGCGCATCAGCCTATCTCCCTCTTTACCCTGGGAACCTCGAGTTTGGCTTCGGCCCGCTGTCTCAACGTGCTACCTTGGCTGGGCGTTCGTCTCGGAAACGCTAGGGTTACGCTATGAAGAGGAGTGCACGGCATCTGAACCTACTTTGCTGGTGATGTCTTGGAGGATACCAGGGGTACTAGGGCTTTTTTACTGACCAGTCGGAATTTAGTGTAGCTACTGGTGAAATGGTCTAGAACGATGGTCGGAGGAATAGTTGGGTCTTCCGCGAGGAGATAGTCATGGTATTATCCATGACCATGGTCTTTTACCACAGTAAAACGGTTTTGAGACATGGTATCACTTCTCTTTGGTGGACATCCAGTCGACCCGTCGAATAGCTTAATGCCAGTCTACGACTTCTCCATCACACGTTTCACTGGTGAATGTGATGGAGTAGTGATAGCGTGAGACCGTCATTCTTACTCACAACCTACCTGTGCATGCTATAGAGCGAGGGTTTCCTTAGTGCGAGCGTATACACGTCTGAAGGCATCCAGCGTTGTGCCTGAAAGGTGGAGTTGCGTGGTTACATAGGAAAACCAAGCCACCCCTGTTCCTTGCCGATGTATCAAACGGCGCCACCATCCAAAATTCAGCCTTACCCACCATGTTGGTTCGTACTAACGCTCCTGCAGCCTGCCACGTGTGTGCCTTCTGCATCAGGCATGTACCCTCTATCCCCCACCAAGGGTTGTTCGTCACCAATGCTTCAACAACGTGCTCGTAGCTTCGCCCGCTCCGTGCCGGATACAGCGTCTCCTTCGACTTGTACCGCGCCCAGTACTGCTGGCATCGCAGAATGGCTATTGGGGCGTTTAATGACGTTGCTTCCAATCCATGGTGACACCTGACTATGCGCGCAATCTTGAGAGGAACGCGCTAGAAGGGTGGCTGATTGCTGATTGATGCAGATGCCTAGGATAATGCAGTCTGACGTGCTCGTCGACGTTGCAAGCCCAATAAGGATATGCATCTATGGTTTCGGGGATTCTTACAGCTGGCTCGGTTGCGGCACGATCCTAACGCCGCATTCATTATGAAGACATAGGCCGGCTGTGGCGGCAGTAGGTCCCATGCTATAGCTGTTTGCATGCGATAGGAGCACAACGAGGCCAAGAGAGATTGGCCCGCGGGAGCTGTTTGGAAGGGGAAGAGCATTCCGTGCATCAGAGCAGGCAGGGGCTTTGAGGTATTCCATCGCCCTCCGGTGATGCACCTTGACATCATCCTCTCCAGAGGCATGGTAAATAGTGCAAGTGGACCCGAATGGCCTGCCGCCCTGTTCTCGTGATGCTACTCCCACTGGAGGACCCTGAAAAGCTATCGTGAGGAGCTTGGACAGCTGTTGGATGCAAAGCGACGGGGGCTGAGCTTGCGAGCTTGCTTCACTATTCGCGGCCGCGGTGAGATTGCGATGATGAGGTACGGGTGCGCGCGCGGGGCCCAAATGGGGGAAATTATATAAAGCGACCCTGACACTTATCGGGCCCGTGGACTACTGTGTGTTTCGAAACATCTCTACTGTCTTGCTCATCTTGATGACCGTGGTACTGCCTTCCTAAATCAAGATCAACGGACTATTTCACCGCGACTGCGCCCCTTCTCTCCGTTACGATCGTCTAAATACGGGTTCCCGTCCAAGATATCTTGCCCTTCGCAGAACGCAACTCGACTTCAAACCTCCCTCTCTCTCTGCTTCTCTCGGCTGCGCCTCATCTACCCCGGCTACCACTTCCGCCCGCTCGATCCGGCCAACTACGCACCATGAAGGACTGCCCGACGTGCAAAGGCAATGGAACCACAAAGTGCGACGCCTGCAACGGCAAGGGCTGCCCATCGTGCAAGCGGTCCGGCAGCAACAAGTGCAGCGTGTGTGAAGGCACCGGCGCGATACATGCGGAGCATTGAGCTGGTCCTGTAAACGAGCTGGAACTCCGAGGTGCGCACAGCCACAGGCCCCCTCCCTTACACAGCGCATCATTCACTCCCATGTCTGAGCGCTAGCCGATTGCTTCCGAGACACGACCGAGCATCGACTGACTTATCGCAGATCATCCTCGTCTTACCCATTCATTTCATTTCCCTTTGTCCCATTAGCGTTTTGCACACAGTCTTTATCGTCGCGCGGGCGCAGAAAACGATCAAGTTGGTCACCGTGTGGGGGGTTGCGAAGAGCGAGATACGCAGAGGCGGCAGGATTGCGGCACTGGAAAAGGCACGTCAGCCAACACGTGCATGAGATTATACCCAAGGAGGCAATTTCCGACTGTTCCGGAGTTTCAAAGTTTAAGGCGTTGACGGTCTGTCACTTTTTTCATTGGCCGAACTTAATTGTGATTGCGAAAGAGCTGGATTTTACGGGTTTGAGGGTATCGCGAGGACGGGGGGTTGGGTTGATGACGTTTGTCGTTGTCGGCTCGCTTTGGCTCGGGCTACCAGTAGTGCTGCAGCTGCCGTTTCGCCGGCGCGGTAACGCGAGCTCCTGAGCACTCGTCGCTTAGATAGCAATCACAAACTACTTCCCGCTCTGAACGCAGGCCGTCGTTGTGCACCCGTATACATTATGCGAGCCTTTCACATGCGGACGTGCAGTCGGTCTTGCCGATTGCATGAGCATCGACCGGTTCGGTGACTATGGCAGGCACGGTGAGTGACAGGAATGACAGGAGCGACGCTTTCTAGCGCCTCTTTCGTGGAAGAAGGTAATTACCTTGTATCTCATTTTCTGTCTAACCCGAACAGGGTCGCCAGCGATACTAGATGCCAGTTGTAGAACGTATCTTCGCAGGCTCAATAGAAGCAGCTTCGACAATTCCCTCTCTCGAAGTCACCAGCAATACCGCCCGGCATTCAAAACGTCTCGGCGATCAACTTGAGCGTTCCCGCGGAGACTGGTTAGAAGGTTCATCGCTACCTGACTGCAAGATGTCACTGAATGCGGCATTTGTTACAAAGCCTCCGGCCAGGACCAACGCGTCTTGACCCGTATTCCTGGACCAATCGCCTCAAACCACGTCTTCAAAGCCTCGTACCTGAGTACATGGCTGGGCACGCATGACGAAGACGCGAACCAGTGTGCTTCAGGCTCATGGTCGTTTAATGCGTATCTTTGGCACAGAGAGCTTACCTACAGTGAGCAGTAACCGGCATGACACAAGTCATCTTTGGTGTCACTATCACGGGATAGACTTCCGGCAACCTTCGCGGCGCAGCCTCTAATGTCAAGGAATTCCCTGCTGGTCTTCAGATAAAGAGGAAGGGATATATAGGCGGGGTTCCGCAAGCTACATGATTAGGGAAACGTACCTGTACCGTTGCATTGATACTTGTAACTGTGTTACTACGCTACACAGAATGAGGCTACTATTGCGCGGCTCATAGAGGCCTCACAGCTTACTATAGCAGAGAACTTGTGTCAATAGGCTTCATGATAAATGTCACCGAGCGTCCCCAATGTGTACGGCATATGTGTAGAAAGTGTGCCATCAATCGAGCGCCTTCTACCAGTGTTGATATAGACATCCTGCGACCCTTTCTGTTCAATGTACCCTGCCCCCATTATATTATCGACCCGATTACTTCGATGGAACAGGGGTTGCTTCAAGACCTCGTGCCGCTATCAAGAAGTGAAGTGTTAACAGAGATCAAATGTTGTGACAATGATGAGGAGATTAGGTAATGCATAATGGATAAGCACACTGCCGTGAAATCCTGACTGCTCAAGTGCTGGCGTGTTGGCTGGTGGCCCCGAGGCTATTATCCTTGGACCTTATTCCGGGATCGAGAAGGTTAAGTGGTGAGCCAGAGATGCTCAGATTGAGTTATCTTCGTTTCATGCAGTAGCAGTCTCAAAATTCCTGTAGCTCTAGGCAAAATCTAAAAGACCGAGCCTAATCGTAATGGAATCTTGCTGAAGGTTGAGCTTGTGTGTAGCAGAGCTTGTTTGTCTGTAGCTTCGACTTGGGTGCAGAGAGTGACATGACGGTTCAGCCTCTTCGTCTCTGACAGGATTTATCAATGTCGTTCCAAGACAGTCTTAGTATCATGGAAACGTACGAGGTTATAGCGACAGGCCTTGCTTGGGTAGGGAACAGAATCTAGATGTTTGCGTGACGTTCCGGCATCCTCGTGGAGCCTACCCCACTTTCAGTCCCCGCCACCACACAAAAATTGAGCGCCAATGCGGCCGATACCACCCTTTGTTCTCTTCGTTATGTATGCAATGTCTGAACGCCCACGAGGGCAAAAAACGACCGATGTGGGACTCGAACCCACAGCCTCAGCCTTAGGAGGGCTGCGCGCTACCATTGCGCCAACCGGCCAGATGTTGCTTTATGACAAAATTTGTTTTGGCAAAAATTATATTCGCGTTGGAAAAACCGGGTAGTGCTCTCTTCGAGCCCCTCTGGCAGAACAAAGGCTCCTCCGGTTATTCGCCGGCCAAGTTCGGCTCTCTACACCATTTCGTTGTTCTTCAGATACATCGGTCCTTCGCTTTTGGCTCTGGTTCACGATGGTTAGAACCTTACAAGGCCAGGGCATGCGGTCTAACATCAGATATCCTTCGAGCAAACCACTACTAACACGAACTGGGTCTCGGGAAATGTGATGTTACAGACGTACATCTCTCAACCTTGAGCTTGCGAATCGGAGAGGTTGCACTGCAGGGTTGCGAACGCAGTCTGTCGATCGCGTCGATTTCAAGACAATAAAGAGGCAGCCGGGCTTGAACGTTTCAACTCATGCTGTTCAATACTATGGATATCTCTTTTGTATGTAAGCCTCCCCTTTCTTACTATACACCCGCTCCATGGCAAAATGCTCGCTGATCTTACAAGAACCCATGCGCTAAAAACCAGAGTATCATAAAACATGGCCAGAACGTAGATGCGTAACCCGTCAACAAATATCAATCAACCACTCCAGTGCACGACACGTCAAAGTCGTTCTAGGCACTTTCAGCCCTTCCACTGCCGCCGCCTTCCCGGCTAGTCCTTCTCTTCGGCGTTGGTCGCATGTCTGCCCTTCCCTCGGTGGCAGCCTCATACCCGCCGTCTTCTTCCATTTCACTCATGCTTGAGGCGTTGCTGAGCATACTGGCCCGCTTACTCTGCCAAGGCAGATTGCCTTCGTTAGGCGTACTGGGTCGAGAGCTGACTGCAGGTCTTTGCGGTGGCTGGCGTGCCGACTGCGCGTTGCCCTGTGTAATAGTTGTGCTGGAGCGGAGGGAAGACTTGCGACTTGTAGTCGTGCTATTCGACGCGTTGCTCCACCGGCGCTCATGGCTCTCCATTGGGCGGAGGCGACCGTCCATGTCTACGTCTGGCGTTGGTGTCGTGCTGCGGGACGAGCTTCTCGAATGTGATCCGTCTCTTCCTCTAGCGGCTTGCAATGTGCTTAATCGTCGTTTCCGTGACCCGGTGTGCGAGAGACTGTGGCTGTGACCGTGGTGGTGTCCACTCTTCTCGACGTCTGCACTGCGTCCACTGATACCGCGAGCGCGCTTCCACCCCCGCCAGCCGGTCCACCACAGCCAGCCTCCTTCTTCTCTTGCAATCTCGCGTTGTCTGGCCCGGACGCGCTTCCGCAGCTCAGCGCGTCGCTCGTTTTCGGTGGCCCAGTATTCGTTCCTGTAAACTTCCCACTCTTGTCGGAAGTCGGGCGTGAAAGGCTTCGGGAGCAGGAGCAGCTTGATGTAGTCGCCTCCAGGCGCAATGTCTTCTTCGGCGTATTCCTTGCCGTCTTCCGTTATGCGATGGCGGGGTCGGCCGCCGTCCAAGGCGTGCTTGTTCTCCTGCGCAATGTTGATGAAGTGGTATGAACTGCCGCCCTGCTCGCCTCCCCACAGCCCGCCCGAAAATGGCACGATGAAGTGTCCCCATTCCACGAGCTCCC
This sequence comes from Alternaria conjuncta, assembly GCF_024043145.1. Lineage (NCBI taxonomy): Eukaryota > Fungi > Ascomycota > Dothideomycetes > Pleosporales > Pleosporaceae > Alternaria > Alternaria conjuncta. The sequence continues at coordinate 31,488 of NW_026250111.1, read as the reverse complement.
TCCACCATGGCCCTCTAATGACCACAATCTTAGCGTTCATACCCCTCAGGCCTCGGTTCGCGACCCCAATCCAGCGTCGTGGCCACCGTACTCCTCTTTCCCATTGGCCAGTCGCCCAGAAGAGCAGAGCGGTAACGACGCCTGTGATGAAGCCCACCTTCTGCAGCATGTCTACAAGCCAGTATTGCGACCCGCCAATGCCCTTGCCATCTTCTCGCGGGCGCAGCCATAGCAGGTAGAAGCAGAAGCCGATCCATACGGCGAGCAGTGTGAGGACGAAGGTGTTCTGCCGCCGCCGGGCGCGGAGGGTGAGGTACTGGCTGCGGAGGCTGGCTTCGAGGATGAGCAGGTTCAGGTAGATCTGCGGCGGCGACGAGGGCAGGAGCGACGTCGGGTCGCTGAGGACGGGCGGGCGCGGCGTCTTGATGGTGGGCAGGCGGCCGTTGGCATCGTGGGGCGGGTCGGCGAGGATGGACGCTGAGTATGGCGGCGGGTCTCGCTCGACGCTCTCGGCCACCCTGGGCAAGCTCGTGCTCGGCGCCGGCGCGCCCTTGACGAGCTGGTCGAGTGTTTGCGGCGCCATCACGCCTCTGTCTGGGGATGCCGTGCGCGTGTCGGTAGAAATGACATGTGAATGCGACACTGGCGACACGAAGGTGCGAGTGTTGCTATGGGGTCTTGTCCCAGGCTGGTGTCTTTCTCTCTACCACCACCAAACGGTTGCGTGCACGTGAAAGAGAATGCGCACCGCGTACGAGGGGCCCGCGTGCCTATATCAGATGCTGTGCATCCGGCGCGAAGTCGGTCTGGCACTCCGATGATGCACCCGCTCGCTTAGCTGGGGCGGTGAAGACATGGATTGCTGGCATACCTGTTTACCCCACAATGCTAGCATGCGATAGGAAGGCCGTGCTGGCTATCCTTCACGGAAATGGATGACACGTCTTGCGCCCTGCAGTAGTGAGCGATGTGTACGGAACGGGGCGGGGGTGAAGTATGCAGGGGCTCATGTGAGATCGTCTTGCGGAACTGAGGGGTACCATTCACCGATACGAGGTGAGACACTGGCTGTGGTGGGTTGAGAATTTGTATCCGTTGAAGCAAGCCTGCGGTTGAAGAGGCTCTAGACTAAATATGGCGGTAAATCCAACATGTTCGGAATCGAACGCTATACGTGAACAAAACGCCCAAAAATGCTATCCGTCTAATGCGTCGACATCTATGCGCGCCTCTTTGCCTGCTCTCTTTGTCGGACTTCGTTCATTTCTTCCAACATGACGCGGTTGAACTGCTCCCATCCATCCAAATACACATGATGACCGGCCTTGTTGATGATGACGACTTTGCCTACACCATGATCATTCTTCTCGTCTGCAGATGCCTTCACCAGTATCCGCTCCCGCTCCTGCTTCATCTTCTCTGCGGCAGCAAAACCACCAGCGACGTCCATCCAGTCATTTTCACCATACATGAAGACGACTGGGAAGCTCGTTTCGCGCTGTGCGGTAGGATTGGCGGCGGTGTCACCGTCCACTGTGGGCTTGTCATGTGCTTGTAGATATTGTCGGCCAACGCCTTGAATTCTTCGAATCATCGGACTTCGGGCGAATGCACCGGGAGCAAGCAGGTACGACAGCGCATACTCAGAACTACCTCGTTGGCGGAACAGAGCATAGCTGTAGTCGTGCAGAGCTTGAGCCTCCTCTTCCGGCAGTTGTGAGAAGCGGCGTGACGTCCAGCCCGATACTAGACGCGGGCCGAGGGGTCCCGACCAACGTACAAAGGTAAAGGGCGAGACCATGTTGGCCTCCCAGAGAGAATAAAGCCACCAGGGCAATCGTCTTTTCGGTGGCTGTTTGGGCTCTTTCGCAGTGCCTTCTGTCAAAGAGTCAGTCAGGTTTCACAGATCTGTCCAAGACGGTACGTACCATTCTTGCTTCGCTGATTCATGAAGTTGTTGTTGTCCGCTGTCGATGGCTGTACGCCGTTCCGGTTCGTGTCGGCCGCATCCTGTGTGAACTCGTTCGCCATAGTCGAATCTTGCGGATCAGGCATCTCCTCATCGACCGCGTACGGGTCCTCAGGGATACCGACTGGAGACGCAAGTATCAACTTGTTGAGATGACCCGGATACTTCAGTGCATATGCAACAGCTAGGTATCCTCCTAAGCTGTGTCCCAGCAATGTGAAGCGATCTAACCCCCTCTTTATCCGCCACTCCTCGAGCGCATCTACAAACCAGGATTCTGTCTCCGCAATCTTTCCCTCCTTGTCCTTGGCATGGATCTTGAAGGCCGGTCGGCTGCTCCGGCCCATGCCGAGCAGGTCCAGCGCAAAGACTTTCCAGCCTTCAGCGCGGGATAACGACTCGAAGTTGCGGTAGAAGAAGCCCAATCCAGCACCGTAACCGTGCAGCATGACCAAGTTGTTCTCCACGTCCTCGCCCAGTCGCTCCACGGAGAACTCGTTCAGCGCGCGGTCCTTGCCACTCAATTCCACCATTTGTGAGTTCCATCTTCGTGGTCCGTATGGGTCGTTGGTGGCATTCGTCGTGGTGTGGTCTTCGGGGTGCTTCGGTGGCGCATCGAGGTCTGTTGTGGACGGAACGGCCGAGGCAGGAGCGGTGCCCGTTTGGGTATGTGTGGGTGGACTCTGGAGATGTGGGATGTAAGAGAGGACGCGGTGCTCTGTTCTAAGATTCGCATGCGCAGTCAGTATACGTCTCACATGCGATCCATACAGTCATCACTTACGCCATGGGAGATAGACCTGCCCACCACTGGTCAAATCCCGCTTTGGCTGACAGAGGAAACCATTTGGAAACCCTCCCCTGCGCCTCTCCCTGCTCTTTCGCGCGTTGGCTCGCCAGCATAGCCTGCTGACCTCCCTGCCTCCCCTCTTCGCTGTCCTGCCCGGCCATGGTCGAATTTCCTTTATTATCAATTCTAATGGGCGTGCTCAGGCTCAGACTGATGTAGCTCGCGCCGCCGAATCCCGCGCTCTTATGTATGACGCTGCGGGCGCTGGGTCTGGCTAGGTAACTTCGTAGCATTCGCAGGCGCGCTGAAAGTAACAATGCTTGTGATGACAGGGAAAAAGAACGCGAGAAGTAGATTGAGGGTGGAATGGTGGCGGTATTTGCGGCGTGTCGCAGAGCACCCTCGGGGCGCTGCCTGCGACGGATTTGTTTTGGTACAATATCTTGACGTAGCCTCTGGACGAGTTACGGTGGCGGAAACGCGATGGCGACGCGGAGATAAGAACGCCGACGTTTGTCGCGAGCCTCGGACAAGTTATCTGGCCGTCTCCGTTTATCGACTCTCAAATGGCTACGCGTGTCGGTACGGCGAATTAGGGAATTAGATTTGAGGCAAGTCAAAGGTAGATGTGATCCTCCTCCGCCTCCTGCTTGGGAAGTCGCGACTGATATGCCTGCACACTACCCCACTGCAAGGGTTCGTCGAGCCTCAACTTCCGTGTGAGACCCTTCGGCCTATCAACTGCACGAGACCCACCACACCGTCATCAGGCTCTCATGGTTTGGATCCTGTGACATGCAAGGCAAAATAGTGTAATCGATTACTTCCATTAAGGGTAATATGTCATAACGTCGTCTAGAGTACAATGCTAACAACTCCAACCCAAATGCAAATGTCCCGCATGCATACAAACAAAGTAGTGTACAATAGTGATTAGGATAGCCCAGCAGATTTCTATCTGTTACTGGGCTCCTCGACCCAGTGTATTCTTCATCCTGTCCAGCTGCTCACCGCGAACGGCAAAGTGTGTTGCAGCGCTACTACTGCGGCCGCTGTGTTAAGCTTCAGATCTTGATCTCGCGGTAGATGTGCCTTGTGGCTGTGTAAGGACCTTTGGTGCTGAGTGTGCTGGTCGGTCTTTGGATGGCCCGCCATCTTTCCGTGGCGGTGGGATACCGGCAATGCCTTCTGAGGCAGGTTGTGACTGCGGCCACAGTGTAGGTGCCGGTGCCGGTCGCGGACACCTGGGTGCGAATATGCGCTGGTGAAAAGATTCCTTCATATCGAGGTACATGGCTCGATCCTCACACGAATCGCTGAGGCTCTTGGGCGTACGTCATGGTGTTCGCACTCATAACGCTTTGCTGGCTCATGCGCGCGCCCCGGGTGTCGACCCCACTGCCAGGTCTCTGCTGCTTCTGCAGGCGCCCATTGTTGTTTGAGCTCCCCGACTCGGTCCTGGTTTGAACAGAGAAAGGTCTTTGTGGAGGTGCCACACCTTGCTTTTCGAAGAGTGTCTCCTCGCTCATGGGCGCTTGGTTCAATACGCTTTGCGGTTCCGGGCGGCGCTTTCGCTTGATGCAGCAGCAGTTGCGGTCATATGGATAGGCCCAGAAGAGGTAGCAGACTGCCCAGATCAAGATGATGCATGGTACAATTCCGAGGCATACAATAAGGGCAATAGCTGTCGGTGAGATTCCGCCGTTGCCGTTTGAGTCTTCTAGGAACCGTGCTTGGAGATGGTGGATGGCAGGCATATTTGTGGTAGTATTTCTGGTTGGTAGAGTGTTCGAGGTCCGATCTGGCGGCGAGGTAGATAGAGTTGTGTTTATTCAATGCAAAGAACAGGTCACAAACGAAAAGTGTCAAGAGGTAAGGTGAGAGCGACAGGAATGGACGGGTTACGGAGCGTTGTGAAGCGAAAGTCGTACGTGAAAACTGTCTGGAACAATGAACAGGTGCTGAAACGAAGGATGACAGTTGCCGGTGAAGCGCTTTGTATGCGGGTCTGGTTAAGCCACCCGTGGAGACGTCATGGGGGCTGTGGAGAATCGACTGACGCACATGGCCGCCATGCCGAGAAGTCGGAACTCCTGGCGGTTGCGCGTTCTCATACACTAGAGCGATTAGACATGCGCTACACTCTTGGTGCGAAGCCGACTTCCCAGTAGTCTGTCTCTTCGCTGATGCTGATGCTGTTGCTTGTCAGTCCTTGCACTTGCTGCCTTGTTCACGACTGAATGATTCATCGACATTCTTGAGCTATTCGGATCTACCCAGCCTCTGCTGAAGCGACCAGGATCCTGAGACTGGGCCTGATTACCAGGGGCCGCACCTGACGATGTCCTCAGAAAGCTACGCTCGTGCCGTCTCAGCCGCAAGCCCAAAGACCTGAAGGATGGTGAGCGCTACAGGCGACCATGTCATTGACGTGTTGTGTCCTAGTATGAAGCGTTAGCCCTGTTTCCAACTAGCGAGACCGGAAGGCGCGGCGATGACCGCATGGATGTCAGACTAAGCCGGCCCAGATCACTGCGTGTGGGGTAAACGTCTGCATCGTGCGAAATCGACAGGAACCTGAGTACACAGTGCCGCGGGCCTCAGGTTCTCTGCGTTGCGCTTCATCGCATCGCTGAAGCCAGGAAATGAAGGGTGCAGATGTGCATCGTCTGCGTTAGACGGGTGTGGGGCAGCCGATCTCATCTGACAATAGACGAAACGCGCAATCTGCAAGCGCCCACACTCAGGGATCAACTCCTCAGGACGAGTACGTACCGCCGTGCTTAGCAATCGTCTTCGAGATGCTGCGCGAATTGCTCTGCCAAACCTCTTGTCGTCCGGCTTCGCCCAAATCCACCACCTCAAGACTCTTGAGGCCGTCTTCATTCGGACTCGCGTCTTTGGCGGCCCGAAGTGTCGATTGGAAGAGCGCTTCCGTTTCGTGCCATGGCATGGTCTGGTCGCTCTCGGCATGAACAAGGACCAGCTTGAACCTCGAGCAGGTACCTACTCGATTCATCAGTATCGGATCAGACGGAGTTGAGTAAATTTGATCGTCGTATAAACTACGATATGGCTCCACAACAGTTTGAGTGCTTCGTCAACTTACGCGCCATTGTTGCCAGTCGATCGTCGCTTCGCCAGGTATCTACCATCCTGCGGGCAAACCAGGCCTGGAAGGCAGGGAACACCTTCACAGGCGCAAGAACAGGCACAACGCCACCGATCGAATATGACGAAAATGCGTTTCCAGCATTCGTAAAGGCTGCGCACAGAATGAGGCCAGCGAACTCTATGCCGAGACTGGTCGCGTAACGGTGTGCAATGCCTGATACGACAGCGGTCCCTAGTGAGTGTCCCAAAAGTACGATTCGCTCGGGAGGTATCAGGCAAGTCTTCAAAGCCCAGTCAATAACAGCCTCTGCATCGTTCAGTAGACCAGATTCCGAGGGTTCGCCTGTTGAGATGCCAAAGCCGCGATAGTCGAATGCTAGAACAAACATCTTCTCCGACGCTCCAGCAGAGAAGGATCGATACTCTATCGTGCGGCGCTCCTGTGCTAAAGTCGCAGAATTCCCGTGAAAGTAGATGAGTAGTCTGGCTTCCGGGTCGTTGCGTAGCGCATTCCAGGCAACTGTATTCTCTACGTCGATGCCTGTCTTCTCCCCGATGAACGCATCGGCATTTTTAGCATATATACCCAATGGTGCTATAAGCCATGCGAAGAGTCGCTCTCCGTCTTTCGAAGTAATGCGAAAGGGTATGACCTGGTTTTCTGATCACATAAGCCCAAAGAACTATACGGCGCAGAGGTCCGTCATCAAGATCTAGGAGGCTTGACATACTTAGAAATCCGGCTCTTTCAGGCTGCGTCAACCATTTCCCGGGGAAGAACGTGAAGTTATGGAGATAGAGCATTTCTGACTTTGTTAGCGTTGGCCTGTTAACGTTCACTCGGCAGGTATTTTCTAACGTTTCTGGACCCATGGTAAGCAGCATAGCAGCGTGGCCGGAATCCATATCAGACTGAGAAAAGACAGAGTCGTGCCGATAGATTCATAGATGCTCATGATGGAGTTGGTCGTGTGCTTGATGGCGGAAGCGATTCGCACCGGGAAAGAAGCGGGAGGGTTAGCGCGCCGTCCATAATCGCTCGCACTGCCTGCCTGCCCGCTCAGGCGCTCAATCAAACGCTGGCAAAGACGCCCATTCTGTCCGCTGTTTATTTGTGCTGAATTCCACGATCAGCGATTGTGCGCACCGGCTTAAGAGCAGATGCAATAGCTCAGGCGGACCGGCTGCCAGATGAGGGGTACCGGTGGTCGGGAAGGAGGCATGCGGCGTCGCGCGCCCACGTCTGGTGCCTGCATCAACTCAAGGTACCGCCAGCAACACCTACTGAGACCACAGACACCACTCGTATCAAATGTTGTGCGAGATTCTGCAAGCTGACTCATGATCGCGAATACCTCACAGATCCTCACCTAGTGCGGATCACGGGCGGACCGACGAGTGATGACAGCCATATCGAAGCCGAATCACTTCATGAAAGTCTATTTCGAAATACTGTAGACGACGCATGAAGGGGTCATTCTATATACCCCTGTCGCTGTACTCAGTACACGCTGAGAAGTAGCTGAAAGTGAAGCATATAGTATTGAATTGCATTACATCTTCTATCTCGGCAACTGGATACGAAAACTTGCTGGATCCTAGGGAATCTCTCGCTCGTCTCCCGGTCCGACCAATATATGCCCATAGCTACGGAGTCTTGCGCTTACTGGCTGATTCCCTGTTCCAGTACTATTGAACGGCCTCGTGCTAATCTGCCAGATCTGGCGGTCTACGGCCTTTCTTGCGCCAGCTGAACGGCTGATACTCCTCAGCTTGCGAGGAGGTGTTAGCAGCGGGCGACTCATATAGTGACTTGTCGACCTCCGAGTACAGGCTGGGGTGGAGTGCGACCTTCATCTGTTGGTCTTTGGCATTGACGAATCCCAGAGCGCGTCGCATCTCAGAGTCTGTTGCAGATTGACGCTGTAGGACTGCATTGGCATCCTTGTACTCTTTGGATTCCAGACACGCCATCGCGTGGGCGATGTTTATCTCCTTTTCCAAAGAATAGCCTTCATCATGCTCAGTGGGTGCGTATGCAGTGTAGCGCTTTGGCTCTTCTGACTCTCTGCGGAGGGGTCCGCGAGCGCTGGAAACATCTGGTGCTGAGACTTCGGTGAAGATACGCATTTCTTTGTCATCCTTTTCGGGGTCGTAGTATGTAGACGCCGAATATGCAGAGGATCGAGCGGAGTACCGATGCCCATCATTGTAGTTAGTCGGTAAATCCGGAGGGGCTGATGACTTACCTCCGCGGACAATGCGAGCTTTTATCTTTTGGAAGAGTGACGGCCCCCTTTCCTTTTCAACCTGGTAGATGGTCGGTGCGCGGGACATTTTGTGCCCAAGATATCCAGTTTCCTGATCGAGTTCTGAAGAAGTGTAGTGTGCCCAGGGTGTCTTGTTTAGCATATCACGCTTCATAACCATTTGCGGTGTGATGCGCTTCAGCTCCCCGCACTCCCACTTCGAGATCTGCTCTTGCAGATCTTGGCACGAGGAGCATTTACCTTTGAACCGCATGAAGACTAAGTAACCTATCATTGCTATGAGAAGAATAGCAAAGAGGATGAATAGTGAAAGGATGACGATGACGGGGGTATCGTCAAAGTGGCGGTTGGGGCCCAGTGGAATAACAGTGGGCGAAGAGGTAGGCGGTGACGTTTGAGAGGGAACAGCCGATGATATCGAAATAGTGGGTTGGGGGATCTTGCTGCTCAGGCTTGCGGAAAGACTAACGGCGGCTGTCGTAGATGCGGACGGCTCGAACGTAGCCTGGGCAACGTCTGTGGGATACACGGTAGTGTACTCCGTAAGCATTACCACCTTGGCTTGTGCCATGCTTTTCATCTGTCTCAGTGTGAAAGTGGTCTTGTTTTGTTGCGTGGTGAGCTGTCTTGCCTGAGGGTCTTTCGCGTTATTGGTCGTCTGGTGTAAGGTGGGATGAGAGAGATTATAAGCAGTGCCTTGCTTCATGCGTTAGAAGCTGTTTGCAGTACGCGCGAGCCCAGTATGTCTACAATGCCCCGATCAGCTGACTGAATTAGCTCGTCACTAGACGAGACTTCGTGTACCCACAACGCTGACTAGTGATAGTGAATATCACACGCGAGACTTAGTTTGCTACTTCTCGTGTCTTGTCTACCGGTACATCCTTCAAAATATCACATAGTCTCTTCTGAGTCATGTAGACAGATGAAGGAGAAAAAAGGCATAAAAAACACTAGTCTCGCGACATAAAAGACATGTCATTCAAAAGATCGTTCAGAGTTCACATCTCACGCCATGTCCTATGAACTAAAGCACAGCTATGCTTAGAATCGCCTTTGTACATGGCAATGGCCTCGATGATTGACATCAGGACTGTCCAGAAGTTGCATTGTCACTGGCGCTTACGTTGAGAGTCACTTTGATGTCACGGAAAGACGAAAAAAAGCTTTGGTGGGTATCGTTTCATTCCCCATACTATCACAATCCCAGACAGACGGTTGCAACAGTGATTAAAGTTTCCAGCATCGGGCGTCGATTCGATTAGGAAGCCATACTATTGTTGGCCTCCTACATGGCGTGCTTGGCATCTACATGCTCGGCGTGCGAGACCGAGCCCTGCTTAGCAGCGACTTCCTCAACACGGCGCTCGATGTCGAGACCCCACTCTGACGACTTCATGTTGGGAACAAAGAGAGGAGCGTTGGTGAAGAGGTAGTTCATCTCCTCGAGAGGACGTTTGGCGGTCTCAGGCAAGAAGCAGTAGAAGAAGACGGCATTGGTGAAGTTGCAGATCTGAGAATTTGATTAGCGTAAGGTCAAGTTGTTGAGTTGCGGGAGTACTTACAACGAACAGCAGGTAGAACCTCCATCCCACGGATACCATGCCGAGCTCGGTGACTTGGCCAATCAAAGTGTTGAAGGCAAAGGACGTCATGGTGGCGATCGATACACCCTTGGAACGGGTCTTTGTGTCGAAGATCTCGGCGGGAATGATCCAAGATAGCGGTCCACAAGTCGATGAGAAGCAGAAGTTGTACAGCCAGGTGACAGCAATGAAGCCCCACGAAGCACTAGCGTTTCCAGTTGAACCCGGAGGGAAGACAGCCAGCATAATGGTGGATACGATGAACGTAAGGCAGTTGCCAAGGTTACCACCGATCAGAGTCCAGCGACGTCCCAGTCGGTCGATGAAGGCAATGCAGAGCGCTTGTCCGCAAAGAGCAAGAACGGAAGAGATGGCCTGGTATTTGAGCGCCTCAGTACCATCAATACCCATCTGCTCGTAGATGGTGACTGAGTAGTATTGAATAGCCGAAACACCAGTCATTTGAACGGATGCCTGAAGCGCACAGGCGAGGAAGAGACGGCGGAAGCACGACTTGTCCTTGAAAAGCTCGAGATAAGATTGAGCCTCATGCTCTCGCTCAAAACTGAGAGCTTCCTGGATTTGCTGGAACTCGGCTTGAACCCAAACGTCGTTCGTGTCACCATGGGCGTGAAGCTTGGCCAGATTCGTAAGACCTTGCTCGACCTTGCCTTTGCTGATGAGCCATCTGGGCGACTCGGGGAACAGCATGATAAGAGCGGCCAAGAAGAAGGCAGGTACGACCTGGATACCCAGTGATGTTCGGAATTGACCGTTGTCGCTGTCAGGGAACCCGATATCAACGCCATAGCTGATCCAAGCGGCGGCTAGGGCACCAATACCCAGCATGAACTGGACCAATCCACCAATACGTCCGCGGATGCTGGGATGAGCCAACTCGGATTGATACAGAGGGATGATCATGACGAGGAAACCGACACCGACGCCAGCAAGGACACGTCCGGCGTAAAGGTAGTTGAGGTTCACGGCAGCAGTTTGCAGAGCACCACCAAGCATGAAAACCTACAATCATCATTGCGTTAGCAACAGTGCGCACCAGTAGATATTCTAGAGAGTACTTACGCAGGCGCCCATCAAGATAGTAAGTCGTCGACCGAGGTAGTCACCGGCGGGACCACCGAACATGGCACCGAAGAAAGCACCACCGGTAAAGACTGACACAACGGCTCCCTTTGCATTTGAGCCAGGATCGTTAAACTCGCGTTTGAATGCTCCGGAGGCGATGACCTGGGCGATGACACCGAGATCGTAACCGTACAGTAGCGAACCAAGGGATGCAAAAAGACCCACGAGGAACTGGTAGACTTTGGGAGGGAGCGCCATGGCTGCTGCAGAGGGGATTGAGCGCTGCAGTGGGGAGGGGGATGCGATGCGTAGAACGACCCACCATCGGCAGCCTACTGGCCCTTTATACTTGAAGGCATTATTGATCCTGCTGCGCTGCTCCCTTGCACCATGTCACCACCCATGGCTGACCGCGGTCTGGGGAACGCATCGAACGAGGCTACTCCACGGTCTCCGCAAAGAGCGGGGACACTGACTCGACTCCGCGTTTATTCTCTCCGCGACCCGCCTCTTCATCCCTGCATCACCAGCCATCGGCGTCAATACCGAGGCGACAGCACTTGTTCGGTCGATCGTAGCCCGAATCGCTACTTTTGCTTCCAACGCGATACCGTTAGCACATGCATATTCAGGATGCAAATGTAGAATGCGCTACATTTCCACTGGTGGAAGTCTTCTTGGCTCCCCGTGGTCGTGGCGGCAGTTTTGCTGTAAACAACAATAGTGCGGCATGTCTCCGAGATGATAGCAGCTAGCGTCCGCTGGGGAAATTCCACGAATGGGAGCATGTGTCAGCGTCGGGTGCGTCAACCAATCTGGCGTTGGCACCGACGCCGAGCCGGAGGTGGGCATGAACGCCATGAAGCCTTCAACGACATCGCGAAGGTCAGGCCACTACCATCGTGAGTCCTGATCTTGCATGTGAAGTTCTTTTCCAATACACCACACAACACATCCTTCAAGCATCTTCACCATCTGTCCTCATCATCATGGCAAGCTTCACTAAGATTGAAGAGAGCGAAACGCCTTCCATCACGATACATCCCTCTCACAAGATCGCGAAGATTAACGACAACATCTATGGAGGATTCACTGAGTAAGCTCCCAAATAGACGCCCTGCGGCTGGCGTTGGATGCGTGTTTCTTTTTCGGCTAACCGACCACGCACCAGGCACATGGGCCGCTGCATATACGGCGGCATTTACGACCCCGGCAACCCTCTTTCCGATGAGAGAGGCTTCCGCAAGGACGTCATTGAAGCTTTCAAGGAACTCAATGTGCCTGTAGTGCGGTACCCGGGCGGAAACTTTGTAGCCACATACCATTGGCTTGATGGTGTTGGACCCAAAGAGAACAGACCAAAGAGGTAAGTTATCACGGATGTTAACTCATGCGTGGCGTCCCTTGACTGCACATGTGCGTTGGGGGCTGCCGACGCGTCTTGAGGATCAGCTCCCGTTGGCCGTACTGGCGCCACAAGCGTGTCCATGTGACATCGACCCAGCCACCATTTGTTCAGCAAGTCCGCTACAGTAAGCTAATTCTAAGCCTAGGCCTGAGCTGGCATGGATTGGCATCGAGCCAAACACATTTGGTACGGATGAGTTTATGCAATGGTGTGAAGAAGTCGGCACAGAGCCATATCTCTGCCTCAACTTCGGAACTGGCACTCTGGACGAAGGTTGGTTTCACCCGATTGCTACTGTCGCACATGATCTGAATAGATGTAGCTCTCGGATGGCTTGAGTACTGCAACTCGGATCGCGACACCTACTACGCCAACCTTCGTCGCAAGAACGGTCGCGAGAAGCCTTACAATGTATGTTGATCATGCTCTATTTACTCATCCTACATCATCGATCATACTTACAACCATCTAGGTCAAGTACTGGGCCCTCGGCAACGAATGTTGGGGTCCATGGCAGGTTGAGCAAATGACCAAAGAAGACTATGCCAAGAAGGCGTATCAATGGGCCAAAGCCCTCAAACTTCTCGACCCAACTATCGTTACTATCCTTTGCGGCGAGACCGGTTACTCCTCCTGGGACTACTATGTCCTCAACCAGTGCGTCAAGTGGGATGTCCATGGTCTCAGTGGCGATACCACCAAGTCGCTCATCGACATGCACTCCATCCACATCTACACTGCCGACAAGGAGCATCTGCCCAATGCTACCGCACCTCGGGCGGCTGAGCGAGCAGTGCAGATGACTGCGAGCTTGATCGATCTTGCACGCATCGAGAACAAGGTTCCCGAGACAGTGCCCAGGCAGACTATCTGCTTTGACGAATGGAACGTCTGGGACCCTGTTCGTGCGCCTGGTGAGCTCGGAGCTGAGGAGAAGTACACACTTTCCGATGCTCTTGCCGTTTCCATCTTCCTGAACGGCTTCATCCGTCAAGCCAAAGACATGGGCATGGCGACTGTCGCACAGAGCGTCAACGTCATCTCACCTTTGATGACGACGAAGGAAGGACTCGTCAAGCAGACTTCTTGGTGGCCATTGCTCCTCTTCTCCAAGTACATGCGTGGCCACACTATTGCGCTCAATGTTCGCGCCCCAGAATATACCGGCCGCACGAACCCGAGCTGGATCCGCAACACTATCGAGACGCCCTACCTCGACTGCAGCGCCACGCTCAGCGACGACGGTTTCATCAACCTTGCTGTCACCAATGTCAACGAGAAGCAGGACTTTGAAGTTGACATTCCGGGAATGAAGGCCGACAAGGTCGAGGTGCACACCGTGACGGGCGACAACGTTGATGTGGTCAACACTGATGGCGTGCAGAACGTTGGTATCAAGGAAAGCAGCTGGGATGGGCAGGGCAAGTTCAAATTTGGCAAGCACTCCTTCACTTTGCTGAGGTGGAAGGCTTGAATGGCTGGCAGGACACAGCGCAATACTAAATGATGAGTTTGTGGAATGATTTAAGACAATTAGATATATGACATAGAAAGCCTATGCAGCAAGTATGATGAGTGCAAGCACAATATAAGAGGATTACGAGATCGGCCAAATGCCATCAAGCTCTCACAGTATGTTACAGTTCTCCCGTTTCCATGTACTTCTTTGCCACCATTAACCAACCATCTCGATACGCCCTCACCTCATCCGCGTATGTGTACAACATAGCAGATCCAAACACGACAAGCCCCGGAAGAAGGATCAGCATTACGAAATATTGGACCATGCCCCACCATGCATTCTCAAGACCTTTGCGCATGGCCTTGTCTTCGCTCGTTTTCGGAAAACCCTCCTTCGGTACCGTCTTGCCCAGGAAATCGCAGAGGGGCTCCCATTTCAGTTCTCCGTCAGTATCGAGCTCCAGTAATTGACTTCGAGGTACCAACGAGCGAACAGTGTCGTAATGCTGGTCGAATGCGGATCTTGCTGCCGGGCCACCGTAGTTGTTACCGTTGTGCACCTGGAATATGGAATGCACCAGTCGCATTAATGGGGCCAATTGTGTGATGTTGAGTTGACGACAGAGAGTGAATAGCCGCCAGGTATCAAGACACCATATACTGTCTTGCATGCTCTGTTCCCAGTCTTCGTACCTCCTCTTTGTCAGGATGACCTTGGCGTCTGGGTAGGCCTTCACCAGTTCCGATGCAAACACACAACCGGGTAGGTCCATAACGACATCGTAGTCGGCCAATAGTTTATCAAACTCTTCCATGCCATACGGTTCCATCTTCTGTTGGTTTGAAGGCCGATCTTGGGGCGGTAGCAGGGTGACGTTGACAGCTTCTTCCCACAGCGCGAGTTCAGACGGTTTGGCGAGCACATCGCGCATCTGATGCGAGGTATAGCCAAGTTTACGGAGTGCGACTGCGATAGTGGTCGTTCCCGTACGACACATGCCCAGAACCAGGATGCGCATTGGCTTTTTGCGAGTTCGCTCGTCGCGGTCGATGAGTCTCTGCTTGGACATGCTGGGCGTAATCTGCGATAGACTCATGTTGCTGGATTGTTATGAATGATCGTGATGATTGTTAGGTGAAGATACGTTTGTTGTAATGCGAAGATGCAGAGGCGTGGTGATGCATTAGGCTAATAAGCGGGCGACCGGGTGAACAGGGCCGCATGTGCGAACCGCAGGTCTGGAACGGCCAATCCTCCGCTTCGTATGCAGGGCAATGCGACACGAGTGTCAAAGCCGCTTGTAGAATCTCATGTTGAATCACGACTTCGCAGCTCTGTCTCCCAGTTTGAGATGAACGTGCTGGTGAGGTGGTGCAACTCCAATGTGCTCTTCGAGTCCGGATCCTCCATGTAACGTATTTCGTAGGCTCGGTTCGCCCATCTTGCAGCGGTCGCCCAATCTTCCACTCTGGCATTGCTTATAGCGGCAATTCTGTAGGCTTTGGCATAGTAGTCGGCAAGTCCTTCCTCCTCTACTAGTCCTGCAAGTTGAACGCTCACCTCAGCGTCCTTTCGCGCCTGACGCTTCCCGGCCTTGGATTGTGGCGCCGTCAGCACCATTTGCGGTTCGAACTTGGAGAAGGCGTTTTTGATGGTGATGCGGCGATTGTCGCTAGCTATCTGAGCGGCTCGCTCGTGTGCACATGCTTCACAGTGGCACTGGAAGCCATATCGATCGAGCTGCTTTTGGCGATCTTCCCGACTGAGCAACAGGGAGATGTAAGACACAAAAAATTCTTCTCCTGCTTTGATCTTGCGTGTCGCGTAGACGATGCGCTTGTTTAACTTTTCGCTCCAGTAGTAGCTTGTGTTTGGCCGGCATGAGTGGTTGATGCGAGCGATCTTGGGGAAGAGGCCAACCTGATCGCCGGTGTTGTAGGCATTGTTGCGAAAGATGGTGCCCAGAGTATCTTGAGGTTTGCTGTCTACAGCGTTCGTTTCATGTGCTAAAGAAAGGACCTCCTCTTGTGACTCTAGCGATAGGGTGCCAAATTGCTCTTGGAGTAGCATAGCGACAGCTGCCATGGGGTATGGGCTCCCCTTCGCCAGCTTTGGCAAACGAATTTTGAGGACGGGCGTCTCGCGCATGACAATGTCGCCTATGTCCATGTCATGAGCTGCAAAAACACCCAGGCCCTTCCCTTCGCTTGCTTTGACGAGATAGACCCCCGGCAGCCCAAGGCATGTCGGGTACTGAATGTGGCGTGTCGAATTGGATGGGCATTCTTCGGGATGATATGCAAGGACTGTTGAGCGAGCAAATGATAGAAGGCAAACGAGATGGAAACGCATTTTACAGAGTCTAGATGAGTGACCAAGGATCTTTGGGAACGATCAAGGTGAAGCTGGGCCTACCTGACTTTCTATACGCGTGCGTGGGATGAAACGCGTTTGACACGGATGCCTCGCGGCGTCGGCCTCCTGCAGTGATTGTGCAGACATTACAAATTTGGGCAAGACCGTCATAGCCCTGGCGAGTGTTGAAGTGCAAGCAGATGGGGAGTGTCTTGGTCACGAAGTGGCTTTTCCGCACGGCGGAACCATGCCGCGACGCGATGGATAGCGTGCAGGCGCGACAGGGCGAGCTCCTTCATCTGCCACAGTTTATACGCGTTGCGCCGTCGCAAATATGTCGCCAGTGCTCAGCGATTGATGAGATGACGTCGACGCGACTGTCAACTGAGATGCGATGCGGGTCTGATGGTCCCGTCAACAGCCGCTGCCGCACCTCAGGATGCCGATGACGAGTCGGCCTGCCGTAAACCCCAACCGCGACAGCAAAGCTTCCCCGCGCTCTGGTGGGGCCGCTGCCCATTCCGTACCCATCCCACGATAGCAGCAGGAGCGATGGGGCATTCAATTCTCCGACGCACGCCGTCATCGGACTTGTGCGCACCTGCCCTCAAGTCAGTCCGGACACACGACAGATAATATAGCACACGGCAGACAAGATGGTGTGAGTACGACGCCAGCATACACAGGCGTATCATGTACTGACTACCGCCAGCTACACGGCGTCCTTTGCCTTCTTCGAGGCGCTCTGGGAGTACGGCGTCAGTCACGTCTTCGTCAACCTTGGATCCGACCATCCCTCGATCATCGAAGCCATCGTCAAAGGCCAGAATGAGAAGAAGGGCCAATTCCCCAAGATCATCACATGTCCGAACGAGGTAGGTACCCGAGACGCACTTCAATACGGCCAGCGACTGACGCGTCTAGATGGTCGCCCTTTCCATGGCGGACGGATATGCCAGACTGACGGGCAAACCCCAATGTGTCATCGTGCACGTCGACGTCGGAACCCAAGGCCTCGGAGCCGCCGTACACAACGCCTCGTGCGGTCGCGCACCCGTCCTCATCTTCGCCGGCCTGTCGCCCTTCACCATCGAGGGCGAGATGCGCGGCAGCCGGACAGAATACATCCACTGGATACAAGACGTGCCGGACCAGAAGCAGATTGTCGCCCAGTACTGCAGGTACACGGGCGAGATCAAGTCGGGTAAGAATGTCAAACAGATGGTCAATCGGGCTCTCTCGTTTGCCATGAGCGATCCCAAGGGGCCTGTCTATCTCTATGGCGCGCGCGAGCCCATGGAAGAGGACTTGACCCCATACAAGCTGGAGATGGACTTCTGGCATCCCGTCGAACCCGCCGCTCTTCCTCCCAAGGGTGTCAAGACGATTGCCGAGGCCTTGGTGAACGCTCAGGAGCCTCTCATCATCACCGGATACTCGGGGCGAAATCACGCTGCTGTGCAAGAACTCGTGCGGGTGGCTGACAACGTCAAGGGCCTTCGTGTACTGGACACCGGAGGAAGTGACATGTGTTTCCCCGCAAATCACCCAGCTTGGCTCGGCCTACGGTACGGCAACGACCCTGCCATCAAGACAGCCGACGTCATCCTGGTCCTCGACTGCGACGTGCCCTGGATCAACACACAGTGCCATCCCAAGGAGAATGCCAAGATCTTCCACGTCGATGTCGACCCCCTAAAACAACAGATGCCTGTCTTCTACCTTAACGCTACACAACGCTACAGAGCCGACTCTTATACCTCTCTGACGCAGCTCAACGAATATCTTGAATCGCAACTGAAAGAGAAAATCTCTTCTCAGCTCTTCGATCAACGGTGGACAGCGTTACAAGAGTCGCATAAGAAGAAACTCGAAGGTATTGCCGGCGAAGCCAAGGTTGACGAGAAGGGCCATTTCAGCACTCCATACCTTTGTTCTCAACTCAAGAAACTCTGCCCTAATGACACCATCTGGGCTATAGAGGCCGTTACACAGACCGGCTTTGTTGCGGACCAGATTCAGGCTACGCTTCCTGGCTCATGGATAAACTGCGGTGGTGGCGGACTGGGATGGTCTGGAGGTGGTGCGCTTGGCGTCAAGCTTGCGACTGATACCGAAGGAAAGAAGCAATTTGTGTGTCAGATTGTTGGGGACGGTACCTATCTATTTTCCGTTCCCGGGTCAGTATACTGGATTGCGCAGCGCTACAACATTCCCATCCTTACGGTCGTCCTCAACAACAAGGGCTGGAACGCTCCGCGACGATCCATGCTACTGGTACACCCTGATGGAGAGGGTTCTAAAGTCAGCAACGAGGAGCTCAATATCAGTTTTGCGCCAACTCCAGACTACTCAGGCATCGCCAAGGCGGCAAGTGGTGGCCAGATTTGGGCTGCGCATGCATCCACTGCAGACGAGCTTAGTAGGCTACTGCCTGAAGCCATCAAGAGTGTACTCAGCGGTACTTCGGCAGTTCTGGATGCTCATCTCGAGGGCCCGGAGGGGAAATATGGGGGCGGTAAGGGACGTCTGGGGTGAATTGAGCATCGTCTATCCATCGGTTGATAACCAAGAGGGCCTATGTTGCGTTGGAGGCGAAACAATACATAACAAGACTTCGTGTGCATATATCTATGTTCCCACGTGTAAGGTTGTCACATCCACGTAATGCTGGCTAATCATAGTCAGTCGCTGTACACATTGGGAGGTAGGTCTAATCGCGATGTAGGGAAACCCATGATATCAACAGTATCGTGAGAATGTGCCATTCATGGGATCAAACATGCGAGCCGGAGTCTGGGAACACAAAGCAACCCTCTTTTCCCAGCCCATGGCCCTCCTCTATTATTGACATGCAAGGAGTTACATCGGAAATTTGCCAGACGCACCGTACATCGCTGCGCTGCAGTTGTCTCACGTCAGCTATGTAGGCATGATCAAAGCGCCGGAAACTTCTCGGTTGATACAAATTAGAGTTGGACAGCGTTTTGTAGCCGTGTTACTGCCAAAGCACGAAAGGATGTCGAGGCATGCGCATAATGACGTCGTAGCATGAGAAAGCAACCACAACATCTGGCGCGCCCGTTATCTCAGAATTAAGTGGCCGAGCTATACCCGTGCTATCAACTGTCGTCCGCGATACGATAAAACCACTGTTGCTTTCCGGCAAGCCTCGAGCGGGGCGGAAGGGATCGCCGTGGTCGGTGCGGACAAGCTTTCGCAGCCAGCGTACCAAGGTTCACGGCACCACCAAAGCTTGCGTCAAGTACGTAGCCGTCGCATTGGACGCAATTATCCATCAGATCGACGAAAGTGCAGGACCAAGCGACGCCGTTATCGTCCACCCCAGCCTCGCACACTGGGAACAGCAGGTGCCCGCGTGCCAAGACGGTGGAACGGGCTGACCTAGCTGGAAGAGGCAGCCGCATATGCACTTTACTTTGATATCCGTCTTGCCATACGTAGTCGGCATCATGGGTAGGCAACTCAATCTTGATGATGCAGGTCCGAGTTCTCGTTACATACTTCAAGGGTCCCTCTCACCTCCGGTTCTTACGCCCTATCTGTCGCTCGCACGTCTGCCTCACAAAGCTTTGTGGTGAAAGATGGCGATTCGAAGCCCGCATCGCGCCTCAATGGCTATCATCTTGAGCACGATGCTTGAGTTTGCGGCAGCTGCTGTGGTGCGTCGCCAGAGCGCGCCTGTGAATCCGTTCGCGCCCATTGACCCCCAAAATTGGGTCAATCCAGACAACATGACTTGGGATGGTACGTCTAAGCATGACAACGCAAGTGGAAAAGGTTACTAAAGCTTTGGTTAGATTATGCTGCGCCACCCACGACCAACTGGGCTGATCCAGCACGCAAGGGCAGAGATCGAAATTTCAACATCGCTTTGGTGACAATAGATTACCCGGACTCTCCGTTCGTCGTCACGCTGCCGGCCAACTCGGATATCTTCGGTAACCCGCAACCACTTGCCGCTGGCTTGAGCCGTGATGATGTGCCCAAGTTCTACCACGATCTTCTCAACGTACCCAGCGAGCTCAACGAAGGTCACACACTCCACGAGTATTGGATGGGCGACTCGTTCGGAAAGTATGGTGTGGACCTGACCGTGTTCGGCCCTTATCGCATGCCGGCGCGTAGCTACCAATATGGTATCGACGATGAAGAGGGTGGTTTTAATGAGGGCGCTTGCCCCGAAGGACCGCCATGCTCGGTTGATCTTAGGACCGATGCGCTCGGAGCATGGCGTGCTGATGTTGGAAATGAGACGGCAGACGCGTATGAGTTGGCCTTCATTCTCTCGGCCGGCCAAGACGAATCCTCGACGTGGCAGGAATTTGGTGAGATGAAGTTCCTCTCCAAAGAAGACGTTCCCGAGGAGTTTGGACCACCGGATAACTCCTCGCTTCCAAACTGGGCTAGTACACGTTATGTTGAGTGGTCATCGTGGGCTGCAGCCTCTACGATATGGCCGAACGCCGGTGGCGGTTCGTCTACCCAGGGAGAATCGAGTGGAATGGCTACGTTTGCTCACGAACTATCGCACTTGCTCGGTATCGGAGATAACTACAACAACCCCTTCAGTGACCCTCCGCGACGAACATACACCGGCCCATGGAGCATGCTGTCCCGAGGCAGTTTCAACGGACCAGGTGGACCCCACACGCGCTGGCAGATTCCTCCTGTACAGGGTGCATCAATGGGATCCCTGCACACTATGCGAGACAAGCACCAGATTGGGCTCATTGATACAACTCCGATCTTACAAATCTCTCGCTCAGGTCTCGCCACTTCTGGTCCAGTCATCGCGCAGATTACCGCTCGCTCTGTCGATCCGGTGGACAGTCTAATGGGATTCAATATTTCCTTTGGCGCTGCCGGCGACCTTGCGCCCCCATGTAATGCGTCCCTTGATGCTCTATGCGACGGACGTGGCTACAACAACTACAATGTTGAGGTCGTTCAGCGACTTGGTGCTGACTCTTTCTGCCCAGATTCTGGTGTCATGATTAGCAAGACCAAGGACAGCGATCGCGTGCAGCCGTTCCAATGGACGATTGATGCAAACCCACAGGATGCGCGCCAGATCGATTTCTTCCTCCCCAACGGCACCGCAAGATACTGGACCATTGGCGACTATAGGCAACTAGTCGATGCTTTGTTCCACGCTGGTACAAACTCTGGCTCAGAATACGAGCACATCGATCACGAGAACGGCCTGCATTTGTACATCCTCGAGAAGATGACCGACGACAACGGGGTATTGCACTACACCGTAGGCGCAGCATCGACCGCGACCAATGTTACCACGTCCGCTCAACATGGCATTGAGCTCGGATCCGGCAAGGTTGTCAGCAACGGAAACGCCACTAGTCCCGCAGACGGCTTATACTGCAGTTTCGAGCTGAAGAACACCGGTAAAGCCGCCTCGCTTGCGACAAACCCTCACCCACAGGATCTGTCCGCCTACCTTGGGTCGGATATCTACCGTTTGAAGACCGAGGTCAAAGGCGCTGGTTGGAAGGTCGCTGTCCCTAACGCGTTGGCTTACGCTAAGGCAGGTAAGCAGAAGACAGTCAATGTCGCTGTTGGTTGCCAAGGATACTGTTCGAAGGAAGCTACAGTGACTCTCGTTGCTACAAGTGAAAGCGACAAGTCAGTTACTAGGACGAAGACTTGCAAGGTTCGCTTGTAGATAGTTGATTAGCCTATTAATTCTCACGTCTCTTCTGCCTTGCCTTATGACGAGTAATACATAAGTCTACACTTGTTGAACATCGTGGGTAAGTATTCTGTTACAGTCAATCAACTTGCAACTTATGCTGTCGCTGAACTTTAGAGCGTTAAGCTCGGTTTCTATCTACAAACTTTGGAAAGATGGTAGCACTCTAGAAATCTGACTACGCCTCATCTTTGACCCTGCATGTCCAGCGCCCTGAATGTCGCCCAAGTCTGCGCAGCTGACACTGCTAAACTTCCTGCGGCTAGGACCAACGCCGTGACCCCAAAGATCACCGCCGCCCAGAACGTATACCAGGTACTGGAGTCTCTCTGGTCCTTCCACAGGGCGACGAACCCTTTCGGCTTCTGCTTCTCTAGATGCTCAATCAAGATCTTGATACGAGGAGCAAGTTCCGGATATAACTGGTACGACATCTGGTCTGTAACGCCAAGGCTTTCTTCGTCGTCCGAGTCGTCAGCGTACAACTCACTTGGTCGTCCACCCTCCGCAATCTCTGTACGTTCGTTATCAAAAGGCCTAAACTGTACAAGACAGTCGATAGGTAGCTTGCATTTTCTGCCAGTGCTGTCTTTGAGAAGCGAGCGGATGGTTCCGTGCGGCCTCTGTGGTCGCGGCTTTCTGAGATGAAACAACATAGCCATGGCGTTAAGAACTTCGCCTAGCCTTGCAAACAAGCCTTTGACTGGAGTCTTGGTTGGTATTCGCTGTTGCTGGACGCTTTGCAGAGGAGCAAGCCACCAAGGCAGCGGAAGGTCGTAGTATGCCTCTCTGCGTGACGAGCTAGATGCCAGCTCACGGAAGATCCATGAATACGACCTGAGTATCTGCTTTCGATATGGCATTGATGTTCGTGACACGATAGGATAGACAATATCTGCATGATCAGCTCTGCAATCAAAGAGATCACAGTACATGCTGATAATATTAGAAGACGACACTCATGGTGCAACAACCACTTACTGAAACATGGAGTTTTGGCGGATGTGTGACGCGAACCAGAAAATGTAAACAGTCAACGTTGATGTGTTGAGAGTCATGTGCTCGTGAAGGTATTCAGTCCACTCCACTTTCAACCCTCCAACGCCAACTAGAAGATTCAGGCCAAGATGCCTTGGATTGAACACCTCTGCGTCTGCTCGCCTGGAAGAATTATGGGGTAGCAGACTGTCCTCTGGGCGTAAAGCTAGCGCTGCTAGCTCAGATAGAGGCATTGATAGCAGAAATCGGACTTCATCGACGTCGTCCATGTCATCGAGTTTTATCTCCGACAAAGAATTCTCCAACCATCTCTTCTGGGTGAGCCTAGATTGAAGCTTTTGAACATCCATTATCTCGCTTTTGAAGAAGGTGTTGAGAAGCTCAGTAGATGCGAGGACATGCAGAACATGTTCAATATACTTGATCTTGTCTGGAGACTGGGGCTCAACCAGAATGCGTTTCCGGTAAAGGCCATGGAGAACCTGGCCTACCGTGATAAGCTTCCATGGCTGGAACCTTGGGTAAACCCATTTACCGGCCAGCTGGTATTCGAGTTCTGCAGTCGTGTCCATGATCTCAACAAGACAGGTCAACAACTCTTCCGGCTTGCAGTAGGCAAAAAATGACCAGGCTTTTGGCATATCTTTGTTTTCTCGGGTCCATCCGAAGTCCAGGAACGTTCCACGTGGCCGACGATCCCAACAAGCGTCAAGCCTTTGCTCTGGTTCCCCAGTGCAACACAGGAGTCTCTCTTGCACCAAGGGCATGAAAGTCAAGACGGCGTCCCAGTCTCGAAACATAGAGTGCCATGACGATGCTCTGACCTCGTCGCACAATACCGCCAAGTTGTCGAAGCTGACCGGATCGTGATGCGCAGGCCGATCTTGATCCACCCGTACGGGATACAACCGAATGATGTAGCGATTATCGCTGAAGTGGAACTCGTTGAGGGACGTTGTTCGTGCATCTGCAAGTGTAAGAACGCTTTCTAGAAGATAGGTATCGGAAAAACCTACGGTCATCCAAGAAGCGGTGCTTCAAGTCTCTGTATCGCTTGATCTCGTCTGCCGTCAAATGGTCGCCCTCTTGAAGGGGAAACTTCAACGGAACTTGTTCGAATAGCAGGTCGAGATCGACGTCGTCTTGGACCAGTTCATCAGGTTGCAGAGTTGCTAGATTGTCTTGCGAAGTCTCCGCGGCCGGTACAAGATCTTTATGAAGATCCGTGTGCGATGGGCTATCGTTCAAGGGGTTCTGGGACGTAACGCCGGCGAGCTTCGTTCCGTAAGGTTTGTGCCATGGAGATTCTTGTGATTGATCTGCTGCCACTGAAGATTGCTCTTCATTCACTTCGCAACGATGAACAGCTGGAGACTCATCAGCTGCAGAAGCATGTTGAGCTTCTGGCATTGCTCTTGCCAATGCTCGATGGATGTTGGGGTTTTGTTCTCCAAGAACACTGCTACGCGTAGCTTCGTGGACGCATTGCTTTCGTATGGCCAGCTCATATAGGGCGAGGTTGGTGTCCGCGATCTTTCGAAGAAGGAACATGTGTTCCTTTGAATCATCGGTTATGCTCGACGCTGTGGATGGAATGGCAAGTCGCGATCGGTACCTAGTGTTGGGCTCACGTCTAGGACCTGTGCGTACTTCATCGCCAAGTGATGCGACTGGTAAGTTACCTCGCAAGAGTCTCGGGTATCCGTTGGTACCTAGGTATGGTGCTCGGACATTGCGCTATGCTTCTTTGCATTCAGATCGGAAACTAGAACCCTAACGCTCACTACCTAGGTACTTAGGTATGCAGAGTGAGACGGAACTAAGGTAGAAGGGAATCTGAGCTAAGAAAGAATCACTAAGACTATGCGCTCGCTTATGTGTCGGAAGACCGGTGAGCGAGTGGCAATGAGTGGCGTTCTAGAGTGAGGGTACCGAAGGTCCTGTTCAAGGTTAGATTTCGCCACTGCTAGTAAGACGGCTGCGATAGGCTGAGAATTGAAAGCTGAACATGCTGCAGCGTGCATGCATGCATGCAGACTCGGTAGCATTCCGCGTTAATTAGAGGCGTAAGCATCGACTCTGCACTCTGTTTGCTAGCTACACTAAACACATTTTACGCTTGTAGCTTAATAGATATATATACTAACACTATATTATAATTACTTATTACTCTACTTATAAAGCTCTAAAGTTATTATAGATAATATAAAAGAATACACTATAGTTAGCTTAATTAAAACTATATATAATTAGCTATATGTATTTATAATAATTATAGAAGTTAGTATTTTAAAGCTATATAGCTATAAGCTAAGACTTAAGAGAATTATATATACTCTAAAATATAATATATATAATACTCTAAATAGAAGCAATATAATTAGATAGAAGAAATATAATATTATTAAAGCTTTATCTACTAGCTAGTCTATATCTTAGAGTTTATATTATTATATATATTAAGAAATCTAGTTAATACTTTTACTATTAGCTAGAAGTAAAGTAGCTTAACTCTATATAGAGTTACTTTAGATTTTATTTTAGTTAGATACGTTTACTTATTAGAAGCTTTATTTAAGTAAAAATTAAGTAGACTATTAAACTATAATATTTATAATAGTAGTTTATCTCTTATATTATATATCTAAAAGAGAAAAAATAGAAATTATAATTATAGTTACTATAACTAGAATATAAAGTATATTTATAGTAAGTATAAGTTAAGTAACTAAATATAGAAAGTATTTTAAATTAATCTAAGTTATATTATAAAACTTAGTAGCTAAAGAGCTAAAATAGAAGAAAAAGCTAAAAAGTAGTTTAGTTATAAAAGATTAGAAGTAAATAAGCGTATAGTATATATATTTAGAAAGCTTTCTTTCTAGTTTCTTAGTTTAATTACTTTTCTCTTTATTATTTTAAGTATACTAGTACTTACTTATATAATAACTATATTACTATTAAAAACTACTAAATAAGCTTTATTAACTAGAAAAAGCCTTTTTTCTTTTATTAATAAAGATAATAACTAATTAAATAAACTAGTACTATAAAGGTCTATATACTTAGATATTAAGTAGAGAACTTAAGTATATTTATAATATTACTTTCTTTTAGATTTAAAGATTAAAGCTTTTACTTCTAAAAGTTAACTACTATTCTATTTTCTTTTTTTATATTAATAGCTATAAGTTATACTTTACTATCTATTTTCTATTAATAAATATATAGTAAAAGTAATAAGCTATTTTATAAATACTATAAACTAGAAAATATACTTATAGTTTAGTATAACTTCTTTAGACCTAAGTAATAAAATTTATAGTATACCTTTTTTTTATAAATTTATAATTATTTTATTAGATAGTAATAAGATTACGTAATAGAATATTACTATAATAAACTTAATAGTAGAGTAAGACGTTTTGTATATTAATCTAGCTTTATAACTTATTAGACTTATACTTATACTACTTTTATAATACTTACTTAATATATTATAATAATTAAGTAACTACTCTATATTTACTAAATAATACTAAAAGCTATCTAGATTATTTACTATTAGTAGTACTTACTTTCTATAACTACGTAACTCTAAGAAATCTTCTAGTATACTTACTACTAGTGTAAAGCTTCTAAAACTACTTAAAGAACTTATAAAGTATCTATAAAATTAATTAATATCTATAAAAGATATTTTATAGATTTAATAATTTTAGTACTATTATTATATTATTATCTATAGAATTTACTTTATATATAATATACTATTTTATCTCTCTAGGCCTTAGAAATAGAGCCTACTACGTTATATCTTATAATATTATACTCTATTATTCTCTCTAGGCCTAAGAGATAGAGCTTATAGTGTACCTTTTTAAAATTATATAATTACGTAATTATATAATAACGCGTTACTATATTAGACTCTAAAAGTAAACTTAAAAATCTCTAATATAAGCCTAGATTTATAACTTATAACACTTATACTTATACTACTACTACTACTACTATTACTACTAATATAATAGTTACTACGCACGTAATTATAATAAACTAACTACTTTATATTTATTATATATTACTAATAGCTATCTAGACTATTAACTAGTACTAGTACTAGCTTTATATAATTACGTAATACTAAAAAAAAACTAAGTAAGCTTACTACTAGTATAAAGCCTCTAAACTAACTTAAGATACTTATATAATATCTATATAACGCCTATACTAGTAACTTATATTCTATATATAATTACTTATAAGCTAGCTATATTAGCTATATTATATAATTCTCTAGTATACTAACTATCTATTTTACCTATTATTACGCGTCTATTAGTATAGTCTAATACTATACTATATATATACTATCTTTTATAGCTAGTAAAGCGCTACTTTTCTTTAGCTAAGAAAAATATTACTTTTTATAAGCTTAATAAAGTTAAGCTTATTTTAGATTACTAGTATATTTACTATCTTAGCTAGCTTTTTATTTAATATACTAAGCTAGTTAAACTATTTTTTTATAATTACTAAAATATTAAAAAAAAGGTCTATTTAGAAGAGATAGTATATACCTATAATATATAAAGCTATAAGACGTCTTTTATTACTAGTAATTACTTTTATCTATTTTATACTATTCTAATAGAAGTTCTTTTTTAGCTCTATTCTTATAGCTATATTCTATAAGTTTTTTATTAAAGTTTCTTTAGAATAGACTAGAAAGTTAAATATACTATATATATAACTAGTAAGAACTACTAAAGTAGTACTTTTTATTATACTAAACGTTATTATTATTATTATAAGAACTAAAGCCTCTATTATAAGTATAGAAAAAAAGTTTAGTATAGAAAGTTCTTTATATTTAGTAGATATATTAGTAGATTTTTTAAATATATATAAAGGTATTAAGAAAGATATAAAATAAAGAGAAGTATTCTCTATATATAAGATTTTATATAATCTCTTCTAAACTACTATTCTCTATACTATAATTTAACTTTATTACTAACTAAAGTTTACTTACGCAGTACTATAGTTTAACACTACCTCTACTATAGTTTTCTACCTACCTACCTACTTTATCTATAGCTAAGAGAACAGCTTCTATTTAATATTATTCTACGCTCTACTCTTACTACTAAAATATCTACTAAGAGCTTTCTATTATTACTATTAGTATTTACCTTAGAAAGCTTATTTCTACTTTAAATTCTAAATAGAAGATATTTTAACATTTCTATAGCCTTATAGCTCTATAGCTTACTTATTACTACTTTTAAGTTTATTTTTAAGTCTACTAAAAAAGCTTTTATTACTATTACTCTTTATAAGTATATTATTATTATTATTAAAGTACTATATCTATAGCAAATATTATAGAGAGAGTTTTTTTAATTTCTACAGCTATATATAGTAAGTATAAGATATTTAGAAAATATACCTATAATAAAATTACTATATAGAGTTACTAACTACGTATTATTACTCTACTCTATATTAACACTTTACTATAATATACTATATTATAACTAATAAATAAACTTTTAAGCTATTAAAACTAAGCCTAAACTTAAACGTCTCTTACTATCTATTTATACTTTTCTTTTTTATATATTTATAATAAAGACTTATAATCTATATTAACTTATTTATTACTACTAATAATATATAGATAATACTTAGTAGTAGTAGTACTACTATATTATATATAGTCTTTTTTAAAAGTAAGTACTACTACTACTTCTATTATAGTTATAATTACTTAAAGGCTTAAGAAAATTCTAGAATTAGTAGTAATATATTTATAGTACTATAAAAAGACTATATATTCTCTATAGCTTAATACGCTAGCTAAATACTTTAGAAAAATCTTAAATATATCTATAGTCTATTTAGCTAGTTACGTATTTTATTATAAGCTTATTAATAAGCTATTAGTATTACTTTATTATCTAAATTATCTATCTTACTTATATTATTAGTCTAATTATAAGTTTATAGTTATTATTATTATTAATTACTAAGTTATATAAGAGCTACTATAAGTATAGCTTAGAGTATAGTAGTAGGTAAAATAATAGTAGAGAAAGTAAAAAACCTTTTAGCTTAAAACTTAAATAGCTTCTCTACTATAGTTAAAATATATAGTATCTAATTCTTATATTAATAAATAAGTACTTTATAGTTTATAAAGTTTTTTTAATAATTAGTTTATTTAAAACTTTTACTAGTAGTAATAAAGTCTAGCTAGTATATATACTATACTCTAGTATACTTTTTTATAAAACTACTTATTAGTATAATAAAAATAAAGTCTAAGTAGTAAATATTAACACTTTTAGATATATTAGATATATAGTATTATACTATATTATTTATATTAAACTTAGAGAATAATCTAGTATAATAGTATATTTTAAGTATTATTTTTTTAAACTAGTAGACTTTTATAAAATAGTTTATAAAGTTAAACTTACTTATTTTATGCTTAGTAATAACTATAGTAGTCTTAGTTATAGTAGATATAAAATAGTTTATATACGTCTTAGAGATAATAAGAGCTCTTATAGTTAATATTACTTTATTAATAAATAAGTAGAAAATATAAAAGATATAGAAGCTATAAAAGATATAAAAGATATAAAAGATATAGTAAATAAAGAAAATAAGAGAAAAAAAGTAGAAAAAAAGTAAATATTTTTACTTTTCTATAACTATAGCTAAAGAGTCTAGTATAATTATATATATAAGACTCTTCTACTATTTTTAGATAGCTATTATATAATAGATTTAAAGTTATTTTACGCAGAATTAAAAGCTATAAACTACTATACTTTACTAATTTTTTACTTTATAGCTTTATTTTAAAAATAGCTTTAAATACTTAAGTTCTTAAATATTTATTACTATTTCTTTATAGTTATAGCTTTCTTTACTTTCTACTTTTAGATAAAGTTTCTAAAAAGTGATAAAATATATTTATAACTTTTAAATATTCTTCTAAAGATATATAGAATATATACTCTATTATACCTCTTTTTCTATAGTTTTTAGATTAAATTCTAGCTTTTTACTTTTATACTTTTATATAAAGTTTAAGAGTATTAAACTTTATAGCTTAGTTTTAATTTCTAGAATTTTTAAAAACGTAAATACTACTATCTACTATAAAATAAAGTATTTAGAAAAGATATCTATTGTAAAGATTATAATAACTTAGTTATTATTATCTTTTTATTATTATTAAGCTTTGTTAAGATTGCACTTATTGTAATTTCTTAACAAATTAGAAAAATTCCTAGTAAATCTAATTGCTTACGTAATTAAGATTTTAGTAGCTAGTTTTAATCTACTACACTAGAAGATTCTAAAACACCTCTATTTGTCTTAGCCTAGTTAGTATTAGAGTTATTATATAATTTAATAACTCTTATCTTCTTATCTCTCTTTCTATAATTGCTAAAAGATCTAGTAATAAACTAATTATTAGTCTATGCAATACAACGTATAGACTAATATAATTAGTACTAGTCTAGATTATAAATCTAGAAGATAAGAAGAATTTAGTAGACTTAGATTATAAATCTAGAAATTAAGCAGATTTAATTATAAATCTTTATCTTTAGACAGAAATAGGTAGATATTTACGTAATTATTCTAGTAGCTATTTTCTATAAAAGAAATAGTAATTCTCTATAGTTATTCTTTACTTAGTAATAATATTATTACCTTTTACCTATTATCTACTCTGTAATTAATTATTATAATCTTTATTAGTTATACTATTTATTATAGTATTTAACTACTTTGTTCTAATAAAGCTATATTCTATTATTAGAGAATAGTTATTATTACCTCTCTATTCTTTACAGGTTATAAGCCTAGCTAGGCGCTTATAGCTTTGTTTGTAAAGATTATAATAACTTAGTTATTATTATCTTTTTATTATTAAGCTTTGTTAAGATTGCACTTATTATAATTTCTTAACAAATTAGAAAAATTCCTAGTAAATCTAATTACTTACGTAATTAAGATTTTAGTAGCTAGTTTTAATCTACTATACTAGAAGATTCTAAAACACCTCTATTTGTCTTAGCCTAGTTAATATTAGAGTTATTACGTAATTTAATAACTCTTATCTTCTTATCTCTCTTTCTGTAATTGCTAAAAGATCTAGTAATAAACTAATTATTAGTTTATGCAATACAACGCATAGACTAATATAATTAGTACTAGTCTAGATTATAAATCTAGAAGATAAGAAGAATTTAGTAGACTTAGATTATAAATCTAGAAGTTAAGTAGATTTAATTATAAATCTTTATTTTTAGGCAGAAATAGGCAGATATTTACGTAATTATTCTAGTAGCTATTTTCTATAAAAGAAATAGCAATTCTCTATAGTTATTCTTTACCTAGTAATAATATTATTACTTTTTACCTACTATTTACTCTATAATTACTTTATTGCAAATCTTTATTAGTTATACTATTTATTATAGTATTTAACTACTTTGTTCTAATAAAGCTATATTCTATTATTAGAGAATAGTTATTATTACCTCTCTATTCTTTATAGGTTATAAGCCTAGCTAGACGCTTATAGCTTTGTTAGAACATATTTTATTTATATTATTACTTGTTCTAAGTAATTAATATATTTAAAAGAAAAAGATTTTTATTTATTCTAAAAGAGTTATTCTT